>NW_024066120.1:0-557880 GCF_013036055.1 Alternaria burnsii
AACCCTAACCCTAACCCTAACCCTAACCCTAACCCTAACCCTAACCCTAACCCTAACCCTAACCCTAACCCTAACCCTAACCCTAACCTAACCCTAACCCTAACCCTAACCCTAACCCTAACCCTAACACATGCACTACAAAAGATTTCTATAGGTCTCAAAAGCCAGCTCATGATAGTGAAGCTTGATGCAAGCATCGAACAGGACGCACAGGAGGCCGTTACTGAGCTGCAGTGAGGACACAGAATCTAGCACCTCGATATTGTCATTGCGGACGCGGAATTTGGGTACATATACCCCCAACGCAACCCCGGGGGTCAAGATTGCGCATACAAGGGCGCACATGGAACCGAACGTGTATAAGGTGATATCGCCATACCAGGCGACACGAGAGCTCTTGGAGAATTTGGCGCACGAGCCGATGTCTGTGCCAACGGGTTCATCAGCAGAATTGTTGGGGTAAGGCATTCCTACTTTAGGCCTCCTGCCTCGTGCGCATCACGACCTTACCAATTGTAGCAGCACCTGGATCGTGACTGGACTGTCGTGCGAGAATGCTACATCCTGATGCGCTGGTTCCATCATACACGACAATAATCAGCCTTGCATTTCCAAGGCAGACGGGCGTCGCGAAAGTTGACTACGTGGGTCGCCTTGTTGGTTGTACGCTCGACATCATCGTGATTGGTTCGTTCGCTTGCAAGCTTAGGAAGTAGTAGGCGAGATATACCCCACAACTATACCCTAAGGGGATGCATGTCGACAGTTTACGGCCTCACTGTGCCTACTCGAGCAAGGAGCGGGCCGCAGCCGATCCCACCTTGGTCCACTCTTGTTGTGGAGCAACGAATCGATCGAACATGAGATAACAGGTCCATGCACACCTTGTCACAAAGTGACAGTAATATAGGTAGGTAGGCGTGCCGTTTTCCGGTGGGATGGGTATCTAGCCCTGTTAATCTGCCGTGTAGCCGATTTATCCTTCCATGAGGCTACGTACAGCTTCGCCTCAGAGACGCGATACCATGGCCTTTACTATTAGGCTTCCAGCTTACCACGTTTATGTGCGTACCCCTTGCACCACTTCGGTGCTACTGTCGGTAGCCTTCTGACGTAGGCTAAGCCTCAGGTACTAGATCAAGGCTCGCTCTTCGCCCCAAATAGTCTGGGCGCCCAGATGGACTTCTGCAGAACTTCGGGCACTATAGTCGTAGGCGATGCGAACTACTCTCATGATGTTCCATCGTGCTATTGTTTGCAAAGACCGCATGGGTGATCACCACCCCATAACGTTAAACCCAACAACCGGAGGCTCCGAGACACGAATCACGAACTAGACCTTTCCCACGATGATCTCGATCCGTCCAGTCGTGAATGTCATCAACACTCTTGGCTCAGATAGGATCGCACGTTCCTGAAGACAATCATCCCGCGCGAGGCCATGACAACAGCATGTGTAGCAACAGGACGTGCTTCACCACATGTAACCTCAGCCGGGCGTTATGAGAGACTCCACGAGTCTGGAGGCCTGACGAGATAGCTATAAGAACAGACTGATGTCCTGTAGTGCCAGCCTGCATCTTCTCTCATCAGCAGCTCTCTCTATCAACCACAGCGAATACTCTACGGACACGAGTCTCTATCTGTACATTCCGACAGCCTCTTCAAAATGAAGAGCTTCACCCTTGTCTCCTTCGCGGCGGGTCTCGGGCTCGTACATGGCCAAGCGGCTCTATGCAATGGCGCATTCAGGCCCAACTACGACGATTGTAAGTTCGGCTCGTTTAGGCTGTTTGCTGTGGCCTGAATCTAACACTTTGTTTCTCCAGGTGAAGAGACCGTAAAGTTTTTCAACCTAGAGGGAAGCACTCACATCACCCACACCAACGGCGAGCTTAACGCTGCGCCATCTTGCTACCACTGGTGGTGGGACGGCGGAAACTGCCTCATCTCCCACTGCTTCCAAGAATCAGGGTCTGACGACCCAAATAACCCTCGCACCATTACAGATGGTCAGGTTCACCAGCTCTATACAAGCGTGAGGGACAGATGCATGCCCTTCATTTCTGGAGGCAAGTTCACTGGCGCCCTGCAGTTTCTGGAGGTCACCAACGATGAGGGAGGTGATGGTCCCCCGACTAAGCGCGCGATGAAACGAGCAGAGTTTCCCGGCCTCAACGTGGAAACCTTTACCAATGGCATGAACAGTGGCCACTCTAGCCTGGAGGATTACCTTGAGTGGCGCAACGACACCATGAGCGGCACCGACACTGCTGGAATTGCTAAGCGACAGAGTGAGGATGACAGCTGGGACGTAAGCTTCACGGCGCTCAACGTCCGCAACCCTGATGTCTTCACGCTTGGTTTGCGCCTTAACAGCGGGGTCGACTACTCATACGAAGTTTCCGAAAGCCAGACCTACAGCGTTACAACCTCAGTGAGCATGGGAGGCGCTATTGAAGTTTTCTCTGCAAGCGTCGGTGTGGAAGTCAGCCAGTCGGAGACGTTTACTGTCACTGAAGGGCTCACGTTTAACGTCGACTGCCCAAACCAGGGTCAAATTACCTTCTGGCCTCTCTACAACTACTATGAGGTCAAGGGACACCCTAGTGAGAAGGAATACGAGATCTGGCTCCCCGTCCTTACCCCCGATAGGAACATCAATGGTGAGATTGCTGTTTCCTGCCTAGGTTAGACTAATAAGAGGCTCCTTTATGGTGGAGAGGTGGCGTACAGAGTTAGGAGACAAGCTTGAGGTAGGAAGTGCGCCGGTCCACAGAGTTCTTAGAGCAGATGTATCCGATACTTTGTTATTGGAGCATATAAGAAAGGAGGATTTCCTTTAGCGAACAAATCTTAAATTCTTACTCTCTTTACTAGCTATTACAGGATGCAAAACCCTGAATAAGACTTATCTTACCCCTCGCGCATTTTCCAAGAATCGTCATCCGCTATATTCGCCCTCCCAACTTCCATGATTCTCACTACTTCCTTCACAATTTCCATTGTCAGCTTAGATTGGTCCCGTTCCTTCGTGATTGCACACGCCAGCCTGATTGCGCTCTTGATCTGTCTACCGTTGAATTCATGCTGTCCAAGGACCATAGGATCGATATCCTTTGCCACCTGTAACGAGATCCGTTTGAGCAAATTGCTCCAGATTTGGGCTCTAGCCTCGGGCGTCAGATGGTTATATCGTAGGGCAAGTGTAATTCTGCTTTCAAACGCTGGATCCAGATTACGCACGCGGTTGGTAGTGAGGAAGAGAATGCCTGAATGGTACTCCAAGAGACGCAGCATAACGCAGACCATCGAGTTTCGGACCAGGTCGGAAGTGCGGCGTTGTTCGAGGAACACATCGGCTTCGTCTAGAACTATGATAGCATTCCACTCGGAACATAATTCAAGCACATCTGAAAGACGGCGTTCCATATCTTCTGCCGTAGTGCCTAATTCTCCCATTGTAACGTAGTATAACGGGCGATGCAGGACTTCAGCAACAGCTTCGGCTGTTAGTGTCTTCCCGACGCCGGGAGGGCCGTGGAGCAGGAAGATACTGCCGCTGCGTTTGTTCTCAACGATGTCTTCGACACTGGCGTCGTTTCCGAATCTTACGAGAGCACGGATGAGGTGTTTGTACTCCTCGGCTAGAACAAGATGTTGGAATGCGGTGTCCTGGAACTGGATCGGCGAAAGACCTGAGACCAACACGTGGCCCCAGCATTTTGCAGTAAAGCTAAAGCCGACAAGAGCAGGCCAGCAGTAGGGGATGAACTCGTCAGGGACCGTTTCCCACAGATTGAGTACATCCGTTGCAGAACTCTTTCTAGATGATGTGTTGCGCCACTGTCGATAACGTTCGGCGGTCTTCGTCATGGCCAGGGTTGATTCATCCATACCCTGGCAAGGATGGTGGTTCAGCAGAGCGCCGCGATCTACATCGATCATGACACGGCCTTCTGAAGGAAGCTGGTTGCTCGACGTACTGGCAAGAGAAGAATAGCTTGGACGTGAGGGTCGCACATGGCGGTAGAATGATCCGCGAGAATATGCCAGAAATTTGGCACCGCTAGTGGCAAACTCAACATATCGCTCTCCTCTCTGTCTCAGTTCGCTCAACTCGACAGGTGATACCGGCGTATACGTGAGTTCCGATAGCGATCTTGCGCGAACGCCTGTCCAGCCATTCAATTGCTCGGTCACATTCACTACGGTGAAGTGCGTACCCATTGTCGCCACGAACTCTATTGTCCAGTTGAATGTCCTCTGCACTCCTGTTAAGCCCCGATTCTCTTGATAGAAACACTCGTTGACAAGAAAGACTGCGGCCGTATCTCCAGAGCCCATCACTGCCTGGACTGGAACTCCAGGGCGATACAATTCGCCCAGTGCCTCGAAGGTGATGAAACCGCGTTGGATGGTGTCACGCGCTTCATCAATCTGCTCTTGAAAGGCATGCTCGACGATCCGGATCACGTCTTCAAGCCCCGGTATTTGGATGACTTGGTCAACCCCACTGAGACGGAAACCGAAGCCTGAGAAGAGATTCAAGGTCCGTGGTCTCCAGTAGTGCAAGAAGGCAGGTGTAAATAAGACGACCCCCTCATTGTAGTTCGCAACTGTATGTTGCAAGCTCCGTAGTCGTCCCAATATTTTGTACAGATCGGTCGTGGGAACTTGATGCGCCCGGGGTACGCCAAGGTAATGGCGGATGATGGGCTGGAGGGATAAGGCACCAGCGCCACCCTGTATGTCGTGGAATTCGAACACTTGATCCTCCTTCGTGCTACCCTTGATTGAAAATGGATGGGACGCGGGTTCCGAAGCAGTCATCGTTGTTGATCTATCGGTTTTGCTCTTAGGTAGAGGGGGCGGAGGTGGAGGAATGCTTGCCATGATTTGTGTCGACGAATGTACCGTTGCATCGGCGTTTTATAGAGGGTGAGGTCGCTGCTGGTTCGCGCCATGACACGCGCCTGAGGCCGAGGTATACGTGCCACTTCTTGATAGTATATCTTGGCGGCCCACAGTGGTTGTTGTTGAAAAGGAAGTTTTGATGGCTGCCTTAGGTTTGTACCGAGGCAATTGCGGGCTGAAATAGCTGCCTGTTTTAGACGCGTAACACGCCAAGTGGTGAGCCGTCTGTAGCTGAGCAAAATCACGTTTTAGCGTGGTCTCCACGCTTAGCTACGGTAGCTAGCGTGATATTCTGTCACACAAGTCAAATTAACAATAACAGAGGTCGAAAATGCATATTTGGAGGACAAAGGGTAATCGGTCTAAATAACACACTGCGCACCCCCCTCGTTTATACATCGGTATTGTGTACCTTCTCTGCTGCGCTGATCTTTGCGCTATCGGCATGCTGCTGGAAAAGTCTTAGCAAAGTCTTCTGTGCATACAACCAGTCGACTTCATTTGTATTCAAACCATGCAGATCCGGCACAATGAATCAAGAGCCAATCAGCAGAAGCATTAGACTTCCCATGAACATAAATCTAGTGCGGGCACATAGGCTATCAGAATCGGTGTTGTACATATAAGGTACGGTGAAAGTAAATAACCATGTCGTCGCTGCGTTCGAAATGACGCCGATCGGTTGCGTCTTTGCCCGCAGACGATACAACGAGACTTCGGCCCTATACATTATTGCTCGCAAAACAGGTATAGATAGTTGCGACCTTAGTTCAGATCGCGGTTGTAACAACAACATTGTTCATCTAAAGTTCGATTCTCGGTAGGTCAAAGAGGCGGAATACTGGGTATCTACGCACCCGACTTCAACAGCGCCGGGTATCTCTCTACCCCGGGCTCATCAAAAGTCTCAATCAATGCCGCAACAGCAGGATGCATACCCGCCTCCACCGCCATCGCCGTCCACTGTTCCATAGGCAAAACTTCATACCTTTTCCCAACCTTGCTCAACCCCACATCCGCCATCTGCGCCATGGGAATCACTACATCACCCACGTTGTTCACGTACGTAATGCCATGGCGCCCTTGGTCTGGTAACTCTCGAACAACATCCTCGCAGCACGTTTCGACAGACACGAGATCGAAAGCGCCGGCGTTGTAATCAACTCTCGGCACCGTCTGCGTCTTGTGTGCAAAGTGCAGGAGCGAGTTGACCCAATCGAAGCCCGCACGCTCAACAGTTGCGTCTTCGCCGTCGCGGATAATGGTCGACGGACGTTGAATGACAATGCGCAAACCGTATTTTTCGTAGACTCGCTCGAGCATTTTCTCGCACGTCCATTTTCCACACATGTAGCCGTGCGTGCCGTCGGCTGGTGGTGTCTTACCCGTCTTGGTGCATGAAATCGGTGGGAAGGCTTCCAGCTCGGCGAAAAGTGCTACACCAGCCGATGAAACGTAGTGAAGGGGAATCATGCGCTGTAGACAGGTGGCGATGAGCTGTTTTGTCGAGTCGACATTTGCGCGCTTCAGTGCAGAGTAGTACTTCAGATGGGACGTGTCGGAGCCGTTGTGGATGACTGCGTCAGTCTCACGGAAGACAGACGCCCAGGTCGCAATGTCTAGGCCGAAATAGGTAGATGTGAGGTCACCTTCGTAGTACACAATGCGCTCGCTTGGTGCGGGAATCTCTCCACTTCCGATGCGCTCGTTCAGGCGTCGGACTGCAAGGCAGATGATCTTCCGGATCGACGGTTGCGCCACGAGCGCGTTGAGAAGGTGGTGGCCAAGCAGGCCGCTGCAGCCAGTGAGGACGACAACTTCTGGATTCCCCTTTGGTTTGGGCGCATCCATGAGCCTGTCGATAGTAAAGGGCTCAGGCGGGGTGGTCTCAAAGTACCAGTCTACCGTCGGAGGGCTGGCAGACTTGGCCTTGACCTCTTTGTCAGGAGTCACTGTGCCCGAAGTGTTAGGTAGAGTAGTGCGGGTGCTCGTCGTATCAGCGTCACTGGTTCGAGCCGACGGCTCACTGTTCTCAGTATTCGGTGTCGAAGCGCCAGTCGATACGACGTTCAATTGCTGAGCCTGTGGCACGAGTTCCGCGGGGATGCTTCCAGCGGCTAGCTCGACCAAGCTACACATGCGCACATCGTTGGCCATGATCTTGAGGACCGGAATACTGACGCGGAAGTTCTTGAGGAACCACGAGCGTACGTCGACTGAAAGCAGCGAGTCGAAACCAAGATCCACACCTCGCATCATCATCAGGTCGTCGTCAACGGTGGAGACCTGCAGCATCTTGCGTAGCTGGGCGCAATAGGTCTGCTTGATCACATTTGCAACATCGGACGGGGAGCGACACGCCTGCAGCAGCTCCTGGGTGGATGCCGAGTTTGTCGACCCCGGTTTTTCGCCACTATCACCAGACTTGTTGATGCGGAAACGGGCAAACTTGGGGTCGGAGTACCATGGCGGAATGTCAATGGTATTCGGAGTGATTTGGAGTAGACCGGTCGAGATCTCCGGGCCACTGGGGTTGTCCAGGTGACCTGCCTCCATGCACTCGGCAAAGATCTGGTGGAAATCTTGCTCTGACAAATGCATCATGGCTGTCTTCGCCACTGTCACATCAAGTTGGCGATCGGACTGTGTGATGTAACCAACACCGATAATGGCGCCGACATTGACGACAGACGAGCGAAGACCACGCTTGCGCCGGTTGCCTGCAACTCCAATCATTCCCATGTTGGCCGCGGCGTAGTTGGCTTGACCGACGTTTCCGATCACGCAGTTGATCGAAGATAGAAGCACGAAGAAGTCGAGGTCAATGTCGTGAAAGATGCGATCGATATGAATGCTGCCAAGCACCTTTGGTCTGATGACATCGGTGACTTGGTCAAATTCCATGTTGCGCACCGACACGTCTCGCAGAACCATAGCGCCGTTCAAAAGTCCGACGATGGGAGGAAGTGTCGTCACAATCTCGGCATGAACGTCGTTGATGGCCTTTTCGTCAGTCACGTCACTGAGATGAGTACGTTAGTAAGAGATAGTTCGGATAGGAAAGCAGAGTATATACCATAGCAGTATCTTGATGACAACACCATTTCGTTCATGGTTTTCGATCCAGCGCGGGTCAATCTTGGGATTCCGGCTGGTTAGCACAAGATAGCGCACGCCTCTCTCAATCATCCAGTTGCACAGGGAGATGCCTAGCGCGCCAGATAAACCGACTAGCCAGTACGTCTTGTCAGACTTGAAGAGCTGGTTTGACTCAAACCGAGTGACACATGCAGGGACCGCAGTGCATGATCCCGCCCATTCAATGATCGTTGATGCGTCTGCATATCGTCCTCCCTGAGCAAGGGCCTCAAGACTCAGTGGTGTAGATGATGTAGAAACGCCGCGTCCCTTAGCCATGCTGACAGTCCTAGCCAGAAGCTGTCCCACCACATCCTTGGGAGCACCAGTGTCTACTCCATGTGTTGAGAAAATGGTGCTCAGGCTCTCTTTCCGGCAATAAGAAGGAAGATACGAAGTCATCATCGCCACGTTCTCAGCTTGGTTCGAAGCCGAGAAGTCGACAAAGCACACGAGGTCAGAAGGTAGAACGCCCTCGATGTCCGCGCGTGCGGGGAACATTGGTATCCGAATCTGCGAAGCGACGGCTGGCGACACAGGTGTGCCCTGTGAGTCCACTGTGAGGGTGACCTTCACGCCCTTGGTTACAACATGGGCGAGAATAGCCCGAGCGATAGATTCAGGGGCATTATGTACGGCTAGTTTTTGACCTGTGAACAGGGAGTCCACAATGGCCACGGCGATAAGCTCGGCTCCGACCAGGTCAAGGTAATCAGCTTCCTGGATACCAGATGGTTCGCATAGAATGGTCGATTCGCGTGGGATGCGCAGTACAGAGGCCAGGGAGCTAGTTAAAGCAAGCCGTTGAGCCCCGGAGGTGTCGTACCCAAGAGCAAGATAATGATAACCAGTCGGACACCTAATCGCAGATGCAGTGGAGTACGTAAGACGCAACTCCATAAGCTCGTCCCTTGTGGTCGCTGTCTCTACCAATTCGTATCGCGACAACCGTCGGAAGTTTGGCCCGTCTTTGCCGTATTCTAGACTGACGACGTCCTTGCTGATGTCAACCTGGTCGAAGATCGGCCGCGTGGTGGAGTTGAGACGGTTGTTGGCGTCCGTAATGGTGAACAGCCTTGGCACTAGCTCTTGCCCCTGCGCGTCAATGATGATCTCGGGTTCTTTGGTGTACAGAATGTCTTTGTCATCCAAAACGGTCGAAGTGAAGCGAACAAGGTATTTTGCAATCTTCTGAGCATCGAGCCCATCGACATTTGCCACATCCACGTATTGGACGCGAAGAGTCTCTTCCTCGTGCATCGCAGATCGACCAAAACCAACTGTCATGTTGCAGTATGGCTCATCCTCCACACGGCCGCTGGTGAGCCACAGTATCTCTCGCTTTGTTTCAAAGAGCTTTTTGAACTTGTACCATCTCTCGGATGTAAGGTCTTTGAAAACTGGAGCTTCCAGATCAACGAGACTGACAATGACTGACTCGCCTTCAAGGACTTTGTTGTCCAGATCTTCCAGCGAGGCGTATGGGAGGACCTGCTTGGCCAACGGGGCCAATACCATCTGGATGCCCTGTGAGAGCTTGGCGATAGGTGCTGTACACCCTCCAACTACAACGACCGTGTCATACACAGCATTGTTGTTATGCGCCAGAGGATCGCGCACGAATTCGATCCGATCATCAATAGCGGTAGACACAAAGAGGGTGATGCCAAAGGCATCGAAGAGTTTTGGTGGCGACATGGTGTCAATGCCCGAGAATCCGGCGCCCTTCAGGATGTTATTCCAGTCGTTGGCATTCACCAATGGCGAGAGTGTACGCCCTTCGTCAACACCGCGCCACCAGCCCGGCAGAGTCCCGAAAATGAAACCCGCCCCGGCTTGCATTGCGCCATCGCTGGCTCCCTCTCCCAAGACTAGCAGACCGCCAGGTTTGAGAAGCTTGCGAAGGTTCGCTACAGCCTCGTCTAGTTTCGCACAGGCGTGGACAACCATGAAGGCAATGACGACGTCATAAGTGCCAGCCTCGAAGCCCTGCTGAACGGGATCGATTTCAGCATTGCACACCTTGAAGACCATGCTACCCTGCCAGTCCGCGAACGTCTCGGACGCATTTTCGAAGAAACTAGACGAGATATCGGTGAAAGTGTAGCTGCAAAAATCATGACCGATAGACTGGAGAATTGTCTTAGTCGCACCGCCGGTACCAGCGCCAATCTCGAGCATGTTAAGATGCGGGTTGCGGTCGGTGAGTTGCTTGAGGACACTCGCGACCCAGAGGGTGGACTGCTTAGTGCCGAAACCGTTAGAGTAGTACTCGTCAAGCAGGCCCGAGGTGCGGAAGTGCTCTAGCATCGTCGTCTCGCCCTTGAAAACGCGGGGCATGATGGTGCCGACGAGCAACATGATCTTGACATCGGAGTTATCCTGGAAGCCCTTGGCTTTGATATCGTCAAAAACGTCCTGCTCTGTGTCGTTCAGCCACTCGACATGCGCCCATTTGTGCTGCCCTGTCTTGAGCAGGTTTGTCATGTGTCGCGCGTAGTTCATGTAGTGACATAGCGGGCTAGTAGACCTCGCAGGATCGTCTTCGGGAAGCTGCTCGTCGAAGACGCGCAGATAGTAGGCGGCAATGCGGCTCAGAACGAACATGAGATCGTGATCTGGTTTGCCCACGGGCACACCAGCCGCAGCAAGCGTTCCATCGGGAGCACTAGGAACCCAGTGCATCTTGTAAAAGACATCGCGGTCGACTCTAGCATCGGAGCCAACGGGCTTGAACTTGACCTGGTCGACCTGGATAGCGGCGTGATCTAAACCTGGGGCGTACATGTTGACGCTGCCTGAGAAACCGTCGCCAGGCTCTGCGCGATCCGCGGTCGTGCATGTTGAATCAATGACCGTCATGTTGTTCTCGGTGTACTGTTTTGACGCGAGAACGCTGGGGTTGACGCGAAGCTTCGCTATGCTGGTTGGCAGGTGCAACAGACGAAGCTGGTCATCGCCGGGATAGCTGTAGGCAAGCATAACGGACTGGAACGCAGCATCCAAGTCGATAGGATGTACGAGCAGCTCATCTGCGTTCGAAACCAGCGCCTTCGCCTTTTGAGCCAGACACGTAGCATTGCCTAGGTTTCGCTCGAGCTTGATCAGCGATTGGAACGCGCCTGAAAAGTCGTACTCTAGCCCCTTCATAAAATTGTACAGACGACTCGGCTGCACAGAAATCATGTGTGGCGGGGGTGTCCGGCGTGGCGGGAAGAGTGATAGATTGGGTGGCTCATCGACGAGCAACAATTTGAGCTCACCGTTCGCTGCAAGGGCGAGATCACTCGTCTCGTCTCCTAGCGCGGCAGAATAGGTGAATTTGGCGTGGATATGGTTTCCCTGGACGGAAATGTTGGAAATCTCCACGTGGACTTCGATGCCGACGTCATTCTGATCGAACGTGATGGCGTTGTGAATGTGGAAGTTGCTCAGTTCGATGAGCTGGATGTTCCTTCCTCGGGCGAGAGATCGCGCAGCTTCAATGGCTGTAGACACATAGGAGGCAGCCGGCAACACAACTTGGTTTTGCACTTGATGTCCCTCGAGCCAGGCCATCTCTTTTGGCTTCAGCACGTTCTTCCAACGCAGGATATGCGGTGCGCTGTCTGGAGACACATCACCAAGAAGCTGGTGGAACGGCTGAGCACGCAGGCGCATGTGACGCGACTTTCTGGACTCGGCCCAATAGGAAGACTCGTGCTTCCATTGATAGCTGGGCAGATTGCCCAGAACGGAGTACTGCTGCTTGCCGTCACAGAGCGCGGCCTCGCAACTGCCGAGGTCGATTGAGCTTGTGTCGAGATGAGTCCAGAGGAATCCAAGGCAGGTAGAAAAAGCAGTCATGGCATTGCCCTCACGAACAAGGGTTTCATGGTGGGGAATGTCCCTCTGCAGTACCTCGTTGACGTTTTGCTTGGTTGGTCCGGCAAGAGCAGCGTGTGGACCGACCTCAACCACTGCCGTGTGAGGCTCAGCGCCTCGCGCCACTTCAACAGCAGCCTGGACAGCCTGTGAGAACAATACAGGCTTTGTCATATTCTGCGCCCAGTAGATGTCGCTGACCTCGTCCGTGAGTAGGTTGATGGGTCGGCCCTCGTACACGCTAGAGAACCAGGTACAAGCCCCATTACCTGGTAGTGCTTTCACACCCGCACGTCGCAGCGAAGCGACATAGGGGTCAAAGCAAGGCAACATGTGACTTGAGTGATACGCTGTATCCACTTTAAGACGTCTGTTGAACTTCTTCTCGTCTGCCAGGACTGCCGCAATCTCGTCAATGGCGTCCTCGTCGCCGGAGAAGGTCACGCTCGACGATGAATTGCTGGCCGCCACGCCAATGCGGCCCAAGAACTCTTCATCCTGACACAACTCCATCGCATCCTCCAACGAAGTGCCAGCGGCAAGCATAGCCCCCTTGATGTTCCCGTTAGGACTGGTGGCGAGCTTGCAATGTAGACCTCTGAAGTAGGCGACGAGAAGGGCGTCACGCGCGCTGAGATATCCGGCTGCATATGCTGCTGCTATCTCGCCACTGGAGTGGCCGACAACGGTGTCAAACTGCACATTAGCCGAGCGCAGGATGTCGACCAAGATGATCTGAACTGCTGTGCAAAGAGGCTGTGAGATGGCTGCTTCTCCAACGCGAGACACGGAAGCCTCTGCAAGCAGCTCAGCCTTGAGAGACCAACTCGGCCGGTCACCATCTGGAAGTTCAGAAAGATAGCCTTCCAGCTTCTCGAGGGTCCGTCGCGCAAGAACTGTCTGAGCGACTAGCTCTACACCCATTCTAGCATATTGCGCTCCTTGTCCGGTGAAGATTCCCAGGAGCCTTGAGTGTCCACCATTACCCGCCGCCCATGTGCGTACACCCAGACTCTCATTGCCAGACTCGGCTAGCCGGGTTGTGATGCTGAACTTCAGACCCTCTACAGTCGTGTCTGGGAAGGCGATGCGGAAAGGAAGCACAGATCTGCGCTCGCGTAATGTATACGCAAGATCGCGTGCGCTAGTCTTGGGGTTGGCGTTCAAATAGCTCGCGTACGCGGCAAGATTAGAGTGGAGAGACTCCGCCGAGGCAGCTGAAAAGACAAATGGCGTTGATACTGTGGCAGCACTTGTCTCATCGACCGTCTTTTGTTGCTCTAGCTCATAGCTCTCCACGATGGCATGTGCGTTAGTACCTCCAAAACCGAAGTTGTTGATACTAGCACGCTTAGGGTGTCGCCCAGGATGATCCGGCCACGCAATACCTTTAGTAGGGATCTGGAGGTTGCCGTAGAATGGCTCCAATTTGGGGTTGAGTTGTTGGAACCACAGGTTGGGCGGTATAGTTGAGTTCTGCATGGCTTGTGTGACCTTCAACAGTGCTGCGATACCAGCTGAACCTTCTGTATGACCAAGTACAGTCTTTATAGAGCCAGTGTAGATCGGACTGCTCAACTTCTCCGTGTTGCTGAAGAATGCGGTGCTGAGCGCTTCAGCTTCGATGGGGTCTGAGAACACAGTTGGGTCAGCAACCGCACTACCCATGAACGCTGGATGATGGAGAGAACTTACCTCCAGCCGGTGTTCCGGTGCCGTGCGCTTCAATGAACTGAGGTCGATCTTCCGCACACTGAGGGTCGAGACCAGCCTTCTTGTAAACGCTATGGATTAAGTCCCGCTGCGCGCTGGCACTTGGCATTGTGATTCCAGGTGTTGCTCCATCCGAGTTTACACCCGTCTCTCTGACGACAGCTTCGATTCTATCGTTGTCTGCAAGGGCTTGGCTGAGCGTTTTGAGAACCACGGCAGTTACGCCTTCACCTCGGGCATAACCATTAGCGTCCTTGTCCCACATCCGACTGAGACTATCGGGTGAAAGCATCTTCAGCTTGCTTTCAGTGACATACATCTCCGGACCAAAGATAAGATTGGAACCACATGCAACCGCTGTGTGACTGTCCCCTGACCGAAGTGTCTGGATAGCTTGATGAACAGCGACCAGACTTGACGAGCACGCTGTGTCAATCGTCACCGACGGGCCGCGCCAATCAAAGAAGTAGGACACGCGATTTGACATGACTGCACGCGAGGTTCCTGTGGCGAAATGCGTAGGCGCCTGGTCCAGATCTCGAAGCATCATGGCCTCATAGTCGCCGCACATGAGACCGGCGAAGACAGCAGTGTCACTTCCTCGCATTCGGTCGAGACTCAGACCAGCTGATTCAATCGACTCGTAGACAACTTCAAGGAGCAGTCTCTGCTGTGGATCCATGGCTTTGGCCTCGACGGGATTGATGCCGAAGAATTCGGCGTCAAAAACGCGCGTATCTTCGTCGAGGAGATATGACTGCATAACGTTCATGTGTCCATGGTGTGTGCCATCGGGGTGATAGAAGCCCTCGGCGTTGAACCTCTTATCGGTGATGTTGCTGCGTATGTCTCTAGGGTCGCGGAGGAGATCCCATAGCTTAGAAGGGGAGCTTGCTCCACCTGCAAATCGACAGCCGCTACCAATGATAGCTATTGGCTCGTTGATGGGGGCATTTGGTGACATGAGTGATGTCTTGAACAGCAGAGGAACTGATGCCGAAGGGTGTGATGGAAGAGGATAGCAAAGTTGAAGTTGTTGAAAAAGTGGTTGTGTTGAGAGAGTTTCAGCGCTTAGGACATCGATGAAGGGGTGTTGAATTGGACTCTGGTACCGGATTTGTACTTGTGTCAAGTTAGAGTAATTCACCTGATCAGTCCATGGTTTGACAATCTCTACCTTTACCGATTCTGTGTAGACACAGTAGTAAGCCCGATGGTGTCGTACTCCTACTCGGCGTTGTGGAGGTTTGCGGTTCTACCCTTGTTCCCCAAGAGCCTCAATCGTGACATAACTACAGGCAGAAGGCCAAGAGCTGCGAGCCATACGAACCGGTCCGTCCAGCTGCGTGTTAGTCTTTTGGTTCGGCAAGATCCATGTGCGGCAGCAGTTCCTTATTTCAGCAATTCATGCCGACTCCGGCAGTGCCGGCAAAAGAGGATTGGTCAATATCGAAACCGACTCGTTGCTCAACAAGACGTATCTGCCTACGTTCGGCTCCGAGGTCCGACCGCATTTGGAAGGCAATCAGCTGCAGATGGCTGCGACCTTGGCTCATTACTAATGCAGAATTAGCTGTAGATATTGTTACTATCGTTGCATCTCCGAAACCATTAACTTCTCGCTTTTGATACCACCTCTTTCCATTCGCGTGGTGAGTCTTTCAAGGTCAGCATCATGCTCGACCTTCAGAAGTTTGCAACGGCAGTGGCTGGCTCAGATTGGCGGTCCACGATATTCATCACAACCGCACTTGTACGTAGTAGCAAAAGCGTCCACCAAATACTCATCTGACCATCCATGCAAGCTTATGGGCTACATCTTCATTTTCCGCCCTATACGGAACATATTTTTCCATCCACTCAAGAAGTACCCGGGGCCCAAACTCTTTGCTGCATCCTCGATTCCTTATGGATTCTGGTATATGACAGGCAAATGGCATACCAAGATCCGCCAGCTGCACGCCACGTACGGCCCTGTCGTTCGTATTGGACCGAAGGAATTATCGTATGCTACCCCAGAGGCATGGGAGGACATATATGGTCGTTACGTGCCGGCCAAGCGCAAAGAGAATCCAAAACCAACGTGGTACTGCAGCCCAGACGCCCACGATATGGTCGGCGCCAGTTTGGGTGATCATGGCCGCATGCGCCGCGTCATGGCACCGGGCTTCACCTACAGCGCCATGTGCAAGCAAGAGCCTCTGATCAAAACTCATGTCGACTTGTTCCTTTCTAAGCTGCACAACATCTGCGAACAAGGAAAAGCGACGGTCAACATGCTCGAGTGGTTCACCTACTGCACCTTCGACCTGATCGGCGACTTATCGTTTGGTGAACCCTTTGGTTGTTTGGAAAACGCCATGTTGCACCCATGGCTCCAGCTCGTCTTTGCGAATATTTACGTCACGCACATAATTTTGCTGTGCAAGCGCATCCCCTTCTTCTACCTCTTTCTGCCTGTCAAGACGACTCTTCAGTTGTATCGCGATTTTAACCGACACGTCGTTCTCCTACGCCAAGTTGTTGAGCGCAGATTGTCACTAACAACACCGCGCCATGACTTCATGGAGATCATGACGTCGAAGCAGAGCAACACCCTTTACATGACCAACGAGGAGATTTTCAAGAACGCCATACTTCTTACCGGTGGCGGCGCAGAGACCACTTCCAGCAGCCTCACGGGTATGGCGTTCATCTTGACGACCAGGCCTGACGTCAAACAACGTATCGTCGACGAACTGCATGCGACTTTCCCGACTGAGGAAGACATCAACATGCGGAGCGTCGCGCAACTGACGTACACGGGCGCCTTCATCGAAGAAGCGATGAGGTACTATCCTCCGGGCCCAAATACGATGTGGCGCACGACTCCCGCTGGCGGCAACACCATCCTTGGCGAATACATCCCTGGAAACGTAAGTTCTTTGACCCAGTTTATTGGATGCTTTCAGAAAATGTTTCTGACCTCTGGTCCATGTGACCCATGCAGACCATCCTCGGCATTCCACACCGTGTCTTGTACCGCAGTGAAGCATATTGGAAGCATGCTGATGAATTCCATCCCGAGCGCTGGTTACCAGATGGCGAGCGTCCGGCCGAGTTTGATCAGGACCGCCGCGAGGGGTTCCACCCGTTCTCTTACGGCCCGCGTGCTTGCATCGCCATGAAGTGAGTTTCCGTATTTCATCTTGTCCTGAAAGCGAGACACAGCTGTGCTAATGTTCGTTCAGCTTGGCGTACGCGGAGATGCGTTACATCCTCGCTCGATTCTTGTGGAACTTTGACATTCAAGGCACGGAGCAGAGTAAAGGTTGGATGGACAATCAGAAGGCGTACTTGGTATGGGACAAACCGGGGCTGTTTGTGCGCTTGACACCAGTGGCCAAAGAGAGCGTATAGGGTGAGCACGCATGGTCGTGAAAGGCGGGTAGACTGGTGTTTCATCCTTCTAAACCCACAAGCTGTCAATCTCCCAAGTGAATGGGGTTGCTCCATCTCATCCTTGCGCTAGTCACCGTTATAGTTGCCCAGAACAAGACAAAAGTCTGTGATCAATCGACAGCATTCTGCTTTGCTCATTGATAGCTCGCCTCTTCTCCGACAGCGACTTTCTTCGGCGATTCCCTTCACTTTTTCCAGTACTCGACAAGATTCTTGGCGTGGAAAAAACACATGCATCGATAGAAATAAGACCAACCACAACATGCAGGCCTCGTGAGATCAGTGTGCCAGCCTTTGATATGCGTCACTTGATTCAACGTTTCTAGGAAGAAATTGTCACGACTAGCTTTTTGCCTTTGATATGTCCGTCTTGTAGCATTTCCAATGCCTTGATGACGCCTTCGAAACGGCCTTCAATCTCTTGGATATACTGCGTCTTGATGTGTCCGGTATCTAGCAACGGTTGCAACTCAGCGGCCCACTCAGCAGCGACAGCATGTAAGACTGGGTTTGCCTTGCGCGAGTAGACAGGATGGTCAAGGTCCACGTCGAAGTTCTGGCCCTCAAAGCCCATCACGACCTTGACCGCAACTGATCGGCGAGTAAGCCAGGCATCGGGCACGGCTTCAAGGCAGGCATAGCGGGCCCCAATACGTGAGAGGGACGCCAGGCATACCGCTGTAGACTCGGGATCAGTTATACAATCAAGGGCATGTTTGATCTTCTGCCCATTTGCAAGTGCCTTGATGTCTTGGACGCATGTAGGTGAGGTGTACGACGCCGTGCCAACGGCGCCGAGACTAATGCAGAAGGCTGCAGATTGAGGCGAGCAAACTGCGATTGGGGCGTAGCCAGATCTATTTAGGCGGAAATGTCAGCATACTCCCTTGCTTTTCTGATGCGACCCCGTGCAATGGAGCGTACGTAACACGATGATCAAAGAGACATGCTACTCACCGCTTCAACATTTGAATCGCCATGATGCCCGTTGCGGTGGCACCTCCATAAACCAGGATGGGGAGATTCCTTGCATCTGGTTTCGAGGGCAACCCCGGCAGGTTTAAAGCGGTAGGGTCAGACATGGATAAAGCAGCGGTGCCCCAGCCAATAGCGCCTATGGCAGCGGCCTGGAGGTCAGAGACAGAATCTGGGATGCGCAACAGATGGCGTGCGTCGGCTATGGAGTACTCTGCAAATGCACCGTTGTAGGGGTTGCTAGGTCGATAGGGAAAGTCAGCGCCGCACACTCGGAGACCAGGACCGAGCATCGACTCCGATCCGGCTTCCACGATAATACCACAAAAGTCACACCCGGTGGTATTGTTCTGCATGAAGAAATGTGTCACCATCTTGTGGTCGGTAGGATTAAGGCCGACTGCCAGGACGCGTACACGCACGTGGTGAGGTGAGGGCAAAGGCGGCAAAGGGCGGCCATGAGCGACGACGAGTGGAAGACGAGGTGAAGTGGGAGGTGTTTTGGATTGAATGACAGCAGTCTGGCCGTTTGTGGGGAGCATCATGGGCGAAGAGGAAGGTGTAGTGTGCATTACGTCGGGAAGATTGGAGCATGTAAGCTATAAGGTATCTATGTCTCCTTTGGGGTCATCGTCTGCCTGTTTAGGAAACCGAAGGCGAATGTCCGAAGAGCTTTGGGGCGCAGACGTGATGGGGGCATAAGTAGAGTAGCAGAAGTGGTAATTTCCTGCGGACTTCACTTGTACGTTGTTTGTTCACTCATTGTACCCATCTTTCTTGACGATGCAGTTACAGCTGGCACACGGGGCAACGGCGGCGGCGGCAGGCGTGACTGCACACGTCAGCTACTTTAGCAGAGGAGAACATCATGGCAGCGGGGCGCGATGGCTGACAGGCAGTGCTGCAGTCGTGAGCACTGCAGCGGTGCTGAAGCGATATGGCGCGATAGTACGGTATGCGATGATGAGGAGGATGGGGGTGGAGACATCGGAGGCGCACACGGCGCCCAGTCTGGGAGAGTGGCAAGCATGTCTGGGCTGGGCACTGGCCATCTTGGCATGCTTCCTTGTCGGCGTCTATGCGAGTTTACTGACATACCGCCTGCTCCTCCACCCACTCAATCGCTTCCCCGGCCCCTTTGCAGCGCGCGTCAGCGACCTATGGCTATCATTGCAGTTAGGCGGCCATGATATGCACCGGCTCAGCGAACAGCTGAGCACGGTATATGGCGACGTCGTTCGCGTCGGCTCATCGACGCTGATGCTCACCCACCCGCAGGCTGTTGCAGCCATCCACGGGCCTGGCACCCGCTGTCGAAAGGCTGCTATGTACGACTTTGAGCAGCCCAATCGCGGCATCGCTACTCGCGATGTTAGCCTTCATGCTGCCCGTCGCCGGCTCTGGAGTAAAGGGTTTGGGGATAAGGCGCTTCGGTCCTACGAGCCCCGCGTGGCCGTCTATGTGCAGCAACTGCTTGCGCGTATTTCACAAGCCCATGGCAAGGCCATCGACGCAGCCCGACTGACAGAGGCATTTGCATTCGATACCATGGGCGATCTGGGCCTTGGAAGCGACTTTGGCATGCTACACAGTGCCACGACGCATGCTGCTGTCGAACAGCTCGTCCAGGGCATGGCCATCATGGGTCGTCGACTGCCCATGTGGTTGATGCGCCTGCTTGTCGACATTGCCCAGTCTCTCGTGCCCACGGAAGCAACGACGGGATTCCTAGCCTTTTGCTACCATCATCTCGACCGCCTCATGCTGATGACCGACCTCGAGCGCGCCGAGCGGCCAAGCCTTATGGCTCCCATGATCGCCCACTACGAGCAGCAGCCACCCGCCCATCGCGACCTATCGGCGCTTCGCAATGACTGTCGTTTCATAGTCATCGCTGGCAGCGACACCGTGGCTGCGACTCTAGCATTCGCCATGTTCTACCTCGCCAAGCACCCCCAACACGTGCTCCTTGTGCGAAAAGAGCTGCAACCGCTTCGGCCCGCCAGCGGCCCGTACCCCGACCACCGACTCCGTGACAATGCCCCTCATCTGAACGCCATCATTAGCGAAACGCTGCGCCTGCACCCTCCTGCCTCGACCATCATGCGCACTACTCCACCAGAAGGCATCACCGTAGCTGACACCTTCATTCCGGGCGACATGACAGTCTTCTCATCGCAATATGCCATCGGCCGCTCTGAAGCCCTCTACACAGACGCCGCCGACTTTCGGCCCGAACGCTGGCACTCTGAGCCTGGCCTTGTAAAAGACGCGTCGGGCTATGCACCTTTTTCTGTGGGCCACCACAGCTGTCTAGGTCGACCGCTCGCTTCCATGGAGATGCGCCTTGTTCTCGCTGAAACTCTGTCACGCTACAGTGTCTCCTTTGCACCCGATTTTGACTATGCCTCCTTCCTCGATCGTGTTCATGACTGCATGTCGTGGCACATTGGGAACTTGGACCTGTGTTTTACTCCACTCAACTGAAACATTTTGAATACATTGAACAGTATGGTATAGTTGTAAAATCACGTCTAAAAGAACTCCTTGACCTGCTCCTCGCTCCAATCCCAAAACGCCTTTGCATGACCATTGCCTCCCTCAGCTTCACTTTTGGTCGCATCAATCAAATCGCTACGGATAGGATACAGCCTACCCCATGGAACAACTGGGTTAAAAAACACAGAATGTCAGCAATTTGTAATGTGCCAAGATCTCGCAGGTACTTACTCCAAGCTCCAGAATCTTTTGTGGTTAACGAAGGCGATAAGGCGGCGAACAGCTCGACGTAAGCTCCATACGTAGGCGGGAACAGCACAGGCCGCAATGCCAATTTGAGTAGTGTTCCGCCTTCCCGATAGAGATCTGACCTCAAGTGTCCCGGGTTGATGGGAAAACTCAAAACGCCGTCGTCTGCGTACCGCTTGGCACATTCGACTCCGTGCAGCCAATTACCAGCCTTGCTCAACCCATACCGTTCGAGCGGCGACATGAGTGGCCAGTAGTCAACGTAGTCAGCGGAAAGCCCACGTCCCTTTTCTCCGATCGTCTCGGTGCCCATTGAAGACACCCACAAGATGCGCACGGTACCAGGCCGTTCCCAGCGCGCTGTCTCTGCTAGCACCCCTCTGAGTAAGCAGGTAAATAGGAACGGCGCCAGCACATTGACTCCCATGTGCACTTCGTGACCCTGCGCTGTGCGGGCTTCGCCATTAGTGTCCTCGAGGGCCTGCACACCCGCATTGTTGATGAGCCCGTGGAGGCTGCTTTCCTGCGAGACAAATTCTTCTGCTGCCTTCTTCACCGCATTCAGGTCTGCCAGATCCAGCGGTAGAATAGCAAGAGTTCCCGAAGACTTGGGCGCCGCTGCCCGAATATCTGCCATGGCTGTGGATGCCTTCGTCCCAGCCCGCACTGCCATGTACACCTTGGCATTTTTCGTATACAGTATTCTCGCAGTCTCTTTCCCTACGCCTGAACTGGCGCCGGTGACGATATATACCTGTGGTCGGTGTTATCACTCGTCTCTCTCCTATTCAAGCGGTGCTCGAGTCAGCAATTCTTTCCGCATACCTTTGCACTAAGATCGGGCACATGGTCCTCCGTATACGTCGGCTTTGGTGGGAACATTTGCGTCCACATGCTCGACAATGGCTGCGAGCCCACTTCAGGTCTCTTAGCATGGCTTGGTACTTTCGCTGGCGGCATGGTGTCAGTCGCGAAGGTGGTACAAGAGACGATTGCCGAATAATTGGATGTAGACAACAGATTAATGCTAGGTATGTTTTTATCTTGGTAATAATTCCATTGACAATTGAGAGGATGTGAGTACACTACTCTTGGTAGAATTCATTCTTTTTCGAATTCAGAAGTTGACGCCGAATTCCTCGACAAAATCCCTGTCGGCTCCGTATTGTTTGCGAAGTAGCTCCGTTCTAGTTCAGCTCGGCGTAATCCGCCAATATGCCTCGCACTGCTGTGCCATTACCAGGAACAAGGGTAGGGACGAGTTCTCGCATATGCTTACCCGACTCTCACCTCTTGACAATTCCATTGTTCACACCGTCAATGCAGCGACGCGCGACATTCTTTGGCCAGACTGCTGACGACAACATGGAAATGGATCTGCGTCAGCATTCTGCATCAGTATTCGGCATAACTTTGACCATGTCTCAATAGGCAACTCAAGCCGACTCCGAATATTCTCATTACCGAAAACGTTCACAGCCACTGTCGCAACTCAGCCTTCCTCAGTTGATCAACCAATAGCAGACGTGGTAAGAATGGAATTTGCACGGCCGCGAGAAGATACCAGCGGAAAGGGGTGCTCAAGCGAACGGCCTGGTTGTACTTAAAGTTCAGCAGGGAGAGATTTCAATGTCCTGCATTGAAGACAAGGTTCTGGATCGTCTCTCGTTGTTACCGTCCCTCATTGTTCCCAATGTTTCCTTCCGCTACCATAGTGCTTCTACTAGCACCTTGGGTTTATGCAGCCGCACCCTTAGGCCGACGAGGACAGGAGGTGAACTCTAGTTGCAAAGCCATTCCCGGTGACAATGATTGGCCATCCCGGCAGGTGTGGAGCCAGCTAAACGACACCATCGATGGGCGTTTGGTGCAAGTTGTTCCTCAAGCGGCAGTATGTCGGCCGGGAGGTTATGGCGACATATCAGAAAACGAGGCTGAATGTGCAGCGCTCAAAGAGAGTTGGGACTATCCCAAGACATTGTACGTCACCCGACCTTTATCCGCTCAACCCTGATGCCAGAGCGTGCTAACGTACCTCACAGCTTGGACAACGCGGCAGAGATAATGAATCCCTGGTATCAGAACACATCCTGCAGTCCATTCTATCTCATCGATCAGCCTTGTACGCTAGGTAATTACGTCAGCTACGCCATTCCTGTTCATGGCCCCACCGACATTGTTGCTGCCATCAACTTTACGCAAGCCCACAATGTGCGTTTGGTCATCAAAAACACTGGTCACGATTACCTTGGAAAGTCTACCGGAACGGGTGGTTTGTCGCTCTGGACCCATAATCTGAAATCCAAAGAGATTCTGAACTATACCAGCAATGAGTATACTGGCCCTGCTATCAAGGTTGGGGCTGGTGTCACTGGTGGTGAAGCTCTTCTCTATGCATCTCAATTTGGATACCGCCTAGTTTCCGGAGATTGCCCGACGGTAGGTTACGCGGGAGGGTACTCGTCCGGAGGCGGTCACAGTCTGCTGAATAGTGTGCATGGCCTAGCGGCTGACAACGTCTTGGAGTGGGAAGTCGTCACTGCAGATATGAGACATCTTACTGCAAGCCCTGTCGAGAACGAGGATCTCTATTGGGCGCTTTCTGGTGGTGGAGGAGGTAACCTTGCCGTGGTTCTGAGCATGACGGCCAAGGTACACGTCGACAGCCTCATCGGCGCCGCGACACTAAGCTTCAACGCTACCGCCAGCCCAAGCAACGGTTCTTATGTCTCCGCAATAGATGCTTGGTGGAGGTTCCTCCCCAGCCTCGTCGATGCCGGCGCATCTCCATCCTTCAATCTATTTGCTGGCAACTTCTTGGTTCATAACACCACAGCGCCAGGTAGATCAGCGGCGGAAATGGCCAACTTGTATACCCCGTACCTAAAGCGACTTGATGCACTGCGGATCCCCTACAACTTCGCCACGTATGCTGCCCCGTCGTACCTCCAGCACTACAATGCAACCGATGGTCCTCTTCCTTATGGCCCATACGTGGTCTCGCAGCTCTTCAACAGTCGGCTCATTCCTCGGGATCTGTCCGAAAGCCCCGAAAATCTCACTTCGGCAATGCTATCGAGTGTCGCATTTGACCCAAGCGCAAGCTGGCAGATCGGCTGCCTAGGCGTGAACGTCAATACAACGCATGTCGCACATCCGAAAAATGCCGTTGTGCCCTACTGGCGCGATGCCATGGCCATTTGCCTAGAATTCTCCATCTACGACTGGACTATCCCTGAAGCCACCATGGTGGCGCGCCGCCAGGATCTCGCCGCTGTCATCCATCCAGCGATCGAGGCAGCAACCGTCGGCTCGGGCGCTTATCTCAATGAAGCAGACCCGCTTGTGTATCCACCGGGCGATACCGAGAAGTGGCAAACTGCCTTTTTTGGTACAAACTATGAGCGATTGAAAGAGCTGAAGCGGGCATGGGATCCAAAATCGGTATTCTATGCGTATGCTTCGCCTGGGTCTGAAGATTGGAGCACTGATGCAGAGGGCCGTCTATGTCGAGCTTAGCGATGCGGATGTGAACGCGATAACGTAACAAGGACAGATGAAAGTACCTTGTGCTGGAGAGATAGACGATAGACGCTTGCTTTTCCTGAACGAAGGAGACGCGCAAAGCCTGCTTATAATGTGCGCCTCGCTCAAGAAACAAGATATAAGAACTATTTTCCTAACTACCTACGTCCGTAGTATTAATCTATTAGCTATCGCTTACTATCCTTTGTAGCGTAAAGCAAGCACTATAGCCTACAGCTACGCCTTTATACAAACCCTAAGTAACAAAAGATATACCTAATAGCAGGAATAGATAGCAATAGGTATATAGGATATATAGATTTTATTAGTACACTTATTGTAGTTAACTTATATAGTTTATGTCTTACATAGACTTTTAACTAGTTATTCTATTATCTATCGAATTAATATTGTTTCCCTACTAGTTAATATTGATAACTCTTTTCCTCCTAAATATCTATACATTACTGTACAGACTACGCTTTAGTCTACTTTGCTTTAGTACAGACTAAGCTTAGAGAAGTAGAGCCGAAACCTTGTGTAATATATTAAACTTAACTCTAACTTGACCTTAAGCTATCTACTAGTCTCAGCCTAGTTATCGTACATGTACACCTGATGTCCGGCACTAAAATAGGCAATATTGAACAAGGTCGTTAAGGTTGTATATTAAAATGTTTTCTGCAGCCTAGAGATATTTCTTCTAGACGTTTGTATAGACTGCACGTAATTAGACAACCCACAACTGTTCATCCCAAACAGTCCTTCTTTCGCACTTAGCATCGTCGTTACCCAATGCGAAGGCAACAGCCCGCGGGTGCCGATGTCCGGTTGGGGCGACACGCGTAGCTCGGCCGGTAAGCTCAAAAGCCGCTCCATGGTCTCGAAGTGATGCGAGATTGCGAGGACAAGGATCTTGATCTGAAGACTGGCTTCGTGAATCGGCAGACCTGCGAGCTTCAGCTCTGGCAGGATATGGAACTTTCCTGATGGGGAGCCGAGATTGTGCGTGTCAATCTCTCTGGTGAGGTTCTCCAGGAACGCGCTGAAAAGATCCACGATGTGGAAGAAGCACGACGTGAGGTTCAACATGCAGGGAAATGTAAGAGGAGATGATGTTGTCCGGGATGGACGAAGCGGTCCTAGGCTCTCTCCGTCATCGCTGGATGCAACTAGGCTCTGAAGAACATGTATGTAGCTTTCCGTGCTTCGAAGGACGTCCCTTAATGCGTACGACGTGTTCGACGTGCGATTCTCCGTACCATCCTCCGCACACCGCGTCGGACAGAGAATCTGCGCTTTCAGCTGTCGGCAAAGATCCAGATTGAGCTGCGCAAGTCGCATTTCGCAGTCCAGTTGGCGTCCCAAATCCGGCGTCGGACTACTGGCCGCGTAGACATCGGACGCTGCGGTTTCTGGTGATGGAAATTCTGCGCCTGCCTTGGGGAATGCGTCGTGCAAGAGATGCGGCGTCTCAATGTGGATGTCAATCCCGAGCTCGCGATACAGCGATGAGTATTGGAGGCTCGCTGCGCTCTCGTCGTGAGTCTGAGTCTGCTCGGCCTCGTAGCTAGAAGGCAGTGAAGGAAAGAACTCGTATTCGTTGAGCAGTGACCAGCTTTGCGCATTCGCATCTTCAGCCATATTTTCCGATGCGCTTGACATGAGACTGTTTGGCATAGGAAGTGCCGAGTCTGTAGCGTTCCGCGTGTCCTCATTATCTTGCGCAATGGCATCTTTCTGCGACCGGCCTCGCGGTCGTGTGTAACTCATCACACAAGGCGCGCCAGCCCGGAGGCACCGAGCGCAGGATTGAGTGGCATCTTCTTTCGTCGGACATCGTAGTTTCTGCTTGCGACACCGATCGCACGAGGAACGTTTTGAAGTTGCGAACGAGACTAACGACATGGAGGGGTGGAGTATGGAATGCGATGAATAGAGGGGTGGGGAAGAGAAGAGTGGAGGGAGGGTGGAGGAGTGGATATTGCACACGAGTAATTTTCCGACTCCTCAGTCTAGCTACATCGTGATATATTCTTGAAACGGTGGTCGTGGTTACTAGAGCTTACGTTGCGGTCGTTCTGCCAATGCTACGGGTTCGGGATCGCCGAGAATTTCTTGGTTCGGCGCGAGACGGGCCGTATTAAGACTACACCGCGTACTACCCCGCGGATAAGAAGCGTGCTACGCGAAAAGCTTAGTCTTCAAGGTTCCTGAGTCAGCAAATGAGCAGGTTGTGAGAGCTGTGTACACTCAACGATCGCAAAGATACCAAAAGATACGGCTGGCGACCCCACACTCGACCGTCGTTTTCTCGGGTATCGGTTTCGAGCGCATCCGGCAGAGATACTCAGCAAGTTCGACTCTCTCGTGCTCTAGCCCACTGTTGAATCGGATGTGGCAAGATGGTGTCAGGACTGTCGATATGTGCACAGTCTCCAAGGGCGAGACATCTGCCCCATGGGAGGTTACTGCTGGGGGAACCAGGATCCGCGGCCAGCATTGGGCATCGTGCCGATTCAGCACAAGATTGGCGAATAAAACCATGCGTTTCCAGATTTATATCGAACATGGAGGCGCAAGCTGGGCCGTTCACATGGTGGCAGATGGGTTGATTTTCTGTTTGGACACGGCCACAAGGGAATTATATGCATGCGAAGGTCTGTCCACGGAACCGACCGTCCTTCCTGTTGCTGAGAAAGGTCGCTGGCACATTGGCGATCTGGACCTGAACGCCCGGCTCGAAGTCGAAAGGGTCACGCGCGGCGATACCGTGGTTGTCTCGGTACAAGGCCGACGACTTGCAGTCATGGAGGGTCTGAACATCAAATCCATCATTAGCGGAAGCGCGAACAACACGAGATCTATCGCCTTTGGCGGACCGTGTCAGTGGGTAGCTGTGTATCGCCACCTCAATGTGCTCAGGGATGAGGGTGAGGATCTATACCAGGATACCATGTTGCCTCATGACCAAAGCCGAACATTGGATGGCTTCCAGGTTGGAACGAATGGGCTCGCTCGTACGATCGATGGTGCAAAAAGAGACCGCGCTTGTTTCGGTGGAGACCTTTATGTCATGGATCGATCAATTGCTCACTCTACTATGACGTTCGACGCGATAGCAGGCAGTATTGAGCTCCTGACCAGCCATCAAACTAACGAGGCATATCTCGGCAACCTCTGTCTCATCCAAGCGCCCGTCCATGAATGGAACAAGGAGCCTCCAACATATGCCTTCTGTTCCCTGTCCTTCGCGTTGCTACTTGTTGTTGCAATCAAGGATTACTGGCTACATACGGGTGACGCAAGGACGAAAACGCAATGTTTCCAGCGTCTAGAACATCTCATGGCTTACACAGCGGAGCACCTCAGCGTAGGGGTAGTAGTAGCTCTTCCGCCTCCGTCAAGTGAGTCTGGATAAGATTTCTCGAACCAACAAGCTGACCGCCTGCAGTGCATTGGTTCCCACTTGGCGGCCCAATTTTCGGTCCCTCGTGCCCACTGAATAACGCATATGACGAGGCCCTGCATGCCATGTCGGTGATGTCCGATGACCCAGAAGCCAAACAAAAATATCTATCGCAAGCCAAGAAGCTTAAGGTGGAGGTACTGAAACGTTTCTACGATGCTTCCACCGGTGTCTATCGCCTGATTGAAAATCTACCAAGCGACGGTATCTGTCAAGATAACAAGGCCCATGCCGTGACTATAGGGCTGCTTCCTAGTCATGCGAACGATCTTGAGCATTTGATTGACCCACAATCGCAGCTCCCTCGTGCCTTCCGGGGCCTTGCTCATTGGAGTGTAGCGGACATTATCAGTCTGTATGCAACAGGGTTCGCAGTTGAGGCATTGTTTTCACGAAACCATGGTCTTGAAGCGCAGAGGCTCATCGAGCGCGTCTGGGGATCGATGGCTGACACATCAAATCCAAACTACTATGGAGGACATTGGGAAGCCATGAAGACAGACGGAACGCCGCACGGTCACGACACGTCGTTGATGCATGGCTGGTCGACGTGGCCAGTATCACTTCTGCCTCGATATTTAGCAGGGCTTCAGCCTGCCGAGCCAGGCTGGACGTCGTTTCGCATCGCACCAGTCTTTGCCGGTCTAGAGAGGATCAATTGCACCCTTGCGACCGTCGCTGGTAGTATCGGCGTAGAGATCAAGATTGATGAAGCGGAGGGTCATGGCACGCTGAAAGTCATGGCGCCTTTTGGCGTTCATGCGCAGCTGCAGCCACCTAGGGAATGGATCATACAAGGACCAGAGTCTATTATGGGAACAGGCGCATGGCAAAACGTGTTGTTGTTCAAACCCTCCGTGGCTTCCGGGGCACAAGAGTATCCAGATGCAATGCTGCAAGCTACTCCGATCTGCGCGGGAGGGCGGTAAGCCTTCGGTGCTAAATCTAGATCCAACAGCCGAATAACCGCGGTTGTCAGAGAGCCGTTAGTTACCCCTCCAATGTCGATCATACAACTCCGGTCCAATGTCCACCCACAGTTTGCGCAAGTTCGAACTAGGAATGTCACTATAAAGATTGCTAGGGATTGTTTTAGAACACGAGTGAGCCTTATATACACTCTAGTCCAAACAGGGCGCGGGCGACCAGGCTCCGGTAATTAAAGGCTAGCGGATCAGTGCGGACTAGATGTCGCTGCTGTGATGTACTAACTCTGATGCATACGGTCCCTGCCGCTCCGTGTTTGCAACATCCTTCTTTGGACTTAGTCTTGAAGTGTATCCTCACTACAACATTGACGTTCGACATAGTGTGGAGAAAGCAGAATCGGAGCGTCCGAACATTACAAAATCGGAGATGGCAGGTCGCAAACAGAAGGTTACAGACGCATGCGCAATGTTCGAGAGGGAAGGTCGCAAGCCCGATGTTACAGACACTAGGTCAAAGACATAAGGCTGGGAAGCATAAGTAGGAGTGAAGCCCTCGCACATTGACGGTCATCAGAGCAGCCTCATCTCGAACACGTTTATCATGCAGCTTCTCAAATATTTGCTTCCGCTCGCCATGAGCGCATCTATCTCGGCGGCACAACCACTCGAAGAAAGAGACATATCCTCGAGCTGGGCTGGGGTCAACTCCTACTTCCTTCATGCCTATCAAAAGTACGGATCCTTCAGAATTTCGTCGGCTTCGACTGACTGTTCACAGAACCGATCGCTTGGCTGTCCTTGACGCAGTCAAAGATGCCAAACTCAAGACGTTGCGTATCTTCATCTCTCACACACTACAGAACAACAAAGATACCGGCTCCGTCAATATGCCCGACATCGAGCCACAACAGGTCGGCACATACGATGACACCCAGCTACGTGCTATTGATCAGCTCATGCTTGAAGCGCGTGAACGAGGCATCAAACTAGTCATCGCTATGCATGACCGCTACCAATTAGGTTGTTGGGGAAATGGTATGGTCTTCTTCATATTGGACCAAAGCTTCTACGGCCACTGACGCATCTTCGACGCAGACACATATGTTTCCAAATACAAACTTCCTGCTATCGACTGCGCGAAAACTCCTGCGGCTCAGAACGATGTAACGTTCTTTTACCAGGATGCATCGCCAATCTACGACTTTGACAACCGCCTCACATACATTCTCCAGCACAAGAATCAGTTGATCTCGGGTGCACCGCAATGGAAAGATCTTTCGGATTACATCTTCGCGTTCAACATACAGAACGAAGGGCAAGGACATCTGCGCAACAACATCGCACCTGCACCAAAATGGTGGTGTGATCGAAGCAAAAAGATGCGAAGCATCATGGGAGATAGCAGGATTCTCATCTCAACAGGTACGTAATCTACCCGCTTCCATCTGAGACTCCAGACCCTAGAGATTATGGTATTGACCACTCTATATTCAGGCGGCGGGAATGAATTTCCCAACTCCGATATCCCCGAGAATTGGAGCTGCGCAACACTTGATCTCATCGATATCCACTCCTACAGCGGCGTTTCCGAATGGCGCAACAAAGCGCCCATCGCGCTACAGCACGCTCAAGCCGCCAAGAAACTCGTGCTATTCGAAGAATTTGGCGCTACTGGTTCCGACAAGTCTAGTGTTGTAGGTCAGCATATCGACATCTTCAATGGGCTCAAGGTACCATGGATGGTTTGGCAGATCAACAAGCCGGGCAAAGGTGCTGCAGACTATGAATTCTGGACCAACGAGGCTACGTTTGGGGTAGTGAAGCAAGGGGCAGCCAAGGCGTTGAGTATCTCTGCGGCTCAAACATTTCCTAATCTTGTATGAGCTTGGATACGCTCTATCTTTGCAAGTTTTGGGAGATTCAAAGAGCGCAACTACGTATACCATGTAGCCTCAGGGATTTCGTCCAGCAATTCAAACCTCCCTAGCTCCCGATTCTTGTACGCGACTGGATCATGCAGCGTGTGCGTCCTGACGTCCCTCCAGAACCGATCTAAGCCTACTTTCTGGCTTGTCGCCTTCGCACCTGTGACTTCGAATACTCCAGATGTGACCCGTAGGCTAGTATCCGTTGCGACGACTTTGACACTTGCCACCCACTCTGCTAGCTCGCCTCGATCCCGTGCCGTGAGCTTCCCACGGGTGTCCAGGTCACCTGCATACTTGCCCAAGATCGCGTCAACTTCTTGGCCCACCCGGTCTGCTAGGGCCGACGCGGCACGAAGGTGAGCGTGGAAGTTTCCATACCGTTCGAGGATATAAAACTCATCTGTCGCCCTCTCTTTGTTCTAAACCTGTATTAGCGACATTCTTCAGAGCTTGTGGGATACTTGTCTATTTACATCACCGCCAAATGGCCATGCCCGGGTCCCCTTCACCGTATAACTTGCTGCATACTGTTGTGCGCCTAACGCGATACCGAGGTAAAAGTTGCTGAAGACAAGCTGGATAGTTGGGAGTAGCAGCGTCGCAAAGGGTATCTGCAGCGCGCGTGGGTCCGGTTCTTTTGTCTCTGCGTTCCAGCCGAGCGCATCCGTCCAAGGCACGCTCACATCGGAAATCTTCACGCTACCAGACTCGGTCAAACGAAGACCGATATTGTTCCAATCATGTCCGAATTGAATGCCGGGTTGATCGGTCTTCGCGAAAGCGAAGATATGGTTGCCTGTGTCTTCATAGACACCCTCAAGAACGGTAAGGTCGGAGACAACACCACCAGTATTGAAAAACTTGAACCCGTTGAACACAATGTTTGCCCCATCCGATTTGATCGACAAGTCGCTGTCCCTGGGGTTCACAGCGCCTCCAATGAAATAATTGTTCTCGGTTATGAGCTTCTGGAAGCGGTCGGCTTGTTCAGGTAAACCGACAATGTTCGCCGTGGTCGACCATAGCAGGTGGTAGCCGAGCAGCATGCCGATTGAACTACAATAATCAATACATAGACGCGAACAAGAAAGGACCAATCGTACCCATCTGTTTCAGCTACCTTCCGAATGGCTCTGTAGGCAACACTCCATTGCTGACCACCGCCACCATACTGCTTTGGACCAAGGATCTTGAGAAGCCCAGAGTTCTTCAGTAGAGCTACTTCCGCTCGCGGAGATTTGTTCTCTTGGTCTCGCACGACGGCATCAGTGGCAAGAACGTCTGCAACCTCTTGCGCACGCTGGAGCCAACCTGCTTCATCTTCCGGAACGGACGACCATTGCTTTTCATACCCGGCGTAAACAGCCGGATCCCTAAATCTCACGTCTTTCGCGTTCCCATGTGGACCATTAGTTCCGTTGGTAATGGCCATCGTGTGCGTATTCAAGATGTCGATGAAGCCTAATTATGTGGCGTGTATCATCAACCTTCCGATGCATGTCCTTATATGCAGGCAATCGTTAAAAGAGCTCCGAAATGATTCGAGAGACCCAAATTATTGCGTGCTATCGTCTCATTTGCGACCTATCTGTATGGATGCAGTCGAGCAGGTGGACAAAACGTGAGTGGTCATCAGAACGGAGGATTGAGACAGGGATGTGCCGCCGACATTGTGATAATCGAGCTATCTGCCGGCATACCTGCAGCAATAGATCGTTGCGATGCCGTGGGGGTAGAGCGCGGATTGTAGTAGCGTTGCAACATGTGAATGCGTGAGTATGGAAGTGGGACGCGTCGACAAAGGCTGATGGTGGGGATATCCGCGTCTTTGCATATGAGCTAAACTGGAAATAGACTAGTCTTACCTCCGAGCTCACTATTGAACCCAAACCGCGTTCGCCATCTAACCCCTCAATCGCATCATCCTCAACCCCGAATCACTATCACCCGTCACGTCGTTCTGCAAACTGCACATCGCCGAGGTGCCCCCCTATCGCCCATTCGAAGTAGAGTGTCACTTGTCGCTCACTGCGCCTTTCTGCTCTTCGCAAAGAACCTCGAAGTGTCGCCAAGTGGTAACTCGACAATGGAGTCTTTCAGCAACAGAGCGAACGTCAGGTACCACCCAGTCAGTCCAGCCAAGAAGCAGAATGCACCACCGCCTTTCTTGAGAGAGATCGACGCAGTTGGATGTCCATCTGCCACGGCAAAGTAAGACGCCGAGACTAAGAGAAATCCTAGCTCTACGCAGAAGAAGATGATGATGTATACCAAGTTTGTCGGCAACGAGGCTACAAGGAACACCAGAGCGAAAACCGTCCACACTATGCTATGATTAGTGGTACTCTTGTTCCTCGGCGGTCTAGAGCGACTGACTGATCATGAAGAACCCAAGAGCGTTGTTGTATTCCTTCACATTGTCTCCATATGCTGTTCGCACTCCAAAAGCTGGTGTTAAGATCGCGCCATAGCCAGCATAAAACAGGCCAAAAGCACTAAACACTGTGTATGCGAAGCCGTTACCGACGGACAGCTCCCATTGTGCAGTAACCACCAGGCCTAGTATGGAGTCAGCCAAGTCTGACATACTCTATCCATACCGAAGACTAACCGAAAGCCGCCGCGAAGAAGAAGTTGGCTACAAAGACATTGGCCGTAGTCACTCCTCGCCATTCCATGAGACTGAGCGAAAGCGTAGTAAGGGTTGTCGCGAATACCCCAATCGGCAGTGCTGTCTTGACAAGTCAGCTAACCAATGTTTTATCTGCCCAGCGCTACTTACTCCTGCACCCAGTGTCTTTGGAGCTGCGACAGGCACAGTGGGGCTTTCATGGGTGAGCTGCTTCTCGACATCAGTAGTGCCAGCGCTGCTTTTGCTGTTCAAGTCGATGGTCGAAAAATCAGGCATGCTTGTCTGTGTGCACGGGAATCTTCATGCTGCCAACTGACTCCAAATCACAGCCTTTTGTATTAAATGGACATGGGCGTATACTTGATGTAACTCCGGTATCGACGCGGCACATCTCTACTGTCTATGAGTAGTCATCACGACTATGCGATGGTTTATTACGTGCTTCGGCTTTACTCATAGCGCTGGACAATGTTCAGCATCATCATCGCACCGGCATGATTTCGCATCCCCGTTGAAGGGCACTATGCTGGAGTATCTGCATTATAGTGTGGGGTCGATATTATAGAGCTATTTTACTGCAACCACCGGCACATGACGTCTTGGAACTCTCGGATTGTCTCATCGACGAGCGACCGAAGATCCTTGACAGCCAATTGAAGGAGCCGGACGTCTGGGGCTGCTGCGGGCTACTCGGTCACAGCTTATCATCCATAAGACCGGGATGCTGGAGTTGTATGATCCTCGGCGAATAAACCACGATCTACGGGGCTATAATCTAACCTGCATCAACCCCACAGATCCCACGGACGGCTACACAGCACGCAATCCACGCTTAATGTTCGCACATCCTGCCGACAACAGTACCCCAGGTTGACATCGCATGGCATCATAGCTCAACATCTCTTTCCAGTATATCCAGCCATTTTCGTGCTCGAGTTTTACTGTCTCTTGCAAACAAACATGTCAGCACGAAAGAGACAAAGGACAGGTAAAACTGCCAGAACACTACATTCATAACAACAAGAGCAAGACTGATTATCTCTCCAACCGCAACAGACAACAACAAAACAAACGGCACAAATGGACAATCCGTGGAACCAGCCGACGGCTACACGCCCACAAAACAACTAGACCTCAACCAGGACCCAAACCGTCTCTTATTCGCGTACTGGGTCCCCAACGTCTCAGGCGGCCTCGTCGTTTCCAAGATTCCCCAAAAAACAAACTGGGACCTGGCCTCCAACGTGCGCTACGCCAAGACAGCCGAAGCCCACGGGTTCGAGTATGCGCTCACTCAAATCCGTTTCACTGCCTCGTACGGAGCCGAAAACCAGCACGAGAGCGTGTCCCTGTCGCAAGCGCTTTTGCACAGCACCGAGCGCATCAAGCTCATCGCGGCGATACTCCCCGGGCCCTGGAACCCTACTATCGCCGCAAAGCAGATTGCGAGTATCGACAATTACACCAATGGGCGTATTGCAGTAAACATCGTTTCAGGCTGGAATAAGAGCGAGTTCACGGCTGTTGGGCAATGGTGGCTCGAGCATGCGGAGCGGTACCGGCGATCCAACGAGTTCATCCGCGCATTAAAAGGTATCTGGACTGCGGGCGATGAAGGCTTCAGTTTTGGCGGCGACTTTTACCAATTCCGAAACTACAAGTTGGCGCCCAAGCCGCTTCAGAAACCACACCCGGAGATTTTCCAAGGCGGGAATAGCGACGATGCGAGGAACAACGGGGCCGAGGTCAGCGATTGGTATTTCATGAACGGCAACGATCTGGATGGTTTCCGTGAGCAGATTGCGGATGTGAAGGAGCGCGCGCGCAAAGTGGGGCGCGAGGGCAAGGTGAGGTTTGCTGTCAATGGCTTCGTCATTATCCGCGAAACGGAAGAGGAGGCTATTCGCGTGTTGAGGGAGATTCAGGGTAAAGCGGATACGGAAGCTGTTGAAGCTTTTCGTCAAGCCGTGCAGCAAGCTGGTGCTAGCACGGGGAATAAAAAGGGCATGTGGGCAGACAGCAAACTCGAAGACTTGGTGCAATATAACGACGGCTTCAAGACCAAGTTGATTGGGACGAAAGAGCAGATTGCAGATCGGATCCTTTTGCTGAAGAGCTTGGGGGTTGACTTGGTGCTGACGGCGCATCTGCATTACGAGGAGGATCTTGAACGCTTTGGAAAGGAGGTATTACCACTAGTAAGGAAGCTAGAAGCTGCAGGGAGGGGCAAGGACGTTGAAGATGAGATTAGACGAACAGGTGACATCTATCGCAAATCCTAAGCAACGACCATTCTAATCATACCCTTCTTCTTCATCGATGACAGTTTGCGCAATCCACCTCCAATCTCACAGCCTACTTGCCTTGTTCTTCCCATCGTTTCCTAGTCACGCCCCACGTCCATGTCCAACCAGGAGATTCCTCCTCAACCCTTCCAACTCTCCATCACCGAGCCCACAAACCTCCCGCATGTACCGTTCCGCCCCACCAAACTGCCTATCCAACATCTCCAGCGCCCCCAGCATACTCTCTTTCCTCGCGCTCACCATCCTCAACGCCGCCTCCCTCCCCTTATCCAGAATCTCCTGTGGAATCTGCTTATCGCCATCGCTACCAGTCGACGATCCCCTCGCCGCGTCATCATGCAAGGCTTTTGCGATATCGCCGGGCGAGATGGGTGTACCCGACGCTTGCGCAGTCATGTACTTTGTAAAAGCCGGACTAGCAAGCAACCTCGCGACGACTTGTTCGCGAACGCCGCTAAGACCTCGTTGCGTGAGATGGTACTCCGTCGCAATCTGGTCGCGCGGCACACCCAGAAAATCGAACAAGAGACCAAAGAACATTCCCGTTCGGTCTTTGCCCGCTGTGCAGTGTATCAAAGCACCTCGTGGTCGCCTCACTCCTTCTTCTCCTTCTCCTTGTCCTGGAGCAGAAGCGGATAAATTTGCTAGATACCGCAGTATAACCCCATACGCATTCCCCCCGCTCTTCAAAAACTCAGAGTACGCTTCTACAAAGCCACGCACATCTTGATCCATGTACTTTGCATACCGTTCCGCCAGGCGCTCGGGACTATAATCGCTTTCCTCAAAGACTGGCACCCACGTTCTCTGCACGCCCGCCTCTTGCATGCTTCCTTCTCCTCCTGCCTTGCTACCGACTACTGCGTCTGCATTGGCGTCGTCTTTGCTGTTGCTGTTGTTGTTGTTGTTGTCGTTGTTCGAATGACCCTTGTCGATTTCGGGTTTACTCCGTAGATCAAAGACATGCCCGACGCCTAGCTGGCGCAGTGCTGTCCAGCCCGCAGCATCGACTTTTGAGACTTCGGCGCTGCGGAAGAGCAGGTTTGGGCGGAGTGTTGCACCGGATTGTGTGGTGAGGGAGTGGGTGGCTAAGCGCAGGTTGTTGATGTTGGGAATGTGCGTGTAGAAGGGTGGGGAGGGAAGAGTAGTAGTGTTGTCTGGCGTCGCCATTGTCTAGTTGCTATGGATGTTTCTGTTGCTGGTGTTTCGGTTGATGTTGGTGTGGTTGCTTGGTGGTGGAGAAGTCTATAACGAGTGGTTGCGGGTCGCTGTTCGCATGGGTAGTGTGGAGGTATTGTTATGACCGCAGCAGTGAAGGCGTATGGTACACAACACGGGTCTCAACTATGGATCACAAAGCAACGCAGAGATTGCGTTCACAGCACGTGTTCTTGTTGAATCTTTGTTTGTCGATTATCGTCCGAGGTACACGTTTGTTGTTAGTACCTATGCCGGCCCCACCATCCCACCATCCCATTCTCACACTAAGTATGAGCCGAGGTTTGAGAGTGGGATTACATGACATCGGATTACAGTGTGGTTCAACACCGTTCTCTGTGTGCTTCAGCACTGCACGATCGTCAACACACCCATGAGCTATGAACACTCTAAATTCGATCTCTAGGGGTATAGTATACATGTATCATCAACGCAGATCGGAACTACACACCTCTAGTAGTGACATATTCCTTGAAAACCTATACACCATCAAGAGAAAAAAAAATGGAAACCTGCAACTGTATGCTACACACGCCTCTGACGCCCACGAATACTTTTCGTGACTGCAAAACTCAAGGATCTCATCGCCAGAGGCAGAGAGAAAGACAAGCTCAAGAAGGCTTATCACACCCAATCCTACCCAAAAGCTCCTTACGATCCCCATGACCGGGAATACTAATCCCACTCACCCTCGCGCTCTCCCTTGCACTCTCCCTCTTCGCCTGTCGTCGCTGACTGGCCCCATTCAGACGTGCAAAAGTCAGCGCATCAACGCCGACTTCCTCTTCCTTTGGCTGCTGCGCAGTCATGCCGCCGCTTGAGCTCATGCCGCTCTCACCACACGTAGTCGCCATGTTGAAAATCGTCTTGGTCTGATCGACCTCAACCTCTTCGTCCTCGCCCTCGTCGTCGGAACGCAAATCCTCAGCCGCGTTACCCTTGAGCACCTTGTACACGACCTTTGCAATAGTGGCAAACCAAATGCAGCAGAAGACTTGTAGAGTAAGGAGGAGCGCGAGGAAGTAGTAGCGGATTTGGGGGTTCCAGCAAATGGGTCCGTTGCGGTCACTGTATGCTTTGAGGAGATTGCCCCAGTGGTTGTTGCCGCCGTATGCTTCGAACTGCGAGGCATTGGATGCAGGGACGAACGAGGTCTGCTTCGAGGTGGAGTCGGCGAAGTAGCAGCCGGGTGCCATATCGACGGGTGCGTAGGCATAGATGGACCAGCAAACCATCATGTAGAGGATGTGGCGGGTGACGACCCAGGAGATGACGAAGAGACCAAAGGCGTAGTCGCAGGCGTTGGAATAGCCCATGTACTTGAGCAGTTTGGCAGTCTGTTTTGTCAGTTTCCAACTTGGGGTTCTGGTGTGGGGATAACTTACGGGCAAGATGATGTCGACAAAGTCCATGATGGTCAAGATGACGATACCGACGCGCATGTGGAAGTACCCGTAGGACAAGCACATGAGCGCGGTAGTGAAGATGTGGTGTGTGAACATCTGTGCATAGTCCTTGCGCTTTTCCTCAACATTGACAACGAGAATCTGCTGGACCCAGAAGCCCCATTGGACTAGATAGTACCACTTGAACAGGCCATCTGCTTCCCGGAAAGGCCAGCCTTCCCATATGGCGTGGAGATTGAGCCAAAACTCCGAGTGGTACATGATGTACTGTCACCTTGTTAGCACTACCATTCTGCGCATTCTGGCGGGGTGTGACATACCATTCCTAGAGACCACGACGCAGTGTAGTAGACAATTAGCCATGCCTGCTCCTTGAACCTGTCCAGCCCCTTCTTTGTCCGGATACCACCCAGCCTCGCTAGTGGGTCGAGCATGTATTCCATGACTGCTACACGGACACCGGTGAATATGACGGTCCACAGCAGGACAAAGGGCAGGTCGTCGGTGCCACAGCCGTACATGTCCGTCTCGGGGTTGTAGTACGACATGTGGAAGAACTTGGAGGTCCGGCTTCGGGCGCGGGGGAAGAATGTGTGGGTGAGGCAGAGGAGGGTGAGGAGGTTGACGGAGATGCCTGCAGTAGTCAGTACGGGAGCCATGATTAGGAGCAGTGCGTCGGCGTACCGATCTGGTGATTGCAGATGAGCGTGCACAGCGAGGCCATGAGCCCCTCATCGTCAACCTTGTTCGCCTGCATCTTCCGCCTCTTGGGCGCGGACGGTGCCTTTTCGGTTCGCATGTGCACCGTGTGTGTCTTTGGCAGCGCGCCGTTGCTGTGCTGTGTTGTCGCCATGGCGGCTATTTTGTACTATGGCCCGTGATGGGGAGCGAGTGCGAGTTGTAGCGACGCTGTCGCAGTAGTGTTGGTAGTCGAAAGGCGGACCGATCGTGGGGTCAATGGGCGGAACAAAGGCGTCCCGGTGGTGATTGCAGTCCGGCGAAGGGTCCCGGGGGTTGATGCGGCGTGTGGGTTTCTGGGTGCAAGTTCAATTGCCCGCTCAACAGTCACCTCTTAGCGAACGACGTAATCGGGTGGGTGCGTGTCTCAGTAACCAACAGCCATTGAGCAGGAAAAGGCAGGAAAATAATGGGTACTGGGGCTCCTTGACAGCGTACGGGAGGAGTAGCCGCGCAGGGGAACGAATTGCGCGCGGGCAGACGAGTTGTGCTGTCGAGGGAGCGGTGTGGTGGTCCCAAGCAAAGATATTCAGGGTTTAGAGATGGATGGGGCAAGCGCGCATCAACAATCTCCTGAGCTGGCCACGCGAGTTGCCTCTCTTTCTGCCTGGCTGCTGCGTGTCTGAGTGAAAGAATTGTCTCGCAGGTATCCAATTGCTCCCGCTGTATTTCTGGACAGGTGTCGCGGGAGCTAGCAGCAATCGCTGTATGTAGTAGCTGTGATTCTGGAGCGCGCTACCATATGGGCCACTTCAAAAATGGGGCTCGCGTAACTCCACCGCAGCATGCGCCTCTGGGTGCAACGAGGACAGAGCGAGAGGCTGTTGCGACGGAGAAAAGGAGGTGGCGATCCTACGAGAAAGCTCTGCAAGCTCTGTGCCGTCCTCGTCTGCTCCCAATGGGGCCCCTGCAGCCGTTATCGTCAAGTTGCTGCAGGTTTCGTTGTGCCAAGTCCTCAAGCTTCGTGCTCCTGCTCCGAAAATCAAGGGTCGCGGGCGTTTCACCTTGCCGACCAATCATACCCCCCACGCCTTCTGCGGCCCCATAATACCCCGCCATGGCCTGACCCGATATGCATGCACAGCTATTGGAAGAAGCCGGCACATTCAATCATAGCTGTCGCGTCCAGTCCGCTACCAACATGGAGTCGACAAGTGCAGTGGTCATGTTACATTACTACGGCTAAAAGACAGAAATTTATTCAAGCGCAGCCGCTTAACCTCATACGCTTCTCGGCTTGGAGAACATGATATCCATAACGCCCAGCAATTTCTCCCAAGTGAACCTACAGCCCCTACTAAACACCTACCTTGTTTCCCTCTAGTTCTGATTCTGCGAGTTGAGAATCCTCAGGATGGCGAGGAACAGGTTGATGATGTCGAGGTAGAGCGAGATGGACGCCGCAATCTCCTCCTCCACATGGTAGTGGCGCATAATCATCTGTGTGTCCACCAGGATGTATCCAGAAAAGATGAGCGCGCAAACGACGCCATACCCTAGATCGACCGTGCTGCTGCTGGGGAAGAACATGGACATGAAGCCAAACAGCACAACCACCCAGAGCGCGCCAAAGAGGTACGGTGCCCAGTGCGTAAAGTCGTACTTGCTCTGGCATGCAAACAAGCTCAGCGCGATGAATATGCCCAGCGTGAAGAAGAGCGCCTGCAGCACAATCTTGGAATCGGTAAAGGACACGATGACCGAGATGGAGTATGCTTCCATGGCGGTGAAGCCGGCGAGGAACAGGAGGTTTGTAGGGTACGACTTGCGCTTCCAGAAGGTGAGGCCGAGGAACACGAAGGAGCCGATCAGCGACACCCACATAAGCCATGGGGTGCTTTGGATAAAGTTCTTGTACGACTCCGACATCATCGAGAGGGCGCTTACGGCGGCAGTTGCGAGGAGCTGGACAGTCCTGCGCGTGGTTAGCTTCTGCGGTACTGGGCCGCGACCTGCATTACTTACAAGATGGCATACACCTTCCGGATAAAGGCCATCCGGATGTCCAGCGTCGCCTCGGCCACGACGCCGCCAAACTTGAAGTCATCGGGCACGTTGTCGTTTTCGCTTCGAGGAACGCCGCTGAGGAGAGCTTCTTGGGGGTCGTTGGCTGCCTGATAGCTGGGTGGCGCCTGCGAGTACGAGGGCGCCGGCGCGGCCTCGTCGAGCGAGTCGCGCTGAGGCACGTTCTGGTATTTGGGTGCGCCCATAGTGATGAGTGTGTCGCGATATCCGGCTGCGTGCGATGCGATGTGCGAGGTTGAGGTGCGCGTTGGTATAGGTGGAAGGATGAAAGGCGAGTGAGATGCACTAGGGCTGTGCTGACATTATGAGGTCACACCTGAGCCGCGGAACTTTGCTTCACGTGCCACTCATGATCGCGACTTCCAGCTTCTTCCACCCCGCCCAACAATCATTGATGACTGCCAAGTGATGTTCTGTGCGCTTCGCAAAGGGCTCCGCATCGCGAAGCGCCTTAATTTCGTATGCATAAGAATGTCCCTCCATGATCCGACGTCCTAAACAGCTTCGTCAAGCTCTTCACACCCATTCAGTGGCTTCGAAAAGCATCTCCGCATAGCCTCAGCCTCACATAGTCCAGATGCATACTCCTGCATGCAACCACCAATTAGATATGTCAGATATTATTTGGGCTCATCGCGCGGGTGTCAGGCTGCGGTGCTGCGTTCGACTTCCAAGTACTCCCATCCCGCCAAACTGTCATCAACCACTATGAGTGTCTTCCGCGCGCATCACGGGGAAGCGCTCGCCATGCGTGTCTGCCCCTCCATTCACCATACAATTTCATACGACAGTCTGGACACACCCACTGGGCCAGCCGCACCGGCTGAGTTGCATACAACCATCAGTGTATACCAATCAGATGCGAGCAATATGGTGTACAGACTTTGGGGGCTGTTCCTCGGCCAGCCACCACTACACAAGCCTCAGCCTGGCCGCAATCTGTTAAGAATAAGTCCATGATTCTCATTGTCTCGTTGCCATGCATATCCTTCTTCTTTCTCGGTACCTCTTTTACCTGTGCCAGAAGCACTAATGGCTAATGATTTTGGAAACCTTTCGCGAGCACCCCTGCTGCCACTGTTGGCAGTAGGAAACGAACACTTTAGCGATAATTTACCGCTGTCTATGCTCGAGCAACGCAGCCTCACACAGACGTCACCAGTGAACAACCCAGAGTCTACAAACTTCATGCCGCCTGGGATCAACTATGCGGGCAGTCACACGGGCAATGATGCTACCGGACACGGCGAAGGGGATATCTCTCAGGACGACGCATCGGAGAATGTCCAGAGGCCCAGGAAGTGTCATCGTTGCACTTTTCCCAACTGCAACAAGAGCTTCTACCAGAAGACGCATCTTGACATCCATATACGCGCCCATGCCGGTGATAAGCCATTTCATTGCGCGACACCTGGGTGTGGCCAGTCCTTCTCGCATCTGAATAACCTCAAGTCACATGAAAGGCGTCACAATGAAGAGCGATTATACAATTTACAAGAAAGGCACGCTTCCGAGGACTTGAACACAGCTTCCCATAGCTCTCTCCTTGAGCCAGAAAGCCTCGTGTCTGATGATACACAGCAAGGGTCTGCTCGCATCGACGCGCCCAAGAATCGCACGTCGATTCTGTCGCTTCCGCGTCCACTAAAAGGGCTGTCGGGAGCCCTCGACACACGGCTGCAACGTTGGATCCGTGGCAGTCGTTTCCACGGTTGGCGGATGGGGGTACTGCTTGGTTGCTGTATGTCCACCTTCGTCCTGTGCTGCAACATATCTATGATTATTGTGGCAGCCACCACTGGAGATGGTTACGATACTGGGGGCATAGCTAGTCTCAAAGTTGGTGATGAAATTACTATCTCACGATGGAACACGGCATTGCACGTCTTGATCAACGCACTCAGTACGATGCTACTCGCTGGCTCAAACTACACTATGCAGGTTTTGAGTTCGCCGACAAGGCAGGATGTTGACGCTGTTCACGCTCGGGGAGATTGGCTCGATGTTGGAATTCTCAGCCCCCGGAACTTAAGACTTATTCCTCGAAAACGTGCAGCACTCTGGTGCATGCTAGGACCGTCGTCTATCCCTCTGCATTTGTTGTGTGTACTTCCTAAGCGGAGAAGTCTTGCATTTGCTAACTTTGATTAGTTATAACGCTTCCGTTTTCAAGGTCATCACGAGTTCGCCAAACGATTACAGAATTTTTACCTTGGATGTAACATCAGATGGCTGGAAACGTGTAAATTCAACTACCGACGTCGGCAGCTGGACTGGGGGCAACAACTGGAACCTCACAAACAGCCGGTGGACCGACGTGTACAACAGCGAATTTTTGCCATTACACGGTGATCTATATCTCGGGGTAGACCGGGTGGCCTTCGACACTACGCAGAATCTCACGAATCAGGATCTAGCAGAAACAGTGTCAAAGTATCTGTCGCTCAACGTATCTGGACATCGGACATACATACAAAAACTCATTATGGAGTCGTCAGTATGGATAAGATACGAGCTTCAGCCAGATGACAATTCACCGAGAATGAACGTTTCAGCTCATGTAGTACAAGCAGCTTCGGAGAAGAGGGGCAGTCCACCCAGTAGAGTGGAAGTCAGCCTTTATTTCATGCTCGTCGTCGTGTTTTGTAATCTAAGCAAGCTGGGCATCATGGCTTATGTCTTGATCACTGACCGTTCGACATTTCTTGTCACTTTAGGAGATGCTGCAGCATCCTTCTTAGAGCGTCCAGATCCTCACACCATTGGCGTGGGCATCCTCGGTCGGGAAGAGCTGCTTATTACTTTGGGTCATCCACCTAGCCATCCTATCTCGAATCTTGATGACAAGGCAGATTTGGATTCACGTGTCCAAGGCGTCTGGCTTCCACAGTCACGGTCATATTTCACACCAGTTCATCGTGCAGCGAAGGTGTGGTACACGATGTTGTGAGTGAGTATGATCAAGACTCATTTCGTAGCTAACGGCCTAGGTTGCTCACCATCGCTCTTCTGATCGCGTTGGCACCAATATACTCTATCGACGATGACGGATCGAGGGGCTCTTGGAATTGGGGTTCCGCATCGGATGACGACTTGTCACTTGGATCAGAAGAACGAACTGGTGTCGCTACTCTATGCAACGCCTGGCTTGCCAACGTACCACAGCTGATGCTATCTTTCGGCTACCTTACGGTGAACATGATCTGCACCGCGATGGCTGGAGCTGTTGAATGGAATCATCTCGCAACCTCTCGAAAAGGCCTTCGAGTCACGAAACCAGCTCAGGACCAGCGAAGCACTTACTTTTCACAGCTGCCATACCGATGGAGTCTTCCACTTATGGTCACCAGTGGAACACTGCATTGGCTACTCTCTCAAAGCTTTTTCCTCGTGCGAACAGACTTCTACGATCGCGACGGCAATCTTGTCAAATATCCCGTCGACGGAACGATAGGTCCAGCCGCAAAGTCGGCATGTGGTTTCTCTGCACTGAGTCTCTTCGTGTTGCTCTTCGCTTCACTTGCATTGCTCTGTGTTGTGGGTTTCGTTGGACTGAGGACAATGTCGGTGAAGATGCCCCTTGCAGCATCTTGTAGTCTCGTGATAAGCGCCGCCTGCCACCCCTCGCCCACAGAAGCCAATGTACACCTCGCCAAAGTCAAATGGGGCGTCACTCGATACGAGGAGATCAAAGGCTTCCCGCACTGCTCACTCTCGTCTGAAGATGTCACCATACCACAGAAGCGAAAGATTTATCGCTGAATCAAACAAAGCACCACTTAGCCTGCACATAAGCCTCCACCAACACCGAGAGACGGACCGATAGACAAAAGGGTGAGTCGCAATAGAAAAGAAGATTCTATTAGTACAGCTGTTTTGGGTAGTTCCGCAGTCTTTCTTTTTGGTATCTCGATGTTGCTAGGATAGCCCAATCCAGACATGGCCAAAACGAGCACGAAGTCAGTAGCTTCATTCGTTTCCTGAACTGCATTCATATTGTGGAAATTACGACGCGTGGAGATCGGAAGCAATTATCATGTTCTGATGACCGAGTTACTGATCCAGCACGGTCGCTGTACCCGCCTATTGGCGTCGATCCTAATGAGAATGTTCGCTTAAAGTGGTTTTTCTTTTAGGAATAATGAATATGATATCGCCAAGGCCTCAGCCGCGCACTTCATTCGTGGTTTAGCGTGAACAACGTATCACGGCGGGATTGTGAATCAAGATCACTTTACACCGCTCTTCACAAATTGATGCCGCAAGACTGACATGTCCATTCGCTGCAGTCAGACGTCCATTGTTCAGAGCCCTTTTTGGTTGTTAGATAGCGAACGAACCGATAGCTGAGTGATCGGGGATTATGCCCCCTCTGTTGTATTGCCCTAGAATTTGAAGACGCCTCAGATTTCGCGTTTGACACTGTACACGGCTGGAAAGTCTATCGCATAATGCGTCGGCTTTTGAGACGTCGAAAGTACGGTCAGTGCTACACTAAGTGTCACTGACGTCACTACGACTTACCCATCGTCGCTCTGAACAGAGATGTAAACGATAGTGAAGTGGAGTAACTTCCTAATCAGTCAGTGCTGTATTGCGGTGCAGTAGTCTTGCTGATCTGTCTCCACGAAACCCGAAGTTCCTGAATAGCATCGATAGTCACTAGTCCATCCGCTTCAAACGTGGCTGTCTCCTCTCACGTATAAATATCGCCTGCTCTGGCTTCCCAAGTCGAACATCTCATCACAATCATTTACAACAACAACAACCACCACACTCATTTCCAACCAACCACACTCACTTCTAACTACACTCATTTCCAATCCCCAAACTCGTTCCTGACTTCTTCGTCTCTTCGCAATCAACCCATCAACAACCTTTCAAGATGTCTATCCAGTCTATCATCCTCGCTCTCTTCACTTTCGTCGCTTTCGTCGCGGCTGTTCCCACCAACTTCAATGTCTTCGAGCGCGCGGATAGCTGTGGCGCCAACAGCACCGCTCACTGCTGCAACGACGAGACTGCCCAGGCGGTCACCAACCATGACGGCCTCAGTCCCGATGTTGGCGGTATCAAGAACCTCCTCGGCCAGTGCAGCGATATCACGGTTGCTGTTATTGGAGGTGCCGTTCCCATCAAGAACATGTGCAAACAGACGGCCGTCTGCTGTGGAGACATGGAGCAAAATGTAATACAGATCCTAAGCTATTGCAAACGTATATTCGCTAACAATATTATTCTAGGGCATCGTCAACTTCGGCTGCACTCCTATCAACGCTAACTAAGGCGGGAGGAAGTACATGCGATCTTACGGATGCGCATATGTCTACAGGGAACTAGTGACGAGGCTATTACGCGCAAGAGACGGCCATAGGTGGAAGATTCTTTTCTGCAAAAAGTTTTGTGATGGTTTCGAGACGTCGAACCTGAACAGTTTATTCCTAGATAATTCTAATTGCTACTTTTCGTCAATACGAGAGATATGAAAAACTGTGAAAGTCCCATCCCCTTCATCCTACACCTAAAAGAACGAGGATCTAATCATACCAGCCCCAGACATTGCGGATGTTAGAACAATCAGGAATGAAGCAACTTCCAATGGGGTCGTTCTGTCCAGGAGCCTCCCAGCACCGGTAGTTGTTGGACGTAGCGATGCACACTGTTCGAAGAGCCCGTTGGCTGTTGGGTCGGTTCTGTACAACATTGCAATCTTGGTAGATCTTCAGATCGGTTCCACGATCGCGAGAGAACCAGTTCCAAGTCGATGTGCTAGTCGATTGAAACCTGAATCCGGTTGCTGATTCAGCCCAAGGTTCGCCAGACATAGCCGCACAAAAGTCCCTCTGCGCTACTGCGGGAAGAGCGAGGCCAAGGGTGGTGAGCAGGAGAGTGTTGAGTTGGACCATCTGGGAGAAGTAAGATAAAAGCAGAACACTCCTGTTGGAGAAGACTTACGTTGATCTGATGGAAATTCTGAAGTGAGTTTGAACAGAAAGCGGAGAAAGTCTGAACTTGATGGAGACGATGGGTGGTGTTGATAATGATAGTGCGAAGGTGTTACGATATGATAAGTGATGAATCTGGAAGACGACAGAGACAATTCCCTTTATATGTATCGGAAGCATGAATTGATTAAAGGCGATATAGTCCTAATCTACGGACTTACAATGGAAGCGCCAGCCACTATGACCAATGTAGGGCCGATTCTCGACTTGGATTTCGAGCACAATACGATTAACAAAATGAAGCGACGTAGGGCTTACCTGACAAGCCGCTAGGACGTCACTGTTCTTCTATCCAAGATCCCTCAAGAAAACGGATCATGCGTACGTATATTCCGGACCACCGTCCCTTGAACAGTTTTCAGAACCTCAATCACTTGTGGTTCTTCTCTTTATCACTTCAAAGTTCATTGTAACTGTGCGATAGCTCCTTGAGCGCAACCCCTTGCATCTACTCTTCCCATACCAAAAGACATAGTTACGGAAGCACAACATCGTAGACAACATGTAATCGCTGACAATTTCATGATTCGTGTAATCCCTAGATGATAGTTATTCCATGAACATTGCGTAACTTCTCTAGATCCGGGAATGCCGGACATTACGCCAAGGCGTGATTGGGTAGATATTCTCCTTGGTAAAACCAACCTAACTTAGTATCTTACGATAGTGGTGGAGCTTTAGTATCACCTCTGTATAAAAAGCAGATCATTAATTAAGGATGGAGATATCTTCATTTGTCACTCGTTATCATCAAGATCTTCTCGACTTTGAAAACCAACCTTGCAGTCGCCTGTCAACACCCTCTAACTATGTTAACCAAGGCACAAACATTTAACAACAGAACAATAGCTCGAGCTTCAAACTAACAGTATCTTGTAGACTCTACTGGCTGTTTCGCTCCTCGCTGGGTCGGCATTTGCAACACCCACTCCGTCTCACGTGCTTGAGAAACGTGCTGTGAGATGTGACGGAGTTAGGTACACTGACTCCCAACTGGAGGCTTGTCGTTCGACTCTCTGTCTGTACGATGACAGACAGGGTCCGGGAGGTTACCCCCATTTCTTCAATAACGGTGAACGCCTCAACTTCGGGTCGTACACCGGAGACCTATACGAGTATCCGCTAGTTCGTGGGAACAGGCCTTACAATGGAGGTGAGTGAAGTTGTCCGCATCGCATAGCTTGATTGTCGTACCATTGGCAACATTCGTACTGCTGTCGCGGGATGTTTTTCTCTAGTGTTACTTGCTAATGGCTTATCTTCAGGTGCACCAGGAGCAGACCGTTGCATGGCTGCTTACGACCAAACAACAGGAAATTGCGACCTCGTTGGTGCGATGACGCACAACGGTGTCCCTCCAAATTCTCAACCCAATGCCTTTGTTCTATGTGTTTGATTCAGAGATTGTGTTGGTTACAACAGGGTAGTGGTTTCACAGCAATTGGCAAGATTCGTACAAGATCAGTATCTACAATGCTTGTTCAGGTCAGAATAGATGCTCAATTGTACTTTGTTTTGGCAATGAAGTGCCGTCATTTGGAGTCCGAATCTCGAGTTGATTTATGAGATGAAAGGTTAGAGTGTTCTGACGATCCTGATTCTCATCGACCATGTACTGTGTGGTGCATTCAAGCTACACGACATGCACTGTCTCGCCGTGCGGTTATGGCTCGTAAACTGAGAAATGATTATGTTGTAGGCCCGACATACGGCGCTTGGCAGCAACAACTCTGGATTCAAAGTCTTGGAACTTCATGCGTATTTCTTTGCCTGCCAAGTGTGAGAGCTTGGTCGACTATTGATTAGTCAGAACAGCACGTGTCTCATTAAACAGGTCCGACATCCTTCATGCGAAGGCGCTAATCGGACGCTAGCTAGGATTCAGCAGCCACACACATCCGAGCAAGGGCGCAAGGTCGTGACCAGTGTACGTCACCTCCCATTTTGCTATCTCGAATATAAAATTCGCCGATTCCAGTCAACCCACGGCTAATACGAGAGCAGTAAACAAAAGGTGGCCACAAACATCACATCAGACCCGAAACTTTCCAGGTATAGTCTCAATCCTCCCGCGAACAGATAATTTGGATGTCTCAGTTAAGATTACCTGCAGAGTAAATCATCTGTTCTGTCCAGTGCGCCGCGTAAGACATGAGCCTCTCAATGCGAGGACGAGCTGGTCGCGGAGGTGGTCGCGGAGGGGGTGTTCGAAGTTTACCGCGTCCCTCTCCTACCATCTTGCGAGCTATGGATGATTCTATGCCGGTCTCTTCCGCTGCATCTTTTCTTGTAACACCTGCTGGATCGGCATTCGCTGCTGGTGATTCACAGGCTGGTGAGGCTGCTTTGTGGAATATTTGGAATCAAGTGGTCGAATACGCATCTCAAACGCCAGCCCATAAGCTTGACAGGGTGATCGAGGTCCTCAAGGCCGTGGCTGACCTAGAAGAACCGGCTACGTTTGAAATCTGGGGCAAGCAAGCTACTTGGAAACAACTTCCGTTGCTTGGACCCGCCATTCGAGAGAGTTGGGACGATGGTATTTGACCCTACCTTATCAGTGTTATGTGTTGTGAAAGCATCAAGCAAACGTCGGTTTACTAATACCCCGGTAGAGCGGCATGCAGAGCCAATCAACATCAACGCATTTGCGGCTCGTCTTACAGCTGCTAATCTAGTAGATCTTTCTATGTACGCGATCTGGACGCTGCGTTCCGTGTTGGAGGACTCTACACCGAGCCAGATCTACAGTAAAAGTGGAGACAAAGGTTGTAAAGTAGCTGCGGCATGGTTCATATATGCAAGTAAAGTTCTTTACGCCTTTTGTAAGGAAGGGAGGAGATTTGGTGGCCGTGGCGCTGAGCAAGGTAGCGACATTGTTGGCAAAGAATGGAATGGTTACAACGAAGAGAGATGGATACTATGGGTCGAAAGAATGGAGGAGGTACAGAGAACCGCAATAGACGAAGATACGAAGAGAGTATTACAAAAGGCGATGGAAGCGACGCAGGACGCTAGCAGACCGGCAGCAGCAGGCTAGACCTACTGTAACGCGGAGTTTCTACTGAAGGCTAGAAGGGCAGGTTCTCGAACAAAACGTATTGTGTTGCCTACGTAAAATTGATGCCGGACCCAGTCGTACTGTGTCGCATCACACTACGTGATGTTGATTGTTTGCAAGTTAATGAAATCCTGAAAGGGATCCTTCTGGTCCTTCTCGAGAGTCAAAGCAAACTGGTTCCAGAGAGAGCTTTCGAACACTGCCTCATACTGAAGCAGCGCAAGGTCTACGCTGACATAGCTCATCGGGTCACTCTTGTTGCTAATGACTTTGTAAAAAGCCTCGCTAAGCTCAAATGAGATGAGACGTATGTCTATTTGGAATGAACACGAGATGTTAGTAACCCTTTAGAACAGCAGGAACATTGCTAAGCACTGGCAGGGTGACGTATTTGAGACAAAATTTGGAATCTCCAACAGGCACTTACAAGATGTGACGCTTCGAGCGTTTGCGTCCCACTCATATTTCTCCAGGATCACCACCTTCAGCTCGCCGGCTTCCTGTGGAATGGCGCCCGCCCGTGCTGAGCGGACAATATCCTGGAGCAGTGGCTCTACGGCATCCACGATATCGCGATCAACGCTCCCCCAGTCGCTCATCACCTGCGAAACGATATTATGATGAAGCGTTCCAGCCATACATCGGATGCTGCGATTGATGTCGATGGGTGGCTTCGTCGTGCGCAGCCTTTGTGATGAAAACATGTTAGTTTTGTCATGTGTCACCGGAATCAGGAACCTGAGAGCCTCGTACCATGACATTCTACACATGTCCTCGCAGGCAATCTTCGCAAACAGTTTGCTCTGCCTTGCTCGCTGGAACATGTCTTCAGGCACGCCGTCGCGACGCGCAACCTCCTCCCACCACTTTTGACTCGACCAGGACCTGAAGTCGGTCATGTTCTGCCGAGAGCGATGCACTAAAGCCACGTCCTGAGACTCCATATGCTTAGGAAAGTTGACGAACCACAAGCTAGGGAAGTCTTTATTGATCTTGACCGCCTGGGCGACGGTCTGCTGGACGGGCTGTGCTGTCACGCCTACAGCCCCGCCGATGATGCTGTAGAATTGGCTTGAGTTGATGCCCAGCATGGCTACCTGCTCGGGAGTGAGTACCTGGGCTGCGGCAAGCCCTGCACTCTGAGCCAGCTTGATGATCTGGTTGAACTGGTTAATGTCAACGCCTGCGGCGACTGGATTGACGCCGACAGCCGCCTTAACTGCAGTGTTCACAGCATCCGTGACAAGGTCGCCGAGAGAACCCAAGAACCCGAACCCAGTGACGACTCGTTCAGACTCGTCCACTTCGTTTGTGTTAGCGTTTCCATCACGCTCGGTCGTTTCCAAGACGCATTCCGTGTCAAGACGAAACGAAAAGTTAGGTGCCGTGGTTAGAGGGCCGGTGATAGGCATCCGGTCTGTGATATTGATGACACAAGAGATAGTTGTGCTGCCAGCTGACTGCTTCTCTATGATCAGAAAGTAGTTAATGAATTATTTGCTAATGTGATTGCGGGTTTTGAACTAAGCTTCAAGACCGCAAGATGTTCTGCTGTGTGCTGAATCACATGCGAGAAAGGCGTTTTTTGTTACGCTAGCACTACGTGGCCGTCACACAGATAATGTTATGGCTGGGCACCATACCGGCTGCCGTTAGACAACGGGGTTAGTCAGCCTGCTGAGAAAGGCCAGACCACAAGTGACACGGTTCTAGCTGTGAGACTCGTACATTAGTGTCACTACAAGACTAAGCGTCTGCCACTCTAGGCACTCAAGTCACTCGCGTAACGGGGTGGCTGGCTGAACCGCATGTTTAATGACGCATCGAGATTCAGTGCCTATCCAATCGGTCTGTATACCATGCTACCCCGCCGAGGAGCATAACCTCTTTCCTCATCGTCCATCTCACCACTAGCTTTAGCGATCCCGCGACGTTGTACGTCAACCGTGTTTGAACGATGTCGATCCAACTGAATACATATCCATTGTTCAAAGAAGACCTAACGCTGTTGTTAATGATCGGATACATTGCTAGTCCAATCATAATCCGATGACTGGCAAAGCCACAAATATATCGCATATCGTGCGCGACGATTCGTTTGCTAGTAGCCTAGGTAAACTTCCAGACAAGCGCAAATGGAACCTTTTCGCTCATCAGACGGTAGGGCTTAACAAGAATGCAAATTTGGTCACCTCCTTGGAGATCCGGCCAGACGACCTGCTCGACATTGTTGTCGCGGTCGAAACCTTCCTTGCTGGCCTTGGCGAAGTCCTTGCCTGGGCCTTGATTACCATGACGCTCCTTGTTCTGGAAGACATTGACGACGACAAGATTCAAATCATTCGCAAGTGCAGCGCCAGGGAGATCAGCGTAGGCCATGGTTACCTTCAGTGTCTTGAAACCCCAAGCCTCAGGCTTGTTATGGTCTCCCTTGGCAACGTCCTGCGGCAGCGGGACGCTCACAAGCGTGTAGAAGGCCCCTCCCTTCTCTTCGTCGATGGTATCACATCTCCATCCCGAATAGTCGGTCTGCTTGATGTTTGCAAGCGTTGCAGCAATATTTACCCTACCAAACCCTGAATGTGGATTGGGCAACCCCTCGGGAAGCTCTTTCGGCAGGTATTCTGGCATGTACTGACCACGAATGGGCACAGCACCGTTGATGAGTAATGCTTTTATAAGCGAGGCGGTAGGGTTGTTCTTGATCGTTGGCACATATGGACCCAGTTGTTCTGAGAAAAGCTCAGTAACTGCTTTGTCTAGCGGGTTGATCACTTCCTGCACATCTTCGTAGCCAGCATTGTACAGGGCCTGGCGCACCACAGCGCAGCATCCAGAGACAAGTGGTGTCGCCATACTGGTGCCGGAGAGATACATGTACCGTGCGTCGGCAGAGATACCTGTCTTGTCCACTGAGGTCAGGTACTTCTTGCAGCGCGACTTGGCTGACAAGATAGCGGTTCCGCATGCTACGAGATCTGGCTTCAGCCTGTTCTCAGCAGTCGGACCGCGGGAACTAAACGCTGCTACGCCCTCCGGATTGTCAGCTAGGTGATCGTCTCTAAGTGGGTTCTTGGCGTATTTGTTGGGCCAGAATGTGCCATAGGAGTAAGGAGCGTTACTTTTCGCCACCGTCAGGTCTGGACGATAGGACTCGCAGGCACCTATAGTGATGCAGTTTTTGGCAGAGGCCTCGGCGCCTAGGGAGCGTTCGTTGACAGTGCCGTTGAGGTCAGAGTCCTGGCCTTCGTTTCCAGCTGCAAACACAATTGTCATGTCCTGATGATCCCAGACGAACTTGTCAATGCTGGATGCTGCCGCGTCATACGGTCGCTGAATTCGTGTAGAGGGGAGCATAGGAGTACCCCAGGAATTGCTGTGGACGCGAGCGCCGGCATCGTAAGCTTGTTGAAAAAGCTGCCCAAGATCTTGAGGGTAGCCACCCAGGATTGCATTCGTGGCGTAGTTAAAGCGAACAAACATAGACTGCACAAGCAGTGTGGCTGCCGGGGCAGCCCCGTGGACAGTGCCTTCGGATGAGTGCTGCCCGGAGCCCAGGACGGAGCCACACACATGTGTTCCGTGTCCGTCTGGATCATTAGTCTCGTTGTTTCCCGGTCTACCCCAAGAGTATAGCCCCTTAACTCTCCCGAGGAATGCGTCATGCACGTCCGTAGTGCTGCCCATGTCGAACCCTGTATCACAAACACATATGGTCTGGCCACTGCCATCATATAGCATTGGTTCCTTCTCTTTAGCAGAAAGACCGGAGTTCTCGACCTGGTCCTTCTCCATGGCATCAGCCATCTCGTCGCCAACCATGTCCCTCACAGAGGTACCGTCATCCGGTCGTGGGTAGTTGTAGTTGGCTGCCACACGCTCCTGTATCTCTTCAAACCCCAAGACACGTCGCGCAACATTATTGAACAATGATTTCTCTAGCACTGGATGCACCACCCGCACTTCGTCGAGTCCGGCGAGCTGCTCAAGTGCCGCGGCGCCAGCCTTGATGCGAACCATGACCGGTGATGCCGCGTCTTCGGAGACAGTAGTCGCAGACGGATTTACCCGAGCAATCTTCGCAATCTTCTCGAGAAGCTCTGGGCTTACCGTACTGATGTCGTGATGTAGCAGCACGTCTACCTCGACTTGCTCAGAAGCCTCCTGGCCCGCGTGGGCCGAAGTAGGCATGCTCGTAGACGCTGATTGCAGCACATCGGGAATGACAAAGTCTTGAGAGTAGACATTGGCATAGTCAATGTAGCTCAGCTTGCGAACTCTCTCAAGCGAGTCATTTTCGAAGCTGCAGAGGTAGAGCTGTTGACCATTCTGGCCAACGAATTCCTGGAGCTTGACACCCAAAGTCGCAAGCTCTAGCTTCTGCGCCCTGTTCAGTGGTTCGCCAGTTGTCCGAATGAGTATGTAACCGGAATCGGAGGCATCAAGTTTCTGGTCGTCGACTGCGACCGACTTTCCATTGATTGTAATATTATCCGACATGAATTTGGTTTGAGGTAACAGAGTGTGATAAGATGAATGTAACCAGACAAATTCGGGAGTTCGAGCTCTTTATACAATTGTCTTCAGACTCGTATAAATTGCTGGAGCCTAAAGAGACTTTGGGAGATAACAGACGATTCGTAACGCTTGACGTGTGGCACTCAACTTGCAACTTTCGAGCAAAGCACTACGCGGCTGGTGCCCATGAGACCAGCCATACTAGCTTGATCGTCTAGCTCAGACCTTCCGCATCCTTTTCAGCTTGATGATTGCAGCCACAACGCCGAGCTATAAAACTTTGGCCTCAAGCACACATTCGTGGGAACCATCCTAACCCGTCACTAGACTTCTGTCCGAACCTCACCACCGAGGAGTATGGTTTCCAATGTATCGGCCGCTCTCGACATGGAACATCGGAGATCCTCCGTATGTTTGAGAGCGTTGAGAAGGCAGAGGACAGGTTAGAGCATCAGAGCACAAAATAATAGTGCGAAACACACTTTGCAGCATGCATAATAGTAGTGACCTGTTTTAGCTCAATGCACTGCCATCCTTCCGCCAAATTCATGCGACCATACAATCAGAGTCACCAGTCCAGTGAAGTCTCCGGTTGCTTGAAACACATTCTTGCGCGTTCAGCTTTCGTGGAGTGGACTAGAGCTATGCAGGTGGCTGTCAGCAAGCCACAATCCTCCGAGCCGGAGGATATAGATGCTACCCCGCATCGTACTGTCAAGAGAGCATCTTGGCGCGTGGCGACGGTGATTGTCTTGAATTTGCAATCATGCTTCAGAGCAGGCCGCATCTAGCAACCAGTCCATCGCGGCTTTTAGGAAAGTCTGAAAAGATATACCAAGGGTTCTCTGCCGCTCAGCTCCTGGCAGCTCGATGCCAACAACTTGTTAGAGTAACTTTTGTCTTCCCCACTTGCAAGGGACGGGCCACTGCGGAGTCCAGGTCCTTCTTTCTTGCTGAAGCCGGCATTAGCGCCAAACCTTGCATTCTCGAGATGCGTTCGTTCAGCTCTGGCTGAGAACTCTATTAGTGCCGTGCTAGTCTGTTTCTGAGGTGGACTTGTTAGCGTGTGGCTACCACTCGGCGCTACTCTCCTATTACACCTCCAGCCACGATCATCAAGCTTACATTTGTACCCTGTCAGCGGGCTGTTTTCTACAATCTAGCTGCTTCACTACATTTTCCAAAGGACATTCTTAGATTTTGCTATAACCTAAAGTTCAGCACCTAGGAAATACTAGAAAGTGTAAAATTAGATAGCCTGTCCAAACTTCAACCAGTAGAATGTAAGCCCACCTTTTCTCGTAGATAATACGAAGAAGATTGACGACTGGCTTTGAATTACACTAAGCCAAGCAAAATGTTATATGAGACACAGATTAGTTAGTTCTTGTCTGAAAAAGATTATGCTATTAGACTAAACTCATGTACTCTGGCGACTACCAGAATGTTAGCACACATTGGTAAAGTCTCACTGACAACTGAAACTTCAAGTGCAGTCGTACCAAACAAAGAAGGTCGATTCTGTTCTAGCGACTGACCGCCTACATATATGTAAAGCACGCTGCGTCCTTAAAAACATCTCTACTACTTCGGGTTGGCGAGATCGTTCTTCTGCTGAATTGTCTGGTTCAACATGTCGCTATAGGCGCTGAGGTTGTGGCTGGTGACCAAGTTGAACATCTTGTCAAACTTGACCCGGTCAGCTTCGAAACGGCGGACGTTGAGTTCGCACTTGGTCACAGTCAACTGAAAATTGAAATTGACCTTGTCGACCGAGTTGTTCTTGCTAATGCTCTCGCGGAATGTCTTAGCGTCGACCTGCATATACAAGAGGAACGTGGTAGGGTTGAATACCCATTCGGGGTCGGAATCGTCGGCTGTAATGTTGAGCTTGGGACACAGGCCAAGCATCTGGGAAAAGTCCCAAGTGGACGGCTGTGCGGCGCCAGGATTGATGCCCTTGATAGCAGAGACGAAAGTTGTCAGCTTGGTGTCCAGAGCAGCTAAAGTGGCCTTGTCGAACCCAAATCCGTCAAAGACCTTGCCAAGAAAATCGTCATGGATCTGGTTGCGCTCGAGCTGGTTGCTGTATTTCTGCACAGAGCCAGCGGAGAAGTTGTAGTAGCCCGCAAGAGGACCCATCATGGCATTGTAGGCTTGCCTCGCTTGGAAGGCGAACCCAGATGCTGCTTCGGATGTGATGTTGAATCCGGTAGGCTTCTGCTGGACTTGCATCAAATTCGAATACAGCTGGATAATGGAATGAGCGTCTTTGAGGGTGGCAAAGTTGGATTGAGCATTTTGCTTGGAGTAAGGGTCCATGACGACAACGGGGCTGGTCGTGGGGATCTTGCCCTCCGCAACTTGCTGGTCTGGGGTCTTGGTGTTGCCCATCATGAGCTCTGCGAGCTGATTGAACTTGTCATCTCCGTCGGCACTGGCAGTGACTGGGCCAGGGGCCTGCCCGTCATCAAGACGCCTGACCTGCGAGAGATCATAATCAGGCTCAGCGCTGGTGGCAGCAAGCATCCGAAGGGCAAGTGTCTCTTCGTCGACAGAATTTCCACCTTCGGCTCGGATGTGTAGCTCCTGGATCATCGCCTGAATGGCGCCTACAGAATCGACGGTAAGTGGCTCAGCCATTGTTGCTTTCGGGGGATGATGGGGACAAAGTATTGGTCGAGGATTCGCGGTTGCGATAGCTTTGAGAAAAAGGGAAGTTTTCTTGATCGTATTTGACTTGCGAGAGTGAAAAGCAATCGAGTGTTTGTCAAGTCTACTACGAGTTATATACTGATTCTATTAGGATACTTGGAGGACGTTGACGGAGTTTAATTGCGACCGAAGCGGCAAGCACTGTGTGTCGTACTCTTCCTCGGGCGTCTAAGATGTCTGAAATCTATCGACCCTACGAATAGCGCCACTAACTAAGGATACGACACGAGCTCTCAGCTAGCCACAGCCGGATTACTCAACCGGTTGCCGTCTACAGACTGAGGGCATCCGGCAAGTGAGTGAGCTGAATGCTCCTCCTCTTTTACCTTCCATGATGTGTCCCACTCCGACATTTCACGCAGCAGCAACTTCGAAATGCCCTTGCACAGTCTACTAAAATTTGGATCAAGCCACATTGTGAAAGTGCTTAGACTATGGACTCCTGCATGGAACGGCGTCGCGCGATGTCATATTGGTCGACGCTTTCCCTCGGCCGATTTAGCGCCCGGGTAGCGCTCCCGTATGCGGCGAAACGAAAAGGTTGAACGTGCGGGGTGCTTGCATATCTTCGATTCCGGCGAATTCTACTGGAAGTCGCCGGCGCTGAGACACACGGACTGTGATGAGGCATACCTGAGTACAAGCCATACGCTTCAGCTTTGCCCAACTGCTTCTTCTAGGGACGCCAGGTGGTATTGCAGCCAGCCACGAACTTGTCCAAATGACCAGAAGTGTCACTTTTGTAGAGCTATTCCTTAGTCGCCCAGTGATAGACTCACGCTTCGATAACGATGTCACAGGCGGTGGATCGGGACAGCTGGCAAGCTTTGTCTCTTGCATCAATCCTCATCCCGGTCTTCAGGCGGAGCAAAGACGTTTGGGCTCGCGACGGCAGCTATTTGCTATGGCTCGGTTGCCCCCTTGCGTAGTGCTCGCTCTGACAAGGCGTTGAGCCAGCCACACGTTGGCCTAGAAACACGATTGGAAAGTAAAGATGCCTAGAGCAGTCTGAATGATTGGGATGATTTGCTGGAGACGCGATGTGCCTCAAAACCCACCTCCTCCAGGGGTGTGAAACTGACCAGGTGCTTGATCGTGTCAACAAAGATGTGGCGTGGGCAAACAGCACTACATACCCTATGATCTCTTAGATAACGAATCCTCTGCCACTCGACTCCTCTGCTAAGCATCATCGCATGCTTGCCTTCCTTCACTCTATTGACCTTCGCCTGAAAATCGACAACAACAATGACAAATGAACAGACCACACGCGATGGGCCAGCGCCTGAAGACTCTACCAGCCAGATATCACGGGAAGCGTAGGTTAACGACATGCTTTTATGCAGTACATACACTAATATATTTACCACAGGAACACATCTGATGATCAAAAGGGAGCTCCAATTTCTGCTGGAAAAGGGCAAGTATATGGTCCCCACATCGGGGTGAAATTCTATACTACTCGTCAAATACTAACAAGACACGGAACACAGTCCCCTGAAAGAGCTCGATGCCATGGACGACCTTGCTCTTCAACTCAAAGACGCTGTCACGAGCTGCGGTGAGGTCGCAAAAGCGGGCCGACCCCCAGTGGCCTTTTTCTTTGGCTTCAGACCATCGGTCAAGCAGGACGACAGCGTCCGTCAGAATTTCGACAGTCTCATTGGTGTTTCGTCTCTCGCGCGTATGTTCTCTGCCATGAACATCATCACAGCTCGCAAAGCGAGAGATCAGGGTGGGTCCTCAGACTCTGTCCGTGATCCGTCTCACTTTGTCACCATGATCAACGAAGAGGCGGACGCCGTTGTGAAAGCTATTACTAGCGGTCCCCTAGCTAGCATGTACCAGCAACACAACAGTGGCTCCACACAGACTGAGGAGCAGTTGCTCAAGCGTTCGGAGCTGCATGACTTTGTCCTGCCACGCATCTTCGGTGGACTGCGCGCCATAGGGAAGGATCACATGAAGGACCTCGATGATGTCTTGACAAGATTTACTTCCACCCTTCGTTCATTCAAAGCCGACAAGACCGGGTCATCTGATGGAAGCGACCAGCAGCTCAAATTCGCGGTCTTGATCCACTACGTCAACACGACTGACGTGACAGGCGATGGCACAGTGATCATTTGCGATCCAATGACGCGTCTTGTTAGCATCAGTGTACGCGTACAGGACTGGGCGCACGCGCTTGATAAGCCATCCAAGGTGGACCTTCGTCGACGGAACGAAAAGGTCCCCTTCAAGATGACAACCACCACACTTGAGCTGCGTCTCAATCAAAACAACTATCTTGCGGCAAAGCCCAAGTTCGAGCAAGCTTTGAAGTTGATGGTGGACAAGGACGCCGAGCTAATGAAGATTGTCGAGAATGGCGGTCTTCTCGGATACGGACACGAAACTTGTAACATCTTTACGGCTCAAGAGGAATGATAAGTTTATGGATGTTTGAACGTGTCTGATAGTAAACAGTAATGAATGACTGCCTGAACATAGCCTTTGAATTCATGGATCAGTCTCTTCTGACGATATCTCATGGTGCGAGCTTTATACGCGACGGTGTCTTCCAACGCAAAGTACCCATGAATGATATCTTGAAAAGGCTGTAGCCATTCACATGCCTGTAGTGTCGAGTGAATTAATATGACTGGCTCTCTCACTATGGATCACACGAGCATTGAGATCGCGAATGTTTGGCTGCCTAGATCCTTCAAAAGTGTTCATTTGCGCAGTGTAGGTGGTGAGAGAAGTCGGTTTCGATCGAGGGTGACAAGTGACGAAGGATTGAGTTCACACCCTTCACACCTGAGTGACTCGAAGCTGGATGTGTAGCTTTGCGAGATCTGGTCTGGGCATGGCTCGGGCTATTAATGCTCAAAACGTCCTGGCGTTGCCACATTTAGTTCAGTTCCATGCACTATCATCACCTATGTATCCATCACAAGATTGGGCAGCCTCCAGCGCAGATGTTGTGGCTAGCGCAGGATGGTCATCTTTCCAAGTTGTGATGACGATACCTAACTTCCGACAAATCGCCCTAGGTACCACTGTCTCCAATGAGCTTGCTGCTTGTGTAATGTAAATTGTCTATTCCTCAAACAGCTAGGAGATTCTCATAGAGCTAGATTGTAGCTGAGACGTGCAGCCACCATCCGCTTAAATCTAGAGCACCTCAGCTGTCCCCAACTTGCTCAGGAATGAGTGTAGGCTCCACTGTCGTAGAACATATCGCTCGTTCAACCGAAGGCATGTCATTTTGCGAGCCTTTGTCTCATGGTTACGCGAGCTGGAACTAACAAGTGGCTAGCTGGATGTGCTAGTGTGTTCCCAAACAGGCATCGCACTAGTGTGAACAATAGTTTGCTGCATCTTTACGGAGAAGGCGATGAGGAGCTGGTCCGAACAAGTGTGACGAGTAGCCTGTTCCCGCCTCGACATGCACTGATGGCCTCTATAGTCGTTCGTTCCGAAGTATGAAGTATGCTGCCAAGGTTTGAAAGCTAAGAAGGGCCTGCAGACCGCTAACGCAGGGTTCATCGATCCTTGGGTACAACTGAGACATACTGTATGCCGTGCCTACAAGGACACATCTGTTCAGCTACTGAGTGAACAAGCGAACCATACAGTCATGGGAGATTATGTGGCTTGCAGTCATCCTCCGCACGGTCAAAGACGCCTCTGCTGAGCCGGCTTTCCCATTTAGGATATACTGTATGCGGAGGGGAGACTTCTGCGATCCAGAATCAACTTGATCGGGAGGTAGTGTCCCAATTGCACCGAATGATGTCCATGGGGCTTGACGGAGCTGACAGGTTCCAGATCGGTGGACGGGAGGCTGGCTGATAACTTTTGCTGGCTGAAAGCTGCACCTACTTCCAATCGTGGTTTCAAATGATCCTGAACACTTGTTCTGAATGGGCAGTGAGAGGGGTCGCTCAGCAGAGAATGGTTACTCGTCTGACAATTCCCATAGCAAAGCTTGGAATAAATAACGGAGCGCCCCTTCGTTTCATGGTCTCACCAGAAGCTCTAAGCCATACTTCATCATTCGATCCCCCTCAAGAGTACCCACACAATCTCATACATAATCTCCATCCCACATCCATCTCATCATGGGCTCTATCGACACTACAAATGCCCAGGAGCTCCACGAGCAGTATCAGCCAATCGGCGAGCTCCTGGCAGTTGCCTCAGACATTACCCAGAAGAACAGTGCTCTCGAGCAGCTGATTGGGAATGGCCCAGTCACAGCTGCTGCCGATCCTACAATAGCAGACGTTGTCGCTGCGCTCACTGATGCTGCTAATGGTCCGTCAACCGAAGTCGCCAATGGCAGAGTACCGATGCCTCAAAATGTGGGCATCATGCCGCCTTATGATGAGACTAGTGCTGGCCAGAACTACAACCATCTTGTCGAAATGTCTTCAATTGTGTCGCTCTACACGGCAATCTGGAATGCCAACGCCCGGACTAAGCGTGGCCACCCCGAACCTTACAACATCACAGTGGCAGACGAGGCGGCGCAAGCCTTTGCTGACATGGCCAACTCGGCGTACAATGTCATGGTCGGCCCACTCGCGGGGTTTTTCAACTTCTCTTCCGGCACGCAGACGACCTTCTCCAAGAAGATGACCAAGACGGACGTCCATCTAGAGTTCTTGGGTGAGCTCTTCAAGGGCTTCAGCCTGACCAAACCGGCCCTTCTCCAGCTCGACGGTATTCTGACAAATTTTGTCAAGTCGCTTGGCACAGTCAGCGTTGAGACGGGCCGCACCAGCAACACTGTTGACCAGACCATCCGCATCAACCAGGTTGTGCGTCTTAATGTTTCTGGGGACGATAGCAACCCGATCTGGGTGTTCCAACCACGCGCACGGATCGTATACATGCACATCGACGCCAGTACCTGGCGGTGGGCTACCAAAAAGGCTGACCACTCGGAGAACACATTCAACATGCGATACGTCGTCGTGGACTGCGACCTCAACGTCAACAAGTACCTAGCCAGCAAGCCTAAGCTCGAGAAAGTTTTCCAAACGATTGTCAACAAGTCCCTGCAGGAGTATGGCAAGATGATCAACCCCAGTCCAGTTGATCCCAATGCCCAGTAGAATGGCAATCCACGTCCAGCATTGATTGCGGAACTTTATCGTGGTTGCGACTCGTTTTGTATGCTGTGTATGTCCCAAGAATGTAGCTTAGCGTCAATTAGTATAAAGAACCTTTGATCAACTTCAATATTCCGTAGCCATCACTAATGTGTGCAGACGCAACGCAATGTCGACTTGAATGCCGTTGTGGGCCAAGGATCATGACCTAGTGCAAAGGCGTGGCAAAACTTGGCCATGTGTCGGATCAATTCTCTCATGGGGGGCCTTGAAAGAATATTTGTTGGAATGCGTAAGACATTGAGCTATGAGCTCCTCAGTCGTGGCTGGTGGAGAGAGGTGATGGTGGCAGCCTGGGAGGGTGAAGGGTTAGACTTGGGGGGGGGGTCTGTCCCCTAAGTAGCCGAAGCCGGGGTAGCGCGTCCTCGCGGGGCCGGCCCCAGCTCACGCGCTGCTGTCGTTATGCCAACTGATTTTCCCTCAACCACTCACGTATCTTCTACGTTCACAACTGCGCGCTTTCGACAAGTATTGACAAGAATCTGAAACTCGCTGCTCAGAGTGAACAATCGCAACAACGAGAGCCAAGACAACCTTTCTACTCAGTCGTCGCGTCGAGATGCTATCCTCGCGCGACAAGTGAGCTTTACAGATACCTCGAGTTCAAAGACAGTCATCGAGAACCATTACGCCTTTTGCTTGATGGAGATGGGCTTTCCACTACGAGGTTGTTGGTCGTCAAATCACCCAACAATCATTATCGCAAGTATGTTAGAGCTACTCCCACAATCTCACGCTGCCGAGGTCGCGATTTCTTCGCATAACGCCAGCTTGCTTAGCGATCGAACCCGGCTTCAATCGAAGCTTCCGCTACAGCTGTCATGACAGTCTTAGCCTTCGTGGATTTTGAGTCGTGGATAGTGAAATGCGTGGGTGGTAAAGCGGACACGGCGAGCAAGACAGTATCTTCCCTTGGTGAATAGTGCCATAGTATGGGGAGCATGAGCTTTCTGGTCTGTATCGAATTCGGTGACCTTGCGTGGGTTCGACATATCGGAGACTGCATGAGCAATGTCGCGGATGCACCAAATACTATTGCGTGTGTATATGGTAGCCAACCTTCTTCCTGGGTAGACGCATCCGTTTCGAGGGGTCATTGATCTCCCGGAATCACGGTTTGTGGCGTCGCGCTATCTTTGTGTCTTCGATATCGAGCAGTCCAGAGCCGATCCACCATTGGGTATCGGAGCATAGAAGTTTTCGTAATCGAGGCGCAAACTCCGTCATCCTGCAGAGTGGGGCAAAAACGGATGGTCCGCTCAGTAGATGCGGCTCTAAGCAAGTCGGGAACGCCATGTGGAGCCCTTTACGGAGATACATCGACCGTCCGGGGGCAACAACAACAATTCGACACTTCCACGACTGTACACGGCGCATGCGAAAAGGTATATCAGAGAACTTTTTATCTACGGTCGGCTATCGAAGATCACAAGATTATCCGAGCATTACGCCGTTTATCATTTACAGCTTTAAGCACGTACGCTATCAGCCCTACGTTGGTGTGGTTATAAGAAAGCGGATGGTCGGATATAAGTTGTCGCAACCAATTCCTGATACCTAAAATAAGATGACAGATACGCGATAACGCGGACAAAAACGGAGAATGTGAGAGTAGATGATATACTCTCTTTTGCCTGCCTTATTGGGCAGTCTGCAGATCAACAGTCTTCACTTTAACCTTACAGCCGCACAGAGCGCCATCTAGGACCCCTATCAAACAACGCCGATAATAGACTCATTCAACACACAAATCTTCGATCGACGTCCGATGGAGAAGGACCATGAGGCCGGCCGCTCTGGCCCTATTCCTCATCTCCAACGGGTTTTTGACCAGGGAGCCCTCAACGACGATATCATCAACCATCCTTACAGGGGGTCAGGCACCGAGGACGACCCCTTCCTAGTCACCTGGATCGACAATGACCCAGTAAATCCGATGAACTACTCGACTACAATGAAATGGAGCATCACTATACTTGTCGCAATCGCAACGCTGGCGGTAGCCTTTGTGTCTTCTGCATACTCTGGCGGTATCGCTGAGGTCCTCAGAGAGTTTCAAATTTCACAGATCGTCGGTACGCTGGGTATCTCGCTATTCGTCCTAGGCTTCGCTATAGGACCGCTAGCATGGGCGCCGCTAAGTGGTAAGTGTCTCGCGCTGTTCACAAGTTGCACTCGCAGGTTGCTAACACTGCCCAGAGCTGTACGGACGTCAGTACCTGTTCTTTGGTACCTACATGTTTCTCACTGCCTTCAACGCTGGTGCCGCCGGCTCCCAGAACATCGAGACTCTGATTATCTTGAGATTCTTGGCTGGTTCTTTTGGCTCTTCGCCGTTGACTAATGCTGGTGGTGTCATTGCAGACATGTTTCCTGCATCTCAGAGAGGTTTAGCCACGAGTCTCTTCGCTGCTGCTCCAATGCTGGGGCCTGTCATTGGTCCAATCGGTAAGTGCTTCGAAGGTCCTAGACGAGATTTTAGTACAGGACTAACACGCAACAGTTGGTGGTTTTGTCGGCCAGACCATTGGCTGGCGCTGGATCGAAGGCGTCATGGCCATATTCACCGGTGTTCTCTGGATCCTCTACACCCTTCTCATACCCGAAACCTATGCACCAGTCCTGCTTCGTAAGCGTGCCGCAGCTCTTTCAAAGCGAACCGGACAAGTGTACAAGAGCAAATCCGACGTCGAGCAAGGCACCAAATCTATCGGCACGGCTTTCAAAACCGCTCTCATTCGTCCATGGCTCCTGCTGTTCCGCGAACCCATCGTTCTCCTCCTATCCCTATACATGGCCGTCGTCTACGGAACGCTGTATATGCTCTTCGGCGCATTTCCCATCGTCTATCAACAAGGTCGCGGTTGGTCTCAAGGCATTGGTGGTCTCGCATTCTTGGGTGTAGCTGTTGGCATGATTCTAGCGACTTCATACTCGATATGGGACAACAAGCGCTACAACAAGGTCGCTGACGCTTCACCTGGTGGTATCGCTCCGCCAGAAGCTCGACTTCCACCCGCGATTCTAGGCTCGATTGTCATGCCCATCGGCCTTTTCTGGTTCGCCTGGACCAATGGACCGAATATTCACTGGATTGTCAGCATCATAGCGAGCGTGCCTTTCGGCTTCAGTATGGTTCTTGTCTTCCTTTCGATCATGAACTACCTGATCGATGCATACCTCATTTACGCGGCGTCTGCGCTTGCTGCCAACTCAGTACTGCGGTCGTTGTTCGGCGCCGCATTCCCGCTGTTCACCAGCGATATGTACAGTAACCTGGGCATACATTGGGCGTCTTCGGTTCCGGCATTCTTGTCGCTAGCTTGCTTACCCTTTCCTTATCTATTCTACAAGTACGGTCCTGCTATTCGTCAGCGCTGTAAGTATGCTGCGGAGGCTGCGGAATTCCTGGAGAGGATGCAGCAGAAAAATTAAAGTTCAATTTGGCAGCGAATTACGACCTGCACTTCTCTTAAGTAAATACCCGCTGAAACAACATAGGTGGTGTAGTAGAGAAACATGCGAATTAGAAAGACTAAAGGGCAATTACATCTGGAAAGCGAATACTTCATATTTTTGGGATTGTTTCCAATATTCATAGGCTAGAGAGTTAAGTATGATAGAAATCACAGCCTATCAAAGTGTCTAGTTTTCCTAGTAAAAGGTGTTCAACTGGCGACCCTGTTCATCTGATGGAGGAATACTGTGGGGCACGAGCACTGTAGGCATTGCGCCGGACGTGCGCTTACGAATAACCGGAATAGATTTGCCGAGCTGATAGCGACCTTGCAGCCTATCTACATGCTCCCTCATTATCATCATACGATCGCTCATATCGCGCACATTCTCTTCTCTTCTCTTGCAAAACACATCATTCATCGCGCGAGGCGTTATAAGAACGCGATGAGCGAGAACCTTCAAAGCGCGCGGACAGCGAAGCGGCCTCGCCTTGGTGAGCGAACAATGCTAGCATGCACGTACTGCAAGGGCAAGAAGTTAAAGGTCAAGTTTCTCTCCCCCACTATTTCCTAAGCGTGCTCTACTAACAATCTGCAGTGCGACGGCCAAATTCCCCAGTGCCAAAATTGTGCGCGCAGTGGTAGAGGTGAGCCAGCACCTGTTGCGCCTACTTCGCAGTGCTACCACATAGTATTGACATTGCGAAGACTGTCTGGTCGAAGACCCAGCGACTGGTTTGCACCGTCCAAGAGATTATCTTCGATCCCTTGAAGCACGGGTCGCATATCTAGAGTCTCTACTGCAACAAACGCAGCCGGAGGTAGCCGTTGATCATTTGGATGGCGATCGCAACCTCGGCCAGCCGCACAGCATGTCGCAGGCGCCGCAGCCGAATGAAGACCGCGAATCACCTCTTTCTAGTGGTCAAGATAAAAACCTTGATGGTTTATCAACAGAAGTTGCCCTCCTATGCCTTAGTGCTGCCGGGCAGGAGCCCCATTACTTCGGCCCATCATGTGCTGTGTCGTTTTCCCGAATCGTGAGTGCTACCATGGGATTGCCCAAGCGCGGCGCATACTCTCAGAATGAAGCAGCAACTCCTGAAGCTCGGCATCCTGAGGTCCATCGCACGTTATCCGTCTTATTCCCATCACCACGTCTAGCAGCAACGCTTTCCCAGGCATACTTCAAGAACATTCACCCCCAGTATCCATTCCTTCACAAACCTACGTTCAAAGCTTGGGAAGAAATCTGCGCCAGCGCCAATGCTACCGGCAATCTTGACGACATAGACGATTTGCCGTTGTTCTTTGTGCTCATGGTGTACGCCATTGGATCTCTAGCGCTGGGTGCAGCACATCGCGATTCTGCCGAAGCATATTACTCCAGGGCGCTTGATCATCAAGCCGCTCTTCTTGATATGGATGGTATTGAGTCTATACAGAGCATTCTTGCGTGCGCTATATACTCTATCAAGTCGCCTGTAGGCGCTAGCCTTTGGAAGATTTCTGGATTAGCGATCAGGCATTGCATTGAACTCGGGTATCATCGCAGCGTCGTCAGATTTCGGAGGCTGACAAATTGTCTATCAGCTGAGATTTCAAGACGATGCTTTTGGGTTGCATACGACATTGACCGGGTGGCTGCATTGATTCTTGGTCGCCCGGTCGGCATTCCTGACGATGCCATCGATGTGGAGTTGCCATGCGATCTTGAAGATGAATACATCACCAAGGAAGGCTACACTAAAGATCCCAGATCTGATCCACGCGAACCGCCAACCTACGTTTCTGGAGCCATCCATGTAATCAAGTTGCGGCAATTGTGGTCCAAGTTCGTAGATCATCTCTACCCTACTGCCGCCAGACCGTTGGTGTCGCATTCTACGACTCGAAAGGTCTCGATCACTCATCTCAGGCAAGAGTTGGACGAGTGGCAAGCAGCAATACCTGATCATATAGAAAACGCCGAGTCTCAACCTCTATCAGTATTCGCTTCGAAGACATGGTTTCAGCTGGCTTATGCTCACTCGATACTGCTTCTGTATCGTCATTGCATCACAACTTCGCCACCGCCAGAAGATGAAGAGGGTGTAGGAGTGGCTTTCCAACAATGCGCTCTTCGGGCTCGAGAGATATGCTTACTCTACAGGCGATTGTATCAATCCTCCACGATACAATTTACATGGGGCTCTATTCACATTTTCTTTATGGCCGGACTCACATATATGTATTGTCTATGGAGGTGCAAGACTGTCAGAGAAGCTGCACGCCAATCCGACGTCGTCAATACCTGTATGGCTTGCAACATGGTATTGGTCATCATGGCTGAGCGTTGGCCCCAGGCTACGACATATCGTGATACATTCGAAGCACTTTCACAGAAGACAATCAACATGATTTGTAGCGACCAAACGCATTCATCTGGAGTTTTCGCCGACAACCGAGGGATACGCGCTTCCGAAACAACTAGGACGAATCAGTCTGGGTCAACTCAGGATTGCTTCATGGACTTTGACTGCATTCCTGTGTCAGATGGATCGGAATGGTTTATTCAAGAACTCCTCCAGGACATACGAGATTACCAGGCACCGGATATAACCTTTGATGATCTAGCAGATTTCACCACCTAGTCGCCAGCGGTCTCAAACCGGGTCAGAAAAAAATCAATGGTCAACATTCAATTGAGGTTGCACAGCTATGGCTGTTGATCAATGAAAGTATTCTGGGGTAAGCCCAATTCTAGCGCGCATGCCCTCAAACTCGTCTCTTGCACCTTGTCGTACAAGCTATCTGAGTCAATGATTGACCTGCGCATAGCGCGCTCGTATCCAGCCTTGTCTGAAAAGGAAGAGCAAGTTTCTGCGCCGTTTTGGCGTGAGGCTCCAAGATTGGACCTGAATATACCCGCTGCAGACAGGGGAAGGAAGTCCTCATATGTGATCGGAATCGCTTCCAAGACGCCCAGGCTCAGAAGTGTCTCACGAGTCGCGCCCTGCTGCGGTACGATGTTTTCTGTTCCCACCGAGCAACGATATTCGAAATATACTAGACCCGCACGTCGTAACTCGTCCCAGCTATCAGGGTATTGCGCAAAAGCCTGTGCGATAGTAGCGTCCTGCTGCTCTGGCTCAGAGCACGAGCTTTTGGACATTCTTGCGATGGCTGTGCTCAACAACTGGTCGTACAAGCGCCTGCCCGCTGGTGTCACCGCTGCGCCCCGCTCTTCAATCTCTCCAAAACGAGCTTTGTGCGAGCCGTTCACTAACACATTTTGCGCTGTGGGAAACTTCACCTGCTCTTCGAGAGCCAGAAAGCTGGTTTGACGTAGGAGAATAGGGCAATTTCGTGGCGGTGGACCCTCAATCTTTTCCTTGACTGCCATCCCCTGATTCTTCATGCGCGCCTGTGCAGAGGCGATATCCAATGTCCTCGGGGTCAGATGATTGATGTGTGCAGTTTTGAAGCAGGCAATATCGGCCAGGATCGAATGATGATCATTCAGATATTGATAAACACCAGTCGTCGCTGCAGCTATCGGTTGCCACCCGAAGGTCTTCATCGCCTCTTGAACAAATATCTGCCCATTTTCTCGTTCCAGTCGTCCCCCTTGTGCTTCTGCAACATCCAACATTGCCAATAGTCTCTCGCTAAAGATGTTTCGCTTGGCCAAAAGCTCCAAAGCCATGTTTTTGGCCGTTTGATTCTCCAAAAGCTCGGGTCTTAGCAATGTTGTAAAAATTCTAAACGGATTTTGCTTTAATGCAGTGGCTGTCGTTGGCCGGAAGCAGGTTGCGTGCATTGGTAAACCAGCTTGCGACAAATCGTAATAGTCGACTGGATGCATACCCAAGACTTTAAACATCCGGCAGACCGTTTGGAGTTCATATGGAGTTCCTAATCGGATCGCGCCATGTCGTTCGATTTCTAGCCGCTCCGACGCAACGTCGCCATTCCTCAAAGCTTCGATCTCGGGTCTCGGCGATTGCACCAGTGTTTCGTGGTTGATCGTTCGCACGATATTCATGAGGTCGCCATAAAGTGGTACTTCGTTCTTGTACATTGCAGACATGGCCAGCGAGAATGCGGTTCGCAGCTCATCGGCCTGAACGAAGTCAACCCGCCGGTTTGAGAAGTCGTCAACGGCAATCGGTGCCATCATTACAGAAACCTTCTTTGACGTTTTTGATTTTGTTTCAAGCTATGAGATCTTTATGTATCGTACTTGAAATGGCCTTTCTTCCAATAGTATATGTATGGCTATTCAAGGAATCATAAATATCCGGTTTGAACCGAATCAAGGATTCTTACCAAGCTTCTATTGCTCTCAGACATTCGGTCATTGCCGCGCACTTACTGGATCCACAATTCTCTACCAAGCTTGTTGGGAGACTTGTTGGAATGTTCACGAGGAATCTCGGAGGAACCCGAAATCTAGCGCGCACACCACTAGTTCACAATGCTGCGTCAGCTCTGCCCACTCAAAAGGTGTGGACCTTCAGGGGCGGTGCGATTCCACTGTTCTATATCCTTTTTGTTCACTCTGATACGGCATCGATCATGTCTACAACCACTATCGTCTCACCGTCAAACCTCTCGGCTATACCTGCTGGTGCGCTTACGGCGAATAGCCACGAAACATCCAATGAAAGAATGTCTAAACGTCGATACCATATTCCCAGGCCTGCGACTCGGGAAGCGGAGCGAAAATGGCAGCTGGAACAGATGGCTGGCACTTTCCGCATATTCGCTAAATTAGGATTTGCTGACGGAGGAAGTGGTCACATCAGTGTTCGAGGTGCGTTATCTATAGACTCGGTCCAGGATGATATACCGACAGATTGAATTCAGATCCCATAAATCCAGACACATTCTGGATCAATCCTTACGGCGTACACTTTGCGCTGTTAACTGTTTCCGACATGGTTCATGTAGACAAGAACGGATGCCGTATTGGTGGTGCCGACAAGCCCATCAATACTGCCGGGTTTATCATACACTCCGCCCTGCATCAACGCCGTCCTGATATTAACGCCGCGTGTCACGTACATTCTCCGTATGGGCGTGCTTGGTCCAACTTTGGCAAGCCTATAGATATGCTGAATCAAGACAGTTGCATGTTCTATAACGACTTGGCTGTCTACAGAAACTTTGGTGGAGTTGTCCTTGCCAAGGAGGAAGGTGCGAAGGTTGCAGGTTCACTTGGACAACAGAGAAAGAACCTCATCCTCCAGAATCATGGACTCCTCACTAGCGGCGGGACTGTAGCGGAGGCCGCAGCTTTTTTCATTGCGCTTGAAAGGGCATGTCATTGCCAGCTATTAATTGAAGCCGCTCTCGCGCCTACTGGAAGTCAGCTAATGAAGACATTCATTAGTGACGAGGAAGCGGAATACACCAAGAAAGAGACAGGGAGTCCGGAAGTTATGTACATGCAGTTCGAGCCGGAGTACCAGCTTATTGTCAAGGAAACCAATGGGGAGTTCTTGGTATAGAAGAGCAGTTTTACTGAAGATGTTTATCGTGTACCACACCTTTAGAAGTAATTCCCTGGATTACGATGAATACAAAGAGACGATGGGAAAACTGGTCTGAGCGAGAATGAAGCTGAGATATGACAAGGATACGTTCCGGCCAAAGCATGATGCAGATCACCCTAGAAATTTGCCTGCTCTATTTGTTATCAGTTCTAATGTCCTCCCGCCACCCAACTGGCATTCTCCTAACTAATCCATTGTAGAACCATTCTCCCATGGTGTAAACGTCGTAGATCGGCAATCCAGTCTTACGTTGTATAGCCTCGGCGTAAGGTGGCATTTGCGTGCATTCCAGAACAATAGCTCCTATCGTTTGTCGATCCAGTTCTGCTTCTTCTATTAGCCTCATTGCCTGTTCAACCATTTCCCTTTCCATGGCCGATGCCTCATAAATAGCACCACATTGGATCACCTTGCGAAGATGGCCCTGCGCTGGCATTCCACGTATGCGGATTCTTGAAGCATTAAGACCCAAGGCTTGCAGATGTATGGCGCCAAGTCGTGCAGAATCGTACGTCAAAACGCCTACGACTGTATGCTTAGGAAGCAAAATAAGAATGCTAGGAATTTGTAGCAGCGCACTTGTAGCGAGTGGAATCGGAAGTTGACTCGCAAGTCTTTTACATGTTCATTTAGCTTAGCTAACAATTATCACACGCCTTTGTCCTACACGTACCGGTCTTGCGCCAATGCAAGAAAGCCACAGCTTGTGATCAAACCCACAGCGCCCCGCTCTGCCAGACTTATACCGGCTCTCACAAAACGTGCGAGTAGATCATCGTCGTAGGGATCTTTGGTCACGATCTTTGCTTCCCCTGAGTCCTCGACAAGCTCATGTATCAGCGGGAATGACCACGTGCGACAATTGAAAGGATCGCCCGGCGGGCGGTGGATATCGACCTGGATGGCGAGAAATCCCAGTGGTGAGCGCGTCGAATCTCCCGACATGGCCAGGCTGCAAATGGTGAAGAAATTAACAGAAAAACATAAAGTAAGGACTCTTCCTGTAATCGACCTAATTTGCAGGGTCACCTAGATCCGTACGTTCTGGCTTGAAGTTCGCCGACGATTAGTCAATGCGCCGTTCGGAGGAATCCGAGAAGCGATCATCGGGCTGGCCCCGAGATAAGCAGCTTATCGCGTTCCACTCTTGGGCCCTCGGAACAAACCAGAAGCCATTTCGCCCGAAACCCTTTCTATCGCTAGTGCTTTGTCAGTGTAAGGTCTGAGCAATTGCACATAGTGGCTTAGCCCCAAGTTTCCATTACCACCTACCTCGACGTCTTCAAGGCTTTCTCACGCACTCTTACAGCAATCATTCAACCTACCCACTTCCGTACTGTCTTGCACGAGTACCGAATCAAGACCAAAAAAAAAACGATGGGCTCCATCACGCCACGGAGACCACATGTTGTGTGTCTAGGCACCCCTCAGTATATTGGCAAAGATTATCTAGCAGAGTTCACCAAAGACTTCGACTTTCAAGTACTGGACGCAACCGATCGTACTCAAGCTATTTCAAAAATCCCAGAACTCATCGAGCGAAACGGGCCCATAGAAGCCTTCATAGTTCGCATGGGCACACCGCCGTACGAACCTTTCGACTTTTTCGGTCCCCTCGTTCCGTCTTGTAAAATCATCACATCGGCTTCTGCAGGATACAACGAGTTTGACATCGACTGGATGAGCAGGAATGGTATCACATTCTGCAACAGTGTAGATGCCGTAGCGGAGGCCACGGCTGATATGGCCATCTTCTTAATACTTGCTACGCTCAGGAACACTACAATGGCAGAGAAGAGCGTCAGAGCTGGAAAATGGAGAAGCGGCGCAGGACTTGTACCAGCAACTGATCCCAATGGTCTAACATTAGGCATCGTAGGCATGGGTTCTATTGGCAAAGTGAGTTCTAGTCCTTTGTTGGTATACAGTGCGAGCTACTGACTCATACATTATTAGTATCTTGCAAGGAAGGCCGCAGTGTTCAATATGAAGATCAAATACTTCAATCGTAGTCGCCTGTCGGAAAAAGCCGAGTTGCATTACAACGCCACATACTGCTCCTCACTCCACGAACTTCTTTCGTCCTCAGACGTGGTCTCCATAAATTGTCCACTCAACGCAGAGACAACGAATTTGATATCAACTCTAGAATTCGCTGCTATGAAGCCCGGAACTTTTTTCATAAATACTGCAAGAGGCGCCATCGTCAACGAAGCCGCGCTGAAAGAAGCACTTATATCCGGCAGGCTTGCACGAGCTGGGCTAGACGTGCTGTGTAATGAACCGCATGTAGATTCATGGTTTTTCGAGCAAGATAATGTGGTTCTGCAGCCTCATCTAGGTGGACTGACGAACATGGCATTTCATAAGGCGGAACGAGAATGCTTTGAGAACGTTCGGAGTTTTTTCGAGAATGGGCAAGCAAACTCGCCCGTCAACGTGCCGTTTGTCGGCCTTTAGAGAAACTCGTTTTACCTTACATTTCACTTGTTATTTGCGATGTACGAGAATCCATTCCGTGTGATATTAGTCTGTTTGAGTGATAGATGATTATATTATTGTCTTCTACGTGACCTCTCGCATAATTGGTATAAGACAGGAGTCGCAGAAATGCTTGAAGCACGTAATTACTAAGACATATTTCAGAGCTGATCCATTTGGTTCATTGATACAGGTGGCTTCTTTTGTAGAAACTTGTGAAGAAGGCCAGTGGATTTGCTTATCTTGCAACAGAAAAGCTGCGATCGGGAGATGGCAAGGGCAAAGTCCTTTAAATACCCACTGATATCAAACACGTGGTTGCGCAGTCACACAGACAATCTCAACCATCACGTCTCACCCGCCTTGCCGCTCCTACCAACTTCGATGTCTTCAACACTAGCATCATCGCTGCCAGGACTAACAATGACTCCAGTCATCTTCCTATTCATTCTGGCTTTGCTGTTCATCTGCCAGAATGGACCTTCGAAGAGCGCGTCGATGTGTTCTAGGCTCAGACCGGCAGTTTCCGGCACCGCCACAAAAACATATACGAGAGAGATGAAGCACCACCCCGCGAAAAACAAGAAGGCGCCCCAGTTATTCATACTACTCAAGATCCCAGGCGTGCCCTTGTTGACGCCGAAGTAGAAGAGCCAATGGAAGCATTGAGTAAGAGCTGAGCCGAAGGAGCGTATGTTATTGGGCCAGAGCTCAGCGCTGAATACGTACGGCAGTACGAGAAGACCTTTGACAGGTTAGCTCCAATACTTCTAGGATATTTCAAGATTCCTCTTACCGACAGCGTATCCAAATCCGTGGATATAAATCGCTGCAATAGCACCTTCGCTTGACCCTGGAGCTACACTGCCAGCCTGCTTGAACTTCAAGTAAACTCCGATATAGATGTCGGACACCATTTGCACAACGATGCCCACGAATAGTGACTTTCTTCTTCCGAGTGCATCTATGAAGAAGAAGGATGCCATTAGGGTGTAGAAGAACTTGGCCATGGAATACATGCCTGTCAAAAACATGTTCCTGTCTGTCGTTCCGCCAGCTCCAATCAAGGTCAAGATCGGCACTAAATATGACGTGACGGAATTAGCACCTGACAGCTGGGCTAAGCCGTAAGAAATGCATGCTTGCCCGACGCGACGTAGGTTGGCGTTGACGAGAAAGGTTTCCTTGAGAACAGATTCCAAGTTAACTGACCCGCCACCGAATCTTGAGCGCTCTCCTTCGGTTTGGGCCTTGATGTCGTTGAATTCGCTTGCTACTCGTGGATGTTCAATCGGCAGCCCGCGCAAGGCTACCAAAGTCTCGATAGCTTCCTCCTCGCGTCCAACAAGCATGAGCCATCGAGGAGACTCATACATGCAAAAGAAGCTGAGAGCTATGATGATTCCAATGATGATGCAAGGCACAAACCACACGATCTGGTACTGAAGATGACTTGATGCGACATGCAGGAAGCTCGCGTAGACCACGAAACAGCTGATTGTCAGACTAAGCAGCATGACAACACTGAACCAGGTTGCAAGGAGTCCTCGGATCTCGTAGGGTGCGATTTCAACAATGGACATCGGTCCTGTTGCCGTAAGTGGACCAATCCCTAGGCCAGAGACGAAGCGTGCGGTATACAGTGCGCCAAGGTGACCACCAGAGAATGTCGCAGTCAACTGCCCGATGACCCAAATGCACATATACAGCCGTAAGCTCCACAAACGTCCAATTCTATCATTGATGAAGTAGGACAGGCCCGCTCCGACGCCGGCGGTTAGGTAAACGAACGAGATGAAGTTGGAGATCTCCGAAGGATTGGCACCTGAGCTGATACCGAAAGCCTCCTGAAAACCGGCAAGAGATGGTACGAGGGATGATGAGCCTTGATCCCAAGCTACTCCTGGTATTAGTACTAGCTGTGCGGGAGATCAAGGGTTGACTCACTGATGGGGATACCACTCATTGCGTACAGCGCTGCCGTCACCAACAGCCTGCGGTTGAATATGAGCTCCTTCGGCGATTCCCTGATAGCACGCCCATATTTGGCTATGGTCGAGTTGTAGAGGATCCGCATTGTACCGGTTTGAGATTCGATGAGCAAGACCGATCAAAACTGATGAAAGCCTCCGAGGTCTACAAGCTGGATATGCCTGCGTGGGATCCGTCACTTATCATCTCGCTTTCCCGGAGCTTATCGACGTGTGTCTGTGTTGATATCATCTCTGCCGGGAAGACACCTCTGGACAGGGGTCAGACTTGATGTCGTGCACGGCCTATCTGGGGAGAGCTAAGCACCCTGCTCGGGGGAAACCGAACCCCACTTTGTCCCTTGCTCAGCAATTGCTACCTATTCCGCTTGCGGAGCCATGATTGCCGGACTGCTCAATCGCCATTGGAAAATCCCAAATGCATGCTTCCGTTATCAGTTGCAACAGCAGGGGGACAAATCTGGACCAGCGTGGTAAGTGTCGCGTGTGACGGACGTTATTGCCGCATTCCTTGTGAATGCGGGCCCGTGCGGCAGGGCAAACTTAATTGTAGGCCAACCTACTTCTTTCTACCTTAGACTTCGTCTTTCGTTTGTGCATCGCACGTTTTTCCTGTTTTCTACTTCACAATGACGTCCTTGTCCAAGGACTCACGTATCAACATAGTCGGAGCAGGTGTATTCGGTCTTTCGACAGCACTGCATCTCGAGCGTCGCGGATACTCGAATGTCACTGTTTTCGACAAGCAACCTTATGACGTTTCTCTGTATTCATACCTGCATGGCGCTGATGCAGCGTCTGCTGACATGAACAAAATCGTACGTTCGGCATACGGGACGCAAGTCGAATATCAGGAACTCACCTTCGAAGCAATCGACGAATGGAAGCTATGGAATGACGAGCTTGCAAACGGGAAGAATCTCCCACCGGGGCTTACCAAAGACGACAGGGTATTTTACCCCTGTGGGAACTTGAGCATGACGGACGGTAACACTCTCCCGCAATTCGAACTAGCAACAATTAAGAGCATGGAAGAATGCGGACATCCAAACACTCAGCTCGTCACCACCGTTCCTGAGCATGTGCGGATCGCCGAAAATAAAGGTCTCGGGTTCGCTCTAGATCCCTTTCTAAGGAAACAAAAGGGAATGCACAACGTTGGAGTCCTTGACTCCACCGGAGGAATGGCAGTTGCAGACAAAGCATGTCGACTTGCGCTCCACAAAGCCAAGGAGTCTGGAGTTCAATTCATTCTCGATCCCACAGCTGGAGCTTTTGCATCTTTCATGACCTCTCTAAATGGAAAAACAAACGGAATCGTTACCAAAGACAACAAACGCCACCCTGCAGATCTTACTATTATGGCCTGCGGAGGCTGGACGCCATCTATTCTTCCTCAACTCGATGGCCTATGCGAGGCAACGGCCGGATCTGTAATCATGTACAAGATACCTCGTACATCGTCATTGTGGGATCGAACGTCACCTGAGAATTTTCCAACATGGCTCTGGAGGGTGCGAGATGGTGCTGAAGGGGGTCTCTATGGCTTTCCTAGGAACGAACAAGGATATCTCAAGATCGGATACCGAGGAACCAAGTACACCAATCCGCAAACGCAGGACGACGGAAAAGAGAGGAGTGTGCCAGTGACCCGGTGGACAACAGATGCACAACTCACGCAGATTCCTAGTACCGCAATGCGTGTTTTGAGACGCTTCACAGATGATCACCTTCCAGAACTTTGCGAGGAGGGCATCGACATCGCCCTCACTCGCGTTTGTTGGTACACCGATACCTTCGACAATCACTTCATCATCGATCACGTGCCTGGGGAGAAAGGTTTGTTCGTAGCAACAGGAGGTAGTGGTCATGCATTCAAATATCTTCCAAACATCGGAAATTGGGTTGTTGACGTGTTAGAAGGCGTTGGGCTAGACAGGCCTGCTATCAAAGCGTGGAGATGGCGAGTTGCGACCGACGGAAAGCCGGTCAATATACTAATGGAGGGCTCAAATGGTTCAAGAGCTCTTCAAAATGTCATCATGACCACTAGTAGCGATTTAAAAACGCACATCCCTGCGAAACTCTAGTATTACCTACTTGAGTATGGTAGCACGACATACCGTCTATTCTAAGACCAAACCCTTTCGGAAAACAAAAATCGCCACCTGGGCTAACCTCACCATTTCTTTCCGTCTTGAGAAAGGAGATGATCTTACGGGTTATATAGTCTCATGGCAAGCCTCGTATATCTCCTCGATATAACCGCTTCAATCCTCCGCTGAACTTTCTTCTACAGAGTACTCATTATCAACAATGTCGTTTTAGCTTATCACAGGCATTAATGTACTATTGATATCGTGATCAAACGCTGTAGTAGTATTTAGGCCTTCTGCTACAGATAGAGCTAGATAAACTATAAATATGAATAGACGCTAGCCTGACTATCTCGCACGTTGTTTGAGACAGGAAGGTAAATCAAGGCATATAGCAGTTGTTACGCAGAGCTCTCCAAAAATCAACTCACAAGCTCTGATCTTCTGCGCCACTGATCGAGACACAAGACTCTCAATACAACGCCCACTGCAATCAGACACCTAGCACCCCACGAGCTCGAGATACAATACGATCGCTTCTATGTCTACTGGGGCCTGATGATGTTTGACTAGTCACTGTGGTCGTCTGGGATGGCCGCCTGCGTCGCTGGTGGCCTGGAGGTGCGCGCGAAGACGTGGCTGTTGGAGGATTTCTGCGAGCTTCGTCCTTTGCAGCATCCAGGTCAGCCTTTCGAAGGAGAAAACCGTGCGTCAGTGGTGTCTTTTCCTCTCCCTTTGTGATAACGTAGACTTGTGGAACAATGACGATATCATCCTCCTGGTAGATACCACTATCGGAAAACAGTTCGCTGTGTTGATCTTCTTTGTATTTCGTAGCACGCATGCTGATAACGTTCCATGTATGGTCGGTCGAGTTGGAGTAGCAAAAATCTGCTTCGAGCTTCTGCTTGCCACGTTGGACTTTCTCCCATTCTTCTTGAAACTGGATTACCAAGTCCGTCAATTCTTTGTCAAAGGAGGAAATATCTTGAGCGGTGAACAGACTCCGCATCATCGAATTTCTCAGCAACTCGTCTAGAACCGAGTCGAGAACGTCGTCCCCATCCTTGCTGTTTACCTCTTGCGAATCCGAAGACATAGAAAGGAGGATACCCCGAGCGAATCTTTCTCTACCCGGATCGGTACTCGCTTGCTGACACAGAATCTCCCGCAGCCGGCTGGTTTCGTTTAGTAAATACGTTGGTTGGAATACGAATCTATCAACAAGCGTTGCAAAGGCTTCGATGACCATCGCGACTCGCATTAGCTTCGCGATATCAGAATTGGTCCGAGGAAGTGGGATTTGGTCTTTGAATACGTTCTTCTTGCGGAGCTCGTTCCAATCAATCTGTTCCTTGGTTAATCATATCGACCAGTTCTTACTGCACGATGATGTATACCTGCAAGACGTCTTCTGGAAGGTCTTGACCCACGAAATCCGCGATCGAACTTATTGAGGATTGCCAAATCTTTTCGATTCTTTCAGCCCTTCAATCGAATATTAGTGGGCTTCTTGCAAGCAGTCCAAGTGACTTACGTTTCCGACAAGTCTAGCTTCTTCATCTCCACGGAATACTGCAGGTAATGGTCGAGAGTTTTCTTTGCTTTTGCGAATTTCTCCTCCAAGGTCTGATTCATCTTCTCACTATCTTCTAGAGACTTTTTTATTGCATCAATCTCGCTGCGTGATCTCTCTGCCTCTTGGAGAAAATTCTTCTCGTCTACTTGCATCGTTTGCAGCCTCCCTTCCATTACACTAACCTGTTGAATCATCTCTTTCAGCCTCATAGTCTTTTGAGCAATGTCTCTTTCGAGATCTTCAGCTCTGGATCTGCTCGTTTCCAGGTTTTCTCGAAGCAATTCCAACGCCTTATCCTTTGCTTCAGATATGTCTCTCACTTCTTTCACCTCGCTCTCGAGCTCTTTCTTCTCCATGATCCAACTTTTAAATCTATCTTCGAGATCTGACATTAGTTGTTGGGTATGTCCTTTGTGCAGTTCATTTTTCGTAGCTAACTCATTCTTCAAGGCTCGTATTGTATTGTCTCGTGATATGATATCATTCTCTCGCTGCGGCAGAAGGTCAAGAACCTCTGTGAGTGCTTTGACGCTGTCGTGAGATGCGAAAGAAGACACGGCACTACAGAAGTCTTGCGCCGTGATGATAGTCTTTGTGGTCGGGTCAATTTCGTTCATGGCTGAATCAGCTCTCGCGTGGCCTAAACTTGGTTCCTTGGCCATGAGGTTACCGGTCGATTATGGATCTAGTGATTTTTGAACTTGGAAGTTGTTTGAGGTCCACTTATAGATATTCTGAGCGCACAGCCTTGTTGAACCAACTATGCCACAATGTGGGGCGTGATAGCGACGTCAGTGGACGCTAGAGAAAGGACCACTCGATCGATCGCCCTGTCAGTTGCTGCACATTACTGACATTGCTCTTGATCAGACAAGGCAGCGATACGTTCGCAGACTGATGGTGTACAAGATGAAAATCTCATTGGGTTTGACAAGTACTCAACGCGATTTTTGTCCTTAGAGATAACAGCATCATCCACCCACAACTCATCAAGACTGCAGTATTTTCAATGAAGTATTCCGGTGAATCCATGTAGTCGGATATGCTGAGCTTCGCGCGTATGGCATGATTATACGGTAGCAGCGCTTATATGCACGGCGCCTGCAAGTGTACTGGGATCTTCGGCTACAGACTGCGACGCGCTCGAGGCTAGTTGCTGCTGCGAACGATGCGATAGGGTATCGTACATGCGAAGGCTGTACGATGCTCACAATAAGATCATCGGGTCAACGTGGCATCTACCTATTGGAATGCAAACCGCGCTCGTGCATGTTGCATAGTTTATATCGTCACTCCACATCAAGAAGTCTGCTGATATATCAGTTGAGCCCCTAAAACCGGTACTGCTCAGCACATGCCAGACTTGAACTAGCCATAGCCTGTCCCTCGAGCGCTTAAGACCAGCGCAAGAGCGACAGACGGCTATCCGGCTGTTGAGTAGCTCCCGCTGCGGCCCGCTGGCATGCGCACGAATCAACGCGTTGATTGGTGGGATTCCTTTTGTTTCTAGACCCGGTCTATCCCATGTCGACCGTCTGCGCCAACTCACCCTGATAACACTCGACTTCTTGCCATGATCGGCGAACAGTCGCACCCGGTTTAGCATCATTGACCAGATCCAGCCTGCAAGGACATTGCGGTAGACAACGCGGTAGACGACGCATCAGCAAAGATTGTAGCGTTCGTTGTGCCACCACATTAACACCCCCACATCATACTATCAGCTGTCGTATGGTTAAGCCCCGCAATACACGACGCGCATTATGTATAAGCTTAATGTGCACATACCAGGCCATTCGCGACGGATGACGGCGAGATGTAATCTGAATGAGAAGAAATCGATTAATCAACACGTGTGTGTTTCTAGTGACTTGTCTACCGCCGCGAGCAGGTGGGATGGAACCTGGCCTCTATATCTTGGAGGCGCGCGGCAATTCCGCAGACTCAGCATACACGAACATCATCGCCAGACGCAGTTCGTTTATTGCGTCCTTCGGAAAAGACCGCCTGAAGCTTTCCAACCGTGTTTTGTCCGAAGACTCGGCTTCCCATGAACCTGGGACCGTTTTCCCCGCGTTTTACAGTGACTTCTACATTCTATGAGCAGAACGGAAGGTTTTCTCGAAGCGAGGTCCATTATTCCACCGGAATTTCAATTCGAGCCCACTCAGTAAGGCAAAGAAGCTTTATGTCCTCAACCAATCCAGAGGATACTATAGATTGTAAGACTACGCATTGTTTGTCGGATACTGATCAATGACACATGATCTCATGTTTCGATCATGCTGACTTACAACTGCGGTCGCCTCCCGAACATCGGATCGATCCCCTCCGCTTCGCACACAGCCCTCACACTCTCCATCCCCGCCAAATTTTCCACAAGCTTCGTATACTTTGGATACCTCTCCTTCGTCGCAAATTCGTTCGCAGTGCCCCAGCGATAAAACGGCAGGAGATATGCATCGACAGCCGAGAACGCACTCCCCACTGCATGCACCCCCTCGAGCTTCTCCTCGATGATCGCATAACACTTGTAAATCTTCGTGCGACCCTTTTCTCTAATGCTATCATATGTTGCCTCGTCGTCGGCGAAGTAGTGTGGACGGAAGAAGGTGAAGAAGCCCTGCGCATGCAAATCTCCGGCAAGAAAGTTGAACCATTCGTAAGAGCGCACGATATCAAGATTCGTGCTTCCAAGGAACTTCTTGTCGGGAACCAGTTGCGCGATGGCGGTCATGATGGCTGGCATCTCGGTGATTGTCTCGCCGTCCATATGCAGGAAAGGTACTCGGCCTTTTGGATTGAGATGGAGGAACTCAGCGGGAAAGCCTTGCATGACATTGATGACCTCAGTCGAGAAAGGAAGTCCGGATTCTTTCAGCAGAATATGGGCAGCTGTACTGCAAGACCCTGGTGAGTGAAACAATCGAATTTCGTGTAAGGTCATGGTGATGGATAGATGCTCAGACTAGGATATCGTTGAATGGGAGTACAGAAATCGATAGTTGTGACTGTGGATCAATGACGAGACGTAGGGTTTTAATATCATGATACCTAAATACGAGAAACCTGGAAACACTTACAAATCACGACGTTCCGTTTCTGCGTAGACGTATATTCTCGCTTAGCAGGAAACGAACAATAGGGCGTGGTAGAGCCAAAACGAATGACACCGCCCAATCAGAATCAAGCTTAACCTTGATTGACCGCAGACGTGCCTGCGCCTCACTGAGTTCGCCAAATTGTGCCAAGTATGTGTGAAGGATCAATGCGGACGAATAAACGCTGATTTACACACACCTGGCTAATTCTGTCCACGACGCGAAGCCAGTGCAGGGGTGGTGTACGCCTGTTCGTTGAGAGAGATGCGCAATATCGTGGAGAACGCATCGTTAACTATATAGTGCGGCTCGTCTTGTAATCCACCGAAAAGATTCCTAGGAGAAGCTCTTCCATTCACAACCGAAGCGAAAAGGAGTCGCATAAAAGATATGGACACCCGACCTCCGATCAGAAGACGCAACTTCTTTTCTTCAAATGCTAGAATTTCGCATCCATTGGAGGAGTATGGCGCCGTGGAAGGAAAGTCGCCGCGTCGTCTGCGTAAGATAGTGTATGGAGCGTTGTACGAAGGAGATACTGCTCAGACAGTATCGTGTTAGCCTGCATCATTGGCAAATCGACCACCGAAAAGGAAGTTTCTTGAGGATGAGATTGTTTGGATGGATGGGAAGTTTGTTGTTGCTTTTCAAGCGTGTGTTCACGCGTCGCGTGTGACGGCTAGCTAGCTCGCTTCTGTGATTCGCTCACGAAGTGGCTTGCTGGACACATTACCACCAGTCGACATGTGTTTCTTGGTCTGCAATATTCCCCCTTCAGGAGTATTCTTGTGCATGGATACTGTATAAGTTTTAGATGTGGTGAGACGGCAGCTCGTCGTTGCTGGCTCACTGTGAACGACATGTGACGTAACCACTACCCTAACCTGCACTTCAGTTTCCAAACCCCTCAACAGACATACGTCTGCATGCACCCAAAAGCCTCATTCGACCATCTAATCCCAAACAGTCACGTTTTCTGGTGCTCAGTGACGCCCGTGCTGCGTTGCTAATTTTCCAAGTTGACGGCGATAACTCCGATGAATCGATGACGCATGATCTGTCGCGCTCTGACGATAACTTGATGTAGCTAGTACCGAGCTTCAAAATGTCACTAAGATAACTACCAATCATTCCGCCATGCTCAGTTCAATCCACACCTACCTCTAATTCAATTCAACATGCAACCACTCCGAATTGCAAAGCAGCGTGCAGCCTCCGCTGCAAGCACCAAACAGGCCACGAAATGTCCTCGTAGCTTTCAACTCCATCCATCGCAAAATGGTGCTCAACGTAGGACAATAGGCAGCATGGGCAGTAAACCCGAAGCAAAGACGAGTGACGTGACGGTGTACGTTTCATCCATTATAACAGTTCCCATGAACCGATTGCTGCAATGGTAATTGAGCTTCAAATAACGTATATTTTTAGGATGGCAGGTCTTGGTCTGGCTGTCGGCGGTATCTATCTCGCTCTCAGCAACGACCTACGTCCCTTGTCGCATCGCAACCATGAAGCAAATCTCCAGGCGCATCCGACACAGCCTGGCAAGTTGGTAGGCGAGAATGACGAAAACATGCGCAGCCACAGGATCACCAAGGGTGACGACCCCAGCGCCCCAGGTGCCGGCAGGCCCGACCAAGATATAGGCCTCAGAGGCCATTCACCAAAAGACTCGTCAAAAGCCATGAACCCAGGCGCGATATCCCCTGACGTGGCTGATCCGGTTCGTTCAAAGAACTTATTCTCCCCTCTCTTGTTACTAATGCTAAGTACCAATAGTCCGATCCTCGTGGAAAGCCCAGGAGCTTCAACTACATGTCTGGAAAGCAGGAGGGTCTTTCCAACGGCAACACTCACCATAGCTCTCAAATCTCCAAGCAGCCAGAGATGAGCAAGAAGGGTGAGGGTGTTGCTGAAACTGCCAAACTCAAGGGTACCGTATCTACTAACCGTCCTGGTCCTGAGAACAAGGAGCAGCGAGGCAAGGCTCAAATGGAGAAGGAGTAGTGTAGACGGTCCTTGAATGATGTTTTCAATCATCGGGTTTAGTCGCCTGCCACCGTGTGTCAGCTTGATGTAAGGAGCCTGTAGGACAAAACCGCGACATGAGTAAGCTATTTCAATATCATACCGAGAGAAGACACTTCACTAGCTTACATGACGATCGCACAATGTCAGAGTAACCATGTTATTAATCATGCACTCCTACTCGTACAAGTTGTGACGTGCCATGCCATCCCGCACCCCACTTTTCCATAGCCCCTAACAGAGAGCCAATGACAGATAGCCGCCCAACCGACGACCTTTGTAAGAAGAGGACATACCGAAACAGCTTTTTTGATCTCCTGCCAGAGGAGAAGGCAGAGCTTTTACTCGTCGAAGACGAAGAGGAAAAGAAATAAAAGGGGATATTTTGCACCGTAGTCGCATCATGAGGTATCGTACAGGGGACATGAAGTAAGAGAGGAACCTGCCGCTCTTCGCAAAGCAGCCAAGACAATCATGAAAAAGAAGGAGAAAACAAGTAGAACGACAACGATCAGCCAGATGTGCTGGACTTCAAGACAGCAGCCGGTGGTGTCTGGAGTGTTTCGGACGATGTCGCGCTCGTCATCGATGCAAATATCGGAGTCGGCGTCGATGGCGACGTCGCTGCGGGTGTCGCATCCGCCGTCAACGTATCGCGACCTTCTTCTCGTGTCGTGGAAGCTTTCACGTCGGCCTTTTCATTGCCAGCATCATACTCCCCGCCTCCAATCGTCGTTTTCTTTTTTTCACACCCTACGCCTCCGGAACCCGCTTCGACATCGACGAATGTCTCTTCACTTCCACACCTCGGCAACTTCTTTCCCTGGTTCTCCTTGACATACTCATCGTACGTCTTGCCCGCCTTTTTCGCCTCCTTGCGGACATGGCGTACGCGCCACAACCAGATAGCCTGGGAAACGAAGATACCGGTTTCGAGGGCCATGCACGCAATGTAGAGACTGGCGCCGAGGGCATCGAACCACTGCTGTGCGACAACAGCCATGAGGGAGAAGAAGGCGCCGAGGTAGTCGATGGTTAGGAACCAAAAGTCTGTTTCGCAGAAGAAGAGCATTAGTACAAGCGTTTCAACGTACCGAGGGAACGAGGAGGATAAAGCAAAAGGCGTGCGGGTCACTTACCGATGCCGATAACGCGACCGTTTCTCTTCGCAAGTTCAAAGTACGGAGGAATGAGACCGATGACCTGGATGACGGATGCGGAAATAGCCATCAACATCATAGGCCATTCGACGCCTCGGGAATATGGCCCGCGCAGGGTGAGAATGAGAATGAGCTCCATGATACCAAAGCTAGCAGCCAGAGCGATAGTCGCCAGAGTAGCGGTCCAGACACGCCATTTGTTGTGGTAGTAGAGCGTTTGACCCCATGCGATCAAGGTGAGGGAGGCGAAGGCTTGAGGTTGGAATTTGAGAGCAAAGTTGAAGTTCTGGACAATCGCGTAGACACCAAATGGCACGCCACCTTTGTAGTTTTCTTGGGTCAGCTTAGTTCTTCCTACCACGGACGAGGATGAGCAGGAGGTGGGGCGGAGGAGACTCACATATCGACCAGAGAATGAGCATGGTGCCAGGAAGACCTTCTGTGCTCTTCTTCCGCCAGTTTGTCCATATCTGTGGGATGATCTGTATACACCAACAACTGCAATCGACTGTTAGCAACCACCTCGTTTTAAGCAAAGGCTTGACGTGGGGGTTTACATACACTTTACTCAAGTTAGCATAGGTTCTTTTAGCCACAAAAGTTCTCGGGGTTACTTACCAGTGCCGAGGGTCTACAGAACGAGAAGATCGTATGTCAGTATCATGACTCAAGCAAGCAAGTCGGGGAACGTGGGTGAAGTGGAGAAACGTACACCAAGGATATTCGCAGCCTAGCGTTTGCGCGTCAGTATATGTGAGGCTGTAATGCGATATGGTAGGAATGACTTACAGGTGGTATTGAGACTTGTGGTCTGTCCATGGCTTTGGAAGAGTGGCTGTTACTATGTGTTGGATAGCGGTAATAGTTGTGTGTAGAAGGCTATGGAGCTTTTTCGAAGAATGAACGCAGAGGAAGGAGAAGGGCTCAAGTAAGACAAGATGTAGGATCGTCCAACTCTGTCAGCCTAAAAAGAAGTGTAGAACTTTAGGAGTTACGTGATCTGGTGGCGTTTCACGTTGCAGCAAACGTACAGTCGCTCCAGTACCTGGTTTGACGTGCAGCAGGTAAAGGTAGAAAGAAGTAGCGATACAGTTATCACCAATGGTAAGGTGAGGAAGCGAGCAGGATGTACAAAAGAAAGTTGCAACTAATGATAGACGAGCCGGTTACGCCTGCACCCAGGTGAAGACAAAAAGTGGTACCCGCATTTGCACCAGCACCAGCGCCAGCGTCAGGCAACATGTTGTGCGTGATGACGGAGCTGTCAGAGGGTCTTGCATTTTACTAGCTCTACCGCGACAATCGCGTGCAAGAATAGTCGGCTGGTGTCATTACCAGTGCACAATCGTCCTTCGATAGAGCGATTTAGACTAGGCACCTAGTAAGATTTCAGCTCCTCGGGGAACTTATGCCCCTGCTTCCGCCGCTCAAGAGCGAGGAGCGAGGAGCTTGTTAGTACTCGGTAAGAAGAGTGGCTGAGTTAGTGTGGCCAGGGATACTTATCCATCCCCAGGCCGATCTGCGACCCGATTGGCGAGTCTAGACTTATATGTGACTGCATCTATCGTCGCTTTCAGGAAATGGGTCCACTCCATCTCGATGCAGACGCGTTGGAAGGGGGGGGGTGACGAAACCCCTGGTTGTCGCTGCATGTAGGGCTCGGTAGGTTAGCTGGGTCCCTGCATCGAGCGTCGAAGAAAGAACATAGAGTGGCAACTTGGTGAACCCAATCGCTCGCAATCGGGACGGGTCTGTATACTACGGAGTAATGCATATCAAAGAGGGCAAAGTTAATCTGCATCCAATAAGTAACCTTGTAGAGATATTTCCGGATGTGGTCGATGCTTAGGCTCCCGTCGCGCTCCTGGCGGCTCACGCGAACACCATCCCTTTGCGGCCGTGAGCACAGTTCGTCATTTTTCGTTTTGATAATTCGGCTCGTCCGGTGAGGTTGGCGGGCGCATGTCATGCCACTCCAGTAGATCGCAGGACGTTCCTGAAAACTCTGAAGGTGGGATGCTGACGTGCGGTTGGCGGCTGTGTTGAGACCTGCATCACCTGGCATTCCCGAACCACGCAGGTGGGACCCCGCCTGCATAAGATGGCGTCAATCGGTTTTGTGATTCGGTCCTGTACACAGTGCAACTGGATTCAGCTAGCAGGAGGCTCTGCTTTCCCCATCCGAGCGTGTGCCTAGTCTTCGGTTCCTGGCGGCTCGCAGCAGTCTGCAGTAGCTGGCGATGGAGTGATGGCCGAGATTGCAAATGCGACTAGCTAACTACTACATGCCCGCAAGTGTTGTAGATGCGGCATAAAATTGAGTGCACATGTTGTTATGCTAGGCCGCGCAGCCAGGAAGGCCAGTCCTCGAGGCACGATAGAGTTCGAAGCTTTCGCGGCACCTGATAGGCAGTGGGTCGTTAGGGACCAGCTGAACCGGCAAATCGCCGCTTCGGTCCCAAAGAATACCTAGAGTCATTGCGTCGCCAGCTCCGAGCATAATAACGACAGCCGCGCAGTGCGCGGTTATGATGATAATGGCCGTCCATCTCCAGCCGGATCAGGGCGATAAAGTGGAACCGTTGGGAAAAGGTGGGGTTAGGGCGTGCGCCATGCACGCAAGCCAGAGAATCAAACGCTCTATAGATCGACGAACTTCGGTTCATACGTTTCATATACAAACACGTCGGTTATGTACACTGGTCGAGAACACGTTCTTTGCGCTCTATTCCGCGAACACGAGATAACATATGGGTCGACGTTGTGGTTGTACGCGTCAAAGTTCCCCGCCGCAGTTGCCGCCATCTGGTTGTGGCGTTTTGTCGAACCATGAGCATATGCAGGATTCGTGGCCGGGACGGCACTGCATAATAGACCAGGACATCTGCGAGTCTCACGCATCTGCACACATTCATAACGTCTCAACGAACCCTCTTCTGCGAAAACGAACGAAAGACACTCCGCATCGGGGTAACCTCCGGCGTGCTGCAGCAACGGTTAGCCACATCCGCATCGCTATACCTATCCGTCCATGATGGTCAGCACGGAGACATGGACGGATAGTTGTGCTTCGGCTCTGCTCCTAGACCCATACGAATTGGAGAATCAGTCGACATTCTGGGCAGAACGAGGCCAATGTCGTCGAGCCACGAGTCCGGCACCCAGGTCATGAACGGTGAGAAGGGTCGCAGAGCATGGTAGTCAAGAACCGGTAACTTTCGGTATGCCGATGTCGCATACGAAGATGTGCGAACGGACCGACGCCGAGACAGTATATCACTGGATCATGACTGGCTGCGGCATTTTATCAAACGTTGTATGCATGGAACGCCCCGGTGATGCGATACACAAACAGAGGTTGAGAGGAGAGATCGGAGACATCTGATTCGAAGCGTACTGACGTCTCCACCGTTGACGTGGAAGACGCCAGTACCTGGACGATCTCAGAGTCTCGAAACGTCTCTCCGGCCAAAGGTCAGGCCGTTGACGTGGTCGAGATCAAAGTATCCAACCTGATCGGAGACGGAGTGGATGCATATAACCTGGAACTGACCCCAATCAACGTTGAAGCGCCGAGACGTGCATACTTTTGTCTTGGCTTGGGTCACTATGCCTAAATGTTTCCCACAACCGAGTCACCAGGGATAAAGCCGGCATGTCAGCAACGGAAAGCAAGCTAAACCCTGGCATATTTCGACCACTAGATTGAACATCCATAAATCTCCGCAGATATGATGGTATTCCGACGAGCGCCTGGAGTCGTCGAGGGTCCAGTTCGCGGCCGCATGTGGAGACTACCGCAATGGGTTTCATTGAAATCCATTGCAATGGTCATACCTATCATATCTCTACCTTTTCCACCCATCCAGCTCGCTGATAACACATTTACAACAATATTGTTTCTTTGATGCGCCCGCGATGCAACCTGTGAGTAGACCTGCAAGACTAGAAGCCGAAAGGGAAAATGCGAGAGCAAGGCGCGTCGGCACTTGCAGACTTCACCGATGAGAAGGCTTGGAAAGGGTCGCTACGAACCGCCGTCATGACGCGCAGGATTTGACCGGTGCGGGAAGATCGCGTAGAGGGAGATAGACCTGGGGTAGAAGGCCTAGAGCTGACTGCAGAAGTTGCTTTTCGCGGTCTTCTCCGTTTCAGCTTCGTCGGCAAACGCGGACACGAGGTGCATTCGGACTGCAGGGCGTATGTGTATACATGTACGTACGGCATAGCGCCGATCATGTATAACGTTTACTGACGATAGTCGTTGACCAAGCCCCGTCATAGCATTGCCGCTAAACGCGGAATTAGGATAAAATCCGACTGCTTGGTATATGCAAAGGTGTGACCAGTCAAGGCCGTCGGCCGAAGTATGATGATGTTTCACGGAAAGCCTTGTTCAAAATCGCTATGGCGTGCTAAGCAGAACAGCCAGGAAATCCCAATTGCAGTCTGCGGAGACCGTCATGTTATTGGCCACGCAGTGGCAAAGTATGCCTGGATTGCAGGATCTGTCTGCGAAACCAGGAGCCTTCAGTGCTGTGATTCAACACGTAATTGTGATTGGAGACGAGCCTTACCCAAGCTCAAATCGATGTGCTAGGTGCGAAAACCCAGCACAACATCTCTCGAGCGGCTCTATGAAAGAAGCTCTTGGACATGGTTCGGGGCTCCAGTGGTGGGGTCTATCATCCCAAGAGTGCCTCTCAAGTCGGCGGGCACTGATCCAGAGGGATCTGTTGGTTTAGTGGGCTTCACTCTCGTAATTGTGCCGGCCATCCAGCCTAGACTGCAAGAGACAATATGTCACCGCTATACCTTGTCGATCCCGAAGGATCTAATTCAGTAATCACTGGCCAATAACGTTGATACGGACACCTCAGGACAACGGTCGCGCGTCCCGCCTATTTGCTCAGAATAGCTCGCTACTGGGAAAAAGAAAATCGCACGACCAAAATTGCCGACTGGATACGGACGAACATTGAAGCTGATCGGTATGTGAACAGCAAGCTAGTCTAGCGTATCTTCTGTGTAACGAGGTCGAGGTACGAGTGCGAGAGTGCGGGAAGACGCTGGATAGGAGTGTCGTGCTGGGGGTCATACTCCGGCAATAGAGAGACGCAGCCAACGGCAAGACCAATCCGTACATTGGCTCACAGCAAGACCCGTTACGCTGCTGTCCGTACCACGAGGTTGTAACGTATGGTTGGTTGTCTAGGAAGAGACAAATATCGTACAGACGCCACATTTCCGTCCACCTCAACAGGATCGATGGAGGATGCGTTAGCTGAGATTTTTGTCTCAACGATTGGAGCATGACGCGCCATGAACTTTGATTCCGCGGAAAACGCGGGTTTTGAGTTCCCAGTGTTCGGTTACGATGGGAACGAGTGATGCTGATCGAGGTGCCCAAGCATACAGGACAGGAATCTGATCAACCAGGTGGGTAACCCTTGTGGATGCCCTAGCTGGAAGTTTCAAGCATGACGTGCGAGGCACCAGTGATCAATCGTGCGGAAGGCGCGGTTGTGAAGTTCAAACAGTTCAGTTGTGACCTGGAAGGAACGAGACCGCTCAATGTGCTCGCTGGAGGATGCGACCGCTGGAAATCTCCAGCCTGAATATCACGAGATGAGGGCCATCGACGTGATCTCGCGAAGAATGCGGGTCGTGAGAGTAAAGTGATTGTCACGTTACGCAGTGATGAGCGAGCACCGCCGTGTTTCCAAGCATGCATGATGAAAGCACGAATAAGCGACCTACGAAAGACGCGTTCTCCAGAAGACTCACACCGGATGTGATAGGTGCTTTCGTGATAGGGGCGCGGGGCACGGGCATCACACGATGTTCGTTGTGGTGTGGGTGATAGTATAGTAGTAGAGCGCTTAGAAGGGTGACGGGTTGATATTATACCGAGAGTCAATAGCAGATGCATTCAACCAATGGCGCTGGCGCGTTTGCAGGAGAGTGTAAAGCATGACGTGATGACTGTTGTTTGTCCAACTGTACAGAAGACGTGGGTCTTCCGATCGAACAGTTCGGCCATGATCAGAAGGAGCGATGTCATTCGAGACGCCCAAGCATGCATGAGGAAAGCACGGCAGAAGGATTTCATCGAGGATGTGTCTGCTGCTTGACTATGCCGTGTCACAGTACTTTTGCATCCGTCGTGCGGAAGACGCGCTTCTGAAGCTCAAACATCGATCCACGGTCGAGAGGAACGACATCATTCAGTTTCCAAAAACGTCCAAGGCAAGTGCAATTGTTGCAGGCGCGGCACGCATTTGCAGCCCATCTAATCATGGCTGAAACTACGCAAGGAATGGTATCACATTAGTCGTGAAAAGAGAAACCACGACATCGACGACCACCAACATGATATTAGAATGTTTAATTACTACTTCCTACATGAAAGGACCAAAAAAGATCGGGGGAATAAGTTATCGAAAAAGGAGCTAAGAAAACATACGAGAAGCTTCAGTGTCATGTCTAGACAGTATTGTAGCCACGTAAGTGTGATCCAAGACTGTCGGTTAAAGGTTGGAAAGGCCCCCAGATAAGAAGAAATTGAAGCCCGCGCGGCATCCGACCATGTTCCTTCCGTGTCGGCGTTGCACAAGCCACCTATTACAAACGCCCGCAACTGTGGTGTATGATGACCAGTACACTCTTTGACGACAAAGCTAGAGGTGCGTCAACATGGCCTAAGCCTCGTCTGCGTCGTGGTCTTGCAGTTGGCCGCTTTGTTCCCTGTTCATGCGGGCCTCGATCTCCTTGAGCTGGCTCTCGCGAGCCAAGAGTTCCTGCCGCTTCTCGTTGATCTCGCGCTGGACCTTGACTTCGATCTCGCGCAGCTTCTCCTCTTCACGTCGCAGTTGCTCTTCCTTCAAGCGCACTGACTGGCTGGCGAGATCCTCGGGGTTCATCGATGAGTCACTGTAGAGTGTTAGTATCCATGTCAGAACAGAGCAGACGCCAGACTTACGCAGCAGCACCACCTTCGACACTCTTACTAAGCTTCTCGGTACGGTAGTTCTCGTATAGGAAGTCATGCGTAATCTCCTTGAGATCGGCAAGATGGCTGTGGAGAAGGGCACTTCGAACGGCGAGGAAGTCGGAGTGGCGGGGGTTATCCACCTCAACGATACCCCAGGGGTATTGACGTGCCCGTACCCGTCGGCCGTTGATCTCAACAATGTCTTCGGATCCAACAATGGCGAACGGCATCAGGCCGCGAAGCTCGGCGTTCTCCTCGACCGTGTCCTCGTCGTCCTCCTCAATGTCGTAGGGGAAGTTGTACACGGGAATGCGGTAGTGCTCAATGTCCTCCATGACCAGCTTCTTCGACTCTGCCAGCTCGGCGGGTGTGAGGGAGTCGGCCTTTCCGATGACAGGGATGACGTTGCAGCGGGGCGACAGACGCTTCATGAGCTCAATGTCGAGTTCACGGAGACTAGCTGTTGTTAGCGGAAGCTGATTGAGCGGTGTGACACACATACCCATGGCCTGTGGGTGTGATGAAGTAGAGCAGGACGTGTACACGGTCGTCACGGAATCGGGGGTTACGCTTAATACGCGATTCCTCTGCGAGAATGCCATCGTACTGTCGCTCGAGGTATCCAACGATCTCTGAGAAGCTGCGGGGTGGTGAGCGGGTGTGTCAACAAAGCTTGCAGAAGATGCCTACCTGGCCTCGTTGTCGATCTGATCTCCGAAACCGGGTGTGTCAACGATGGTGAGCGAGATGCGGGTGCCTTCCTCGTCGAGTTCTGATGTTTGTTAGCAGCCGACGCGACGACGCCATGGCCATCAATGCCACGTACCGACTGTGATGGGCTTGATCTTGACGCCCTCCTCGACGTGTGCGGTTGTTGGGTCGTCGACCTCCTTATGTCCGAGCACTTGCTTGCCGCAAAGGGTGTTGACGAAGGTTGTCCGGCCAGTACCAGAGGCACCACAGACCATCAAGCAGAACTGGATACCCTTCTTGACATTCTTCTTTCTGCGCGTCTTGTTAAGCGCCTGTGACATTGTTAGCCGTCGTGGTCAATGGGAAGTGTGGCTGTGGTGGGTAGGGCGGCATCGTGTGCCTGAGGGAGACGTGGTATCGGGGAGCGTCGTACCGAAGACATGATGAACTCGGGGTTGGGGAATGTGCTGGGTGGTGGTGGTGGTGGTGGAGGCGGCGAGCAGACGCAATTGAAACAGCCAGGCGTGGAGGCGAGACTGCTTGGAGGTGAGACGGGGGCGTATGTCTGTGGTGTTGTGTTGGAGCGGTGTCGTCGTGGAAATTTGGGGACGTTGGCAGCTACTCCCTGCGCGATGCAAAGGGGCTCGCTAGCGTACAACCCCCCGGTCGTACCTCCTTCTTGGCGCGACCACCTGGCGCGTCTGCTTTTGGCAAGATATACAACGAGTAGTCGACTCAGTCACCATTACACGCTCAACCACGAGAGGCCAGATTTCTTTGCCTGGGCTTGGTTCAGGTACCATGTAGTAGTAATCGAACACGATTAGGCAGTTGCGCTGCCGCTGGTACTTCGCGGGGTATCCCTCTCAGGGTCCACCAGGATCCTTGGAATCGTGTGATGAATAATTTTGGATTCACTCCCCTAGATGTGCACATGATTCTTGAGGCAATCAATCGGTGTCCGTAGCTCATCAAAATTGATGCTGCCCAAAAGCATCGTTGGATATCTATCTCAGGCCCGGAAAACCACGCTAGTCACAAGTGGAAAAGCTCCCGCAGCTCCAGTGCCAAGCACCCGCGCCTGTAGGCGGATGACATGGTAAATGACCTAGCTTGGGGAGCTGTGGACCCTCGATATCTCTCCCAGACCAACCTTCTCGCTGCTCCTCACTATTCTCTCCTCTGCCTCAGTCGCTGCTGAGAAAATGGGTCTGCCACACTTTTGGACCCCGCGATAGCGCCTTTCGCATCGTTTGCTGGCCACATCACCGTCGCAGTCTCCCCGGCCCAACACTCCACCCAACTCCGCACTCCAACTCAAGACGCCCCACTTGCGCATCGCAGTGGTTGAAACATATCTACAAACATCTCATTTCTCTGCTGCGCCCAACATGAATACTCGACCTATTCTAGACTCGGACACAGGGCCCTTTGTCCTCTCGGCATCCTTCAACGCCGACTGCTCTCACTTCTCGGTGGCTTTGGAGACGGGATTCCGCGTATTCTCCTCCACAACATGCGAGGAGAAGATCGCCAGAGGTATTGACGACGCGCAGACAAGGACTGCCCTAGCAACTGCAGCATGCTAACATGGCCGTAGAAGTCGGCGGCGGCATCGGCTGCGCAGAGATGCTCGGCAACAAGAGTTACATTGCCTTGGTCGGAGGAGGGAAGCAGCCCAAGTACCCTCAGAACAAGGTTAGCTTTCCTGGCGACTCCGACTGGCTTCTTGTCAACGACACTGACATCATCTACGAGGTCCAAATCTGGAACGACAAGACAGAACGCTTCACAACGTCGGTCGAATTCAAGACGCCGGTCCAGCGCGTGCGCCTCAGCCAGACACACATGATTGTCGCCTTGCTGAACTCGATATGCATATACAAGATGAAAGTACCGCTAGCCAAAACCGCGGAATACGAGACAGTCAACAACCCGTTCGGGCTGTGTGAGCTAGGCACGGATATTGTCGCATTCCCTGGTAGAGCGGCAGGCCAAGTCAAGATCTACGATCTGAACACGGGCAACGTCAGTATCATCCCGGCCCACGAAAGCCCCTTGCGCGCAATCGGGATAAGCAGGGCGGGGGATCTTATTGCTACGGCTAGTGAGCAGGGCACGCTGATACGCCTGTGGTCCTTTCCCTCGTGCACAAAGCTCGCTGAGCTGCGCCGCGGCGTCGACCCCGCTGCCATCTTCTCCCTCGCCTTCTCGCCCGACGGCTCGACCCTTGCCGTCACATCCGATAAATCGACACTCCATATCTACGACCTCGTCACCGCAACAACAGCCGCTGCAAACGCCGATCCCAGTCAGCATAAATACGGCATCCTATCCAAAATCCCTTTGCTACCCCGCCAGTTCTCCGATACGTACCCGACTGCGACTGCCAAGTTCGAAATGGGCGATGAACCGACTGCTTGGGGGCCGCATGGTAGGTCTGCAACACTTAGTGCTGGGATACCCGGTGTGCCTGGGGGGCGTCCAACAAAAGGCCTCATTGGGTGGTTGAACGACGAGACTATTCTTGTTATCGGTGCTGGGCAGGATGCACGGTGGGAGAGGTTCCATGTGGGTCCTGATGATAAAGGCAAGAAGTGTGTTGTCACGAATGGGTGGAGAAGGTATATCGATTAGGGATGTCTTGGAGTATGCATTGGCGGACCGAGATGGTGGAGGATTGCGTAGCGAGTGGAATCTTGTTTTGGCTGGGATCTGGCGTTTGAGTTTGTTGGGTATGAGAGGTGTTTTGGTTGCATTCGCTTTGGCGTTCAGATACCCAATGTTATTTTTGACAATCCACTGTTTTGTACCGTCGTGTTTGGTTGTCAGCTTGGCCGCCTGAATAGTCATGGCTATTCTCATTCATAATCGGCATGCCTCTGCTCTGCGTCTTCGGTATCCATAGGACGTAACATAAAGACCACGAAGCGACAACTGGTGATTGAGGATATACCGAACCCCAGCTACCTCCTCGCCGCCTACAGCAACTCTTCCCGCCATTGCGTACTGTTCGCGTCAGTTCGATATTCCACGCACACTCCATGTAAGAAACGTATCCAACTCCGTATACTAGTTTCCTACATGACAGTTTTACCTCGATATACGCAGCACGTCCATGACACTGTACACAAGACTTTCATCACACTCTATACAAGGCCACTGCCCACTTGCTACAGTCATCAACATGCACAACGTGTGACAACCATACAATTCCTTCGTTTACACTCAACATTCTCATTACGCTCTTTAACTTGTTACCTTTTTTTTTGGTCGGCTCGTCCCATGTCCACCTTTGCTTTGCCACATTCCACATTCCACGCACTGCTAAACCTCATTTGCTCAAAATTTAAAAAACACAATTCATATCTGTATATGTATATGTAGATATCCTCTTTACTCCCAGAATCCATCCAACGTTATCAAACATTTGTAGAAACAACGTACTAATTCGAGTTCAACCAGCGACGTTTTACTGACTGCATGACTAACTAGCAAAGACTTTCTGGAAAACGCCCTTCCATGTTCGTTACTCGGTATAACAGTTTCCGTTTTTTTCCCCATCTTCTCCTGAGAGATTTCGTGAGGATGACAGCCCAATCCCAAGTCGAATTTGAAGAGAAAGAGAGAGACACACACAAAGAGCAGAGTGGGTCGAAGAAGCGAATAAAGTCAAAAGCCCAATTGTGCACATTGAGTGCACGACAAGAGTAAAAGTGAATGGAGACGCAGGAGGGGGAGAACAGTAAAGAAGGTAGAAGTAAGAAGTGAGCACATGAATCCTCCATATCATTCCTCTCTCTCTCTTTCTCTCTCTCCCTCCCCCTCTCCCTGTCCAGCACAGAACTGAAAGTTACAATAAGGTCGAACAATGGGAATGAAAGAGTACAAAAGTTGAAACAAAAGATTTGAAATTAACTTCTTTCTCTCTCTCTCTCTCTCTCTCTGATGTGTAAACCATTTTAAAAGGACGAACAATTCAAACAATTCAAACAAAACAAAAAGACAAGGTGTGGGGAGAAATGAAGAAACAAAAAAAAAACTTTGGGGTATCGTGCAAAGAAAGGTTATAGCCACAGAACAACCCCGTGCAGCGCGAACTTTCAGTTACACGGTTTTCAACACATAATCCAAAACCATAAAACCCCCTCATCTTCTTCCCATCCTCCTCAGATGGCCCTCTCTTTTCGCTCCCCCCTGAGTAGGCTACAGGCAAGACGGCGAAGCCAGTAGGATGGAGATTTCTCTCTCTCCCTCTCTGCCTCCCTTTCCTCGGAAACGTAGTGGTGTGCAACACATCAAAGTGTGTCAAGATGGAAAGGATTGAATGTAGAACAAATCGAAAAGAAAAAAAAGGAAAATGTGTCGTGGCGGGGTCATCAAAATCAGGCAAGGAACAAAGAGAAAACCAGTCCCTCTTTATTCCAACGAAAGGAAGAAAAGCCTCTTCTTTGTTTATAACAAGATGAGGTAATTGCTAGGCGCAATACCCGTCTCTCCATTCGGCTTCTTAGCCTGCCACCACCGCCCACTAACATCCGACACTTCCAGAATATCATGTTTCTGAAAGCTGATTTCATTCGCATCATCTGGGTTGGCCTCGTAGCTGTAAATCGCCTTGGCGCGGTACGGGTACTCAATCGACTGTTCCTGATTCATCGTTTCGTCATTGGTAGGCGTCATGGTGCTCATATTTCCGTTACCACCGCCCAGGCTCATGCCACCGCCAAACTGCGGAGCTGACGAATTCCTTCCATTGGCACCTGCAGGACCGCCTGGGTAACCCGATACGGGCGACGAGGTTTCGAAGCCGTTGAGTTGGGCCGATGTGTACATCTGCGGGGGTATGTTTGCGGATTGGGTTTCTGGGCGGTTGGTGTAGCCGTTGGAGATGGGGCGGGAGGAGCGGGAGCCTGGGTGTTCTTTGTGCAGGGCGTACGAGTCGACAAAGGTGCGGTGGCTGGCTTGGGGCTGTGAGCCGTAGTAGAAGATCCATACAATCTGGGGCACGTGTGTTAGCTTGCATGTTCGTGCGTGGGTGGTAGGGGAAGCTTACGGCGATCATGGAAAGGAGGATGTAACCGGCTGCTGCGGCTTCAAAGGGAGCGACGGGGGAGTAGACGAGCGAGTTTACAGAGGACGTGGTGAAGACGAGGCCGGCGGCAAGGAAGCCTACAATCTGTCGGTAAATCAGCAAGGGACATCTTCGTGCTCAGTTGTTGTTGTTGCATACCGCGACATGGTACGTCCTCTCAGCATCCGAGGCAACTGTGACCGTAACGCCCGCAATGCAGAAGAACATGAAGACCAGTGTCCACCACGCAAAGTTGGGGAAGCCACCGTGAATAGCAGATATTATAGAGCTGACAAAAGCGATAATCCAGGCGAGCTGTTCATGGCCAAACGTTAGTTATATGCCGCGTAAACCCGGGAGCACACTCAATACTCACAATACCAATAGATATGGTGGCCAGCGCAAAGGGATCTCCAATAATGCGACCCAGGCTGAAGCCCGACGATCTCTGGCCGTAGCCTCCGTTTTCCATTTTGCGTAGTGAAGGAGTTTCGCCCAGCGAGCCGTAAGCGGGCATATGTTGGTTCCGTCGATCGGTCGTCGGCGGCGGCGGCGGCGACGAGGGGTTCAAAGGGGCGCGACGATTAGACTATACTGTCGCGGGCAGATGATTGTAAAAGAGAAAGAGCGTGTTGGTGAAGCGAATCCGGTATTATGGTGTGAAGAGGACGCAACGCAGACGGGCAATTCAAAGAGTGTGTGTGGTGTAGATGCGCGCTGTTGGGTGGACGGGCGAGGGCAAGTATATCGGCGCGGCGGCTCGGTCGTTGGTAATGTGCAGAGAGCGAACGGGTGCACAGGGCGCAAGGCAGAGTAAGCGGGAGGGCGGGCGGGCGTCCAGTGACCAGCAGTATTGAGTGGGCGCGCTTGGAAATGCAACGTGGACGGGCGGCTGCGAAAGGCGTAGGCGGTTGTTGTTGCAGCAAGGCTGTGGGTTGTGTTGGAGAGAAGGGTTTGGAGACGACGAGGGCGTGTGGGAAAGGGAAAGACGAGAGATGCGACGGTTTCAAGTTGGGTTCCCAGTGGTTCTCGATTGGCCGCGCTGAATGGCTAAGGATACGGGGATTGCTGCGGGTCCCGCTGAGATTAAAATGGCACCGCGCCCGTCAGCCAAAGGTCTGGACAGGAACACGCGCGTCTAGTGCATTAGGCCCTTTGCAACATGGCCGTCGAGCCGCCGATAGCCACTGCACGCACACAAACGAGATGGCTCCGTTGCACAGCGCATTGGGACACTTTTCAACGACTATATCCCCTTGACTTCACGTCGAACTATTCTGTTACTACCACTCTTCAATCCACTTCCGGCCAAGAACGTGGCGCAGTCTAGCCACAGACGTCGTTTGAAGGGATCCCTAGAATACGACAGTCGACGCCTCATCATGCATAATCGAGTCACTAGAGAACACCTCGTTCACTCCCTTACTGCGCAGTCGACACCGGACATTCCCCGCCCAACCAAAAAAAAATGTGGCACTTTAACATGGCACTTGAGCATTCAAATGAGCTGTCAGCCGATTATATCAGGCTAATCAATCTAGTCGCACCCTGCGTCGTCCCTTACGCATGCTATCCACGTTTCCCAACCCCATCACCTATTCCATGGTTGTTAGTGACACGTGCGCCTCATTTGCGTGGCGCATGCAGTAGTTCCGCCTTTCCTTCCCATCACTTCCGCACGAGATTGTGCATACCGGGGCCCTGCTCGGCGCTATTACGGGGAACCCTTGTAACCTGCCACGCTGCTGCTGATGCGAGACGACGATGAAACACGGCACTGAGCCCTCCGCACCCGTCACTCTGCAGCAACGACATCACTTTACATCATGGCGAGAGTCGGACTGTGGCGCTTGCAAAGTTAGTTGCTGTTTGAACTATCTGATTCTGCTACGTCCGTGAAATGTGACATGGCGAACTGTTTCTGCATGTCCGTTGCAGAAGAGGCCAATGGCGTGGCCGTATCAGTGTCCCTCTGTCCATACTTTGTCGTCATGTGTGGATTTTTGTTTTACCAACATGTCACTTTAGTAATCCGGGTACTTGCTTGGTCCGAAGCCAGCAAGTCTTTTTCCACACTGTAACGGTTGAGACCCCGGATCGCTGCAACGATTGTGACGCAGGCCACACCACATACGCGCACACACACCCTCGGTGCTGATCCGGTTCACTTGCTATGCCCAGAACTCGTGTCTCTTCCCAGGTATATTGTCAAATGTATTCGGGGCAAGATGCAGTCACCGGGTGTGGCTGCCACGTTGCCACGCTGCGACAAAGGTAATCCATGGTAACAGTGAAGCACCTGCATGCCTGGCATCTGTCAGCAGCGCCTCAGCCACGCCATGAAACCATCTGACGTCTGTATTTGCAGTAACGCATGAATGGCGACTTACCCTTTGAACGCTATGCGGATGAAAGAAAAATATCGTGTGTAGGGTCTTCGTCTCAGACTGGTACTACTTTGCCGACAGTCGGATGCTCATGACGCCGGCTGCCCGACTGCAGCTTTTCTGGATCGACGGGACTGTGTGCAGAGAGAGTGTATGTGTGTGTGCTCAAGGTGCTGACACGCCTCACAGCTCGTCATCCGAGTACTCAGACTTGGACTCGTCGCCCTCTCCTTCCCCTTCTAGTTCTTCTTCTTCTTCTTCATCCCTTTCCATTCCCCTCCCCTCCTCCGTGTCCTCCCTCCGTCTGTACTCCTCCCTAACGAGCGCTCTCAACCCCTTGGTAAGCCTCTCGTTGTAGTCGACCCAGCACCTCCCCGCGCCAAGGAACATGACATGCCTATATCTCTGATTCAGTAGCCCGTTCCGTCTTCGCAGCTCGGATATTTTGAGTGCTTGCTGTAGCTGGCGGTCTTCTGCCTCAGCAATGCGGGGCCGCAGGACAGCTAGCTTGGCGAAGCCGTCGGTGGAAGGGACTTGTTGGTCGGCGAGGGCTTGGAGTTGCGAGGCGGTTTGGGAGATGGCGGGGGCGCGTTCGAGGACCAGGGCTGCGCGCTGGTTGGTGTCGAGTGCGGGGCCGTCTGCATCGTCGTCGTTTTCGGGGGTGGAGTCGTGGTTGTGGAGAGCGGGTGTAAGGACATCTTTGTGCTTGCTCACTTGGTCTTGTTAGTCCCGAATAGCAAAGGTATCCGGGCGAGCACACGTACGCAGGTTGTTCGTTTCGTCGAGCAATGCGGTCTTGCCGGCGAGCTGCTGCAGCGACTGCTCCATCTTGTGTATGCGGTCTGGAATTGTCTTCGCCTTGTCCTTGGTGCTGTCTTGGGAATCACCCAGAATATATTCCAGGCGATCTAATCGCGTCTCGAGGAGCGCAAACGTGAAGAGGACAGCCTCCTCGTATTCGTCCATTGTGCCGTCGTGGTCCCTGGTGTGTATTGTGTATCTCGGAATGGTATTCGGAGTTCACGTGGTTCGCGCGTACCTGCCGTGAGAGTGTCGGGATCACGGATGTTAATTTTAGCGGCCGCTGATAAGGCAAAAGCCCCCGGATTATTGGCGCCATGCGACCACCAGACAGACGTCAGCGGACTCGAAACCTCTCTTTTCACCGTCTGGGAGCTTATCGCAGCCATCTGACTGCTTACACTCGCTTTCTATCCTTCGTCGCAGCGTCCCAGGAGCCCCGCCAGCCTGTGACGGATGAACGCGCAATAACACGAGCCTAACTGCGCATTTCGCATCGCACCTCAGAGTATGGCTTCCTACTCCGCCATCGGGCCCGAGCCCACAGAGGCCGATCCTATGACTTCGAGTACGGGGTCGCTCCGAGGCAGACGGTGAGATACGTCCGTGTAGTCCTTATCGCACAGAAGCTGATGGCAGTAGGAGAGGTCGAGGAAAGCAAGACGTTGGATTCAAAGGCCAGGCGACATGGATATCAAGTGTCATCAATCTGGCCAACACCAGTACGCCTCTACCACACCAGTCCACAACAGCACGCTTACTGACCATGTGCAGTTCTCGGTGCCGGCCTCCTTGCCATGCCCTCTGCGCTCTCCAAAATGGGCATCTTCCTCGGCATCTTCGTCATCGCGTGGGCGGGTACAACAGCAGGCTTCGGTCTCTACCTCCAGACGCGATGCGCGCGGTACATTGACCGGGGCCATGTGTCCTTTGCGACACTGTCGCAGATGACATATCCGAACCTGTCCATCATCTTTGACGCTGCGATTGCGATCAAGTGCTTCGGCGTGGCTGTCAGCTACCTTATCATCATCGGAGATCTGATGCCGGGCGTTGTTCGAGGATTCGCGCCGGGTGCGAGCGACATCACGTTTCTAGTTGACAGGCAGTTCTGGATTACGGCCTTCATGTAGGTCGTCCGCTCTCAAGCTCAAGTAATGTACTAACGGCAACAGGCTCATTGTTATCCCCCTCTCCTTCCTCCGCCGCCTCGACTCCCTCAAGTACACCAGCGTCATCGCCCTCTTCTCCATCGCCTACCTTGTCATTCTAGTCGTAGCACATTTCCTCAAAGGCGACACCCTCGCCGACCGAGGTACCGTCCGAGTCTTCGAATGGGCGGGCCCCGTCTCTGCCCTCGCCGCCTTCCCCGTCATCGTCTTCGCGTACACATGCCACCAGAACATGTTCTCCATCCTCAACGAAATAGCCGACAACTCGCACTTCCAGACCACGACCGTCATCTTCGCGTCCATTGGCGGCGCATGCGGTCTTTACATCCTAACGGGAATCACAGGTTATCTATCCTATGGCGACAACATTCACGGCAACATTGTCTCCATGTACCCAACTGCAGCAGCTAGCACCATTGGCCGCCTCGCCATCGTCATCCTCGTCATGTTCTCGTACCCCCTCCAAATCCACCCTTGTCGCGCCAGCATCGACGCATGTCTAAAGTGGCGTCCAGGCCGCCTGCGCAAACACAAGCACAAGCAATCCGAAGTCGGCGGCAGCCCATCCCGCAACTCACTCATTACCAATACGCCGAAACCTTCTCCGCCGCCCAAGGCGAGCGAGATGAGCGATTTGAAATTCGCAGTCATTAGCACGGTGCTTATTATTCTGTCATTTATTACTGCCATGACGGTGAGTAGTTTGGAAAAAGTGCTGGCGTATGTGGGGTCGACGGGTAGTACGACGATTAGTTTTATCTTGCCGGGATTGTTTTATTACAAGATTAGTGACCCGGAGTCGTCGCATCATCAGCGGCTTGTCAAGGATGAGGATGATGAGGATGAGGGGGTTGATGACGGGTACGTCTCGAGTGAGGGGCATTCGAATCGCGATTTTAGGAGGGGGTTGTTGAGGAATGCGGCGTTGGCGTTGAGTGTTTATGGGGTGGTGGTTATGGTGGTTTGTTTGGTTACTAATACTTTTCTTGTGGCGGCTGCGCATTGAGTGGTGAGAGAGAAAGAAAGAGAAGGGGGAGGGGCAGATATGTGTTGCATTTAGCTGGAGTCAGTTTCATTCATTTTCATGGCAAAGAGGGAGTTGGGGATTAGATTGGATGCGGGTATGACTTGGGTTTGTTGGCGTTGGAGCTGGGTTTTGTGTTCGTTGAGACCACTGTTGTTTTGTTGGTGCTGGGGGTTGTGTAAGCATACATGTAGCTGTAGGCATACTAGTGTGGAGTTGAATGTACGAAATGTACTGTTCTTTTGCTGAAAGTTGCCTCTTTCGTGCTACAGTCCTTTGGTGTCTGATGTCTAAGGTGTCTGGCCCTTAGGATGGTGAGCCTGTATGTTGACGGAAATCTTCATTGTCTGGATGCGGGTCTACATGATATAAGAAGCCCCTGTAGCTTTTGAAGAGAAGTTCGATATCCTTTGCCTCATTTTGGCCTAGATCCTCCTATGCGGTATCTTTCTCACCCTACTCTTTCAGGACGCTGCCTAGGCCAGTGACACAGAGTGGTGTCTTGTATGCAGCATTCAGCTAGCAGAGGTCACCATCCGGGTTGTGGTAGTCTGGACTCTGGTCAGTAGACTATATCGCCTGCACTTTATTAGGAGTGATGGCCGGCCCGAATCGAATATGATAATAGAACTTCAAAAAGGACTCACATGAGATATCAAGTTTGGGTTATCCTCTTCTGCCCCCTGCTTCTTTGATGCGCATGATGTGCAACATTGATTGTGTATATGAATCTCGGATAGGGTGTAGCCCATAACCTTCGATATTGCTATTCAGTTTGATTCTGCAAGCCTCTATCATCAACCCAAACGAATAGTTCTTCTTTCTTTCGAACGAAAGATGGTCCATTCCCCGCATATTATGGACTCGTGGATTTTACGGCCGTTTGAGAACCATGTCTTATAAGTCGGTGCAAGAATTATATGTCCGACTCGCTCGTAGTAGTGATTCTTTTCATGTACAACCATGATGAAGATGGTACGAAACCGATCCTCACACCTGCCTAACACTATACCCAGAAAACTACCATTTTTGAAGTCTGGCGCATAACTTTGCTGTGTAGTAATATCGTTCTCGTTCTTTTGATATAGTGGAATCATAGGAACTTGGACCGCAGCCTCATCTCTTTGAAATCTAACGATATACCCAGAGCTGCCATTGTACCAATTGCTGTTGTATTGGGATTCTTCTGCCCTGTTAGGCTTGTACTGGATGTTGATAGGTATCGTCCATGCTTCGATATGGATAAATTTGCTAGAGGAACCAGAAACGCCTTGATCCAGCAAGTCGTCGCTTAGCTCGTCCATATCCGAAAGAGATCCATCACAGTTCTCTATAAAGATCTTCAGTGGTCTGTCGTCTCCAAGTCCGAGTCCAAAAACGCACAGGTGACTTTGGTATCTGATTGATACAGTCCATCCAGCCCAACTCCACGTAGGGAACAGGCTACGTCTGGCGCCTGGAGCTCTATTGGACCAGGTGAGCCCAGCAGCGAAAGCCTCGCCCCTGCTACGATGTATACCCTCCAAGTATATCATCCTTGTCAACGGCATTATGGGAATACCCCGATATTGGTGAACGTGATGCTTTCTCCTGTAGTTATGAAACACTCCTTCAAATGCGCGTATAGCATCGGACTCGACAGATAGTTCTCTTCCACAATAGTCCTCCAGAAGGCGGCAGATGTGCGTAGGTCGATGTCTACTGAGTGCGTCCGGGTCGAGAAAAACGGGCATGCTCATGCTCTGGGAAACATGCCACGTCTCACGCGCTGAACCCTTTCGGCACTCATAGTATACTTGTTGCTCTGTAAAAACGATGCGTCGCGTCGAAAAAAAGCTTTCTTGGTAGGTCCATGCTCGCTGCATCCACTTAGAGGCCTTGATGAGCAGCCGTGGGTCTGGCAGAGTTGACACAAGGCATCGGCCTTTAATCCATGCAGTCGGTTGAGGATGTCTCGAGGTGGCACCGACTCCAGGGAGGCCGAAATGTGGATCATTGCCTGCTGCAGCGACTATAGTCACGAATGCGTGTTGGTATATGAGATCCATTTGCTGGATCTGTGTTTGTTTTTCGGCATCATTCTCTTGGTCGATGCAATACCTGTCGACCCAGAGATATCGGAGATCTAGCACTTTAGTGACACTTATAGCATCTTCGATAGTGCGTGGCAGAATTGTAGGAAGAAAAGTCTTATGACTCCGCTGATCGTCATCGCCAGAGCTGCTCGTACCCCACACATAGCTGAGCGCAGAATATCTGTAGGATGGCAACGCTGGTACGATTTGCCGGAGTTTGCAGTCGATCAATTTCATGTCTTCTGGACCTGAGGCTGATCTGTCATCTCGGATGTTGCAACACCCTCTGTGTTGTTGATCACAAAGCTTTATCCAACCTCGAATAGTGTTGTCGTAGCAAATCGATCCTGGATCGATGGATCGTGCTCGTAGTGAGTATGCATGAGGACCTGTATCTGACCCTTCTGAGCATGCAATGAACCCACGAGACGCTCCCATATCTCGTAGGTACGTCAAGAAACCATACTTGCTCGAGGTGCTACCTTCTTCTCGGGCGACAGCAAGCACTGATCTTTCCCGAGAGTAAGGTGGTGGGGCGGCTGTTAAATATAGGGCGTAGTCATTGACTGAACAATCATTATCATCCAATATCTTTACCGCATGGAAAAAGCGACATAGTGAGCATGACGATAGCTCAGCTTCTACCCCAAGTTTCCCAAGACTCATCAATTTGATTGCTTCGAATTTGCCGTTCATGTTGATAGAAAGGCCCTCAACATCAATAGACGAACATCGGGAACAAAGGGTACTCAGTTCTTCGTGTACTGCTTTGTCGCGTGTTTTGGATGTGTCATGATGGTCCTGGTCGTCACCAGCTGAGAGGGCCTCGAATCGCCGTCGTTTCTCTGGAAAAGCCTCAGGTTCACTTGGTACTTGCGTTCGCTTCATGTCGTGATCGTATCTTTGGGAGAGACCACTCGTCTGCTGGAGATGCAAGGCTGCAAGATGGACAGGTAGTTGCAGCTGTCCCGTTAGTTCAACAGCGTTGGTACTATGACGCATCAAAGCCGTTGAGCAGACTTACCTGTGGTTCATTCTTTTGCTTGACCTGCCATTATCAATGATGGGACAGACCAATTGCGGGGTCATAGTGCTTCCAAGCCTGCTGCTTGTGGAGCTCTACGCTTGTTAGCTGGCCGATAACCAAATCAGGCATGCACATGCATGCGGCTAGCACCGCCACGTCTCGTTTATGAAAGCCAATAATATTTCCTCTCAGAACATCTAACCTATCTCACTAAGGAAAGCTTCTTGGGATACCAAGCCTGTATACTGACGTTGATGTTGATTCTGATGTTTGTGGTATTGTTAAAGGTTATACATTGTGTATGTAGCCTCTCGTGGTCCGATCAAGGGCCTATCCCTTACAAAGCAACTACTCTCATGCTGGGTCTTCTTACACTCATCTTCAAGGCCTTTCATTCGTGAAGACTTCATATCGGATTGTCTTGTTGTACTTCCTCCTTCTCTCTTCTTCTCACAAGATCACGACAACCGCTGATAACGGATTCTTCATACCGCGCTGGTGTTCCAAACGCAATCCCCCCTCTTTACGCAGCAGTCTCCGTAGTCCCACCCTCCATGTTCTCGACCACAACCTTCGGTTCCGCCTCCGCCGTGTTTTGCTCTTTTATCAATGACTTCGCCGCACTCCCGCTCTTAACCACCATCCCCGCGATCTTGCCCACCCGGTACTGCGGCTCCAGTATGCCCACCATGCTCAGTAACCGCCACGCCGTGTCGCTAGGTTGAGCGCCTACACCGACCCAATACCGCGCGCGCGATAAATCGAGCTTGATGTCTTTCCATGGCCGGCCGTGTGTGTCGCCTGGTCGTGGGGGTTGTGGCTTTGGGTCGTACGTTCCGAGGACTTCTAGAGGGCGGGAGTTACGCGCTGTCCTGATTGTATCATTAGCATCGCGTTGGTAGAATCGATGGTGCGCTTTGCGTAGGCATGTAGTCTGCGATTGAGGGCGATTGAAGTATTTGCGGACTTCCGAGATTCGCTTCGATGATTGCAGAAGAGGCGAGGACGTACCGTGCGTGTGCGACGACTATGTTGTAGAAGGGAGCGTGCTTCTTGCCGAAGCGGGCGAGTCGGATTCTTAGGACCATTGTGTGTTGTGTGGGGTTGATGCGACACCTGCGTTGGGGCGCGGGTGTGCTTGTCGGAGGTTTGGGTATATCTTTTTAGGGCCGAGGATCTGCCGAGACGGGTGGGCACGTGCGAAGAGGTGGCTATCTTGACATGAACAGTCTGCAGTGTTGAGCACTGGAATTTTCTGGAAACAATATATCATCTATGCAGACATACCCGTCTTATAGTAGAGGTTTCAAGTTAACAATGTCGTGGTGGTGTTGGATCGCTATTGCGTTCGCTCACCTCATCCTGGAGCAGTGATGTAATCGCAATACCATGAACTGTTCCGAGTATATGTGGACATGTCTCTCTCAGTTTCAACATACACAACATTCTTGACTTTTATAGATCGTCATGGCTCTCCGGGTAGGCAAAAGTCAATCTATGTTCAATTCATTGCCAACACTCATTTTAATCACAGACTCTCTCCGCCAAAAGCGCGGCTGCGCTGGACCAAGAGCTCATGTCCTCAGGCGCGTTCTCTATCGATCAGTTGATGGAACTTGCTGGACTCTCGGTATCGCAAGCAGGTATGATGATATCGCATCACAGCTATCATTCGTACTAAATATCCAGTCTTCAAACTCCAGCCCCTCAGCAAAGGCAAACGCATCCTCGTAGCATGTGGTCCTGGTAACAACGGCGGCGATGGCCTAGTCGCAGCTCGTCACCTGTTCCATTACGGCTACCAGCCTACTATCTACTACCCCAAGCAGAGCAAGAATGAGTTGTATCAGGTGTGTAACATCTTCAAGCACTGAGGACATCCTAGCTTACATCTCACAGCGCCTCAAGAAACAACTCGAAGACCTTAAAGTGCCCTTCACAGAAGACTTCACCAGCGCGCTGAAACAGACTGACCACATTGTCGACGCAATATTTGGCTTCAGTTTCTCGGGCGAAGTGCGTGAACCTTTTCCCAAAGTCATTGAAGCTCTAGCATCCACGTCCGTTCCTGTCCTTGCTGTCGATGCACCGTCATCGTGGGACATTGAAGAAGGCCCAAGAGATTCCGGGCCAGGCAAGGGCTTCATGCCACCCGCTCTCATTAGTTTGACTGCACCCAAACCGCTGGTCAAGAAGTTTACCGGCAGGCATTTTCTTGGCGGGAGGTTCTTGAGCCCGGAGATGGCGGACAAGTACAATCTTGATATCCCAGCGTATGAGGGACTGGATCAGGTTGTTGAGGTACCTGTCGAGGGTGGAAAGCTATAAACTTAACATCTCAGACACAATGCCAGACATTAATGTAAAATACTTTACGCATCACGATCCATCTTAGGTGTTTTGGTACGTACCTGCTTGTTGTGACTAGCGTGGTTTCCCCGCAGAGCCGCGGTACGGCTAACAACGGTCTTGAGATGGCATCCGAACCCCAGCTTCGAATGCACTTCGGCAAACAACCAAGTGATTTCTTTCAAGGCGGAAGCCCGGAAACTCTGTGTCTCTCTTGTTCCCCTCTGACGAGCAGTGTCATTGAGTTGAGATACAATAGCATACTACACAAGCCATCACGCATTCTGCGCGACGTCTGAACGCCGCGTACAGCAAACCTCCCCTCATATAAACCGAGTGCTGTATTGGCTCCCTAAGCCGAACGAGAACAAACCACACAACTCAAAATGGTCCCGAGAGCGCCCTCAAGAGAGGCGTTGACCCTGCTCAAGCATTCAGTCCGACCCTCAGTAGTCGTTCGATCGCAAACACAACGCTGCCTCCTCTCGTCCACCACACGTCCAACCCTGCCATCGCACGCGCAGCCCCAAATTCCTCAACAGTCGATTCGAAACACAGCGACTTTTACACATTCCCACCATGCCGAAGCCGTCTCCGTCATCCCCACGACAGTCGATACGAGCAATGCAGACTTCAAAGAGAACAAGCGCCAGATGGACGAGGCAACCGAGAATCTAGTCAACCTGCATACCAAGATCGCACAAGGCGGACCCCAAAAGGCCCGGGACAAGCACATACAGCGAGGCAAGATGTTGGTCAGAGACAGGATATCTGCTCTGATTGACCCGGGCACGCCGTTCCTCGAATTGAGCCAGATGGCAGGTTACGACATGTACGGCGAAGACGATGTGCCAGCCGGCGGCATCGTCACGGGCATTGGCACAGTCAACGGCGTGCAGTGCATGGTTGTTGCAAATGACGCTACGGTCAAGGGAGGCACGTACTACCCAGTCACAGTGAAGAAGCATCTGCGAGCCCAGACGATCGCGCAAGAGAACAGGTTACCTTGCATTTACCTCGTCGACTCTGGCGGCGCGAACTTGCCTAACCAAGCAGACGTCTTTCCTGATGTCAACCACTTTGGTCGCATCTTCTACAACCAGGCGCGCATGTCTGCCATGGGCATCCCGCAGATTAGTGTTGTCATGGGACCATGTACCGCAGGTGGTGCGTATGTGCCTAGTATGAGCGACGAGAACATCATTGTAGAGAATCAGGGTCACATTTTCCTTGCAGGTCCCCCGCTGGTCAAAGCAGCGACTGGTGAAGTGGTCTCAGCAGAGGATCTGGGTGGAGGCAAGCTTCACAGTGAGGTCTCTGGTGTTACCGACTATCTCGCTGTTGATGACGCGCACGCGCTTGTCCTGGCGCGGAGGAGCGTTGGTAACCTCAACTGGCACCGCAACCAGACTATCACTCAGCAGCCTACATTCCAAGAGCCCCTCTACGACCCTCAGGAGCTGTCTGGTATCGTCGGTACCAACCTACGCCGTCAGATTCCCATCCACGAGATCATCGCCCGTATTGTGGACGGCTCGTCTTTCGATGAGTTCAAGCCGTTGTACGGCTCCACGCTTGTGACGGGGTTTGCAAAGATATACGGTCACCCAGTGGGCATTGTAGCCAACAACGGTATTCTCTTCAGCGAGAGTTCGCTCAAGGGCGCGCACTTTGTCCAGTTGTGCGGCAAGCGACATATCCCCCTCATCTTCCTGCAGAACATTTCCGGCTTCATGGTCGGCCAGGACGCCGAGAAAGGCGGCATTGCAAAGAACGGCGCAAAGCTTGTAACGGCTGTGAGCTGTGTTGATGTACCCAAGTTTACTGTCGTTGTAGGATCTAGTGCTGGCGCTGGAAACTACGGCATGTGGTGAGTCTACCCGTACCTCAACTCTTCACGGAAACACGGCTAACATATTCCCAGCGGCCGCGCGTACTCGCCACGTCTCCTCTTCACCTGGCCCAACGCAAAGACCTCGGTCATGGGCGCGGAACAGCTGTCGTCCGTCATGGAAGCCGTTGGCAAGAAAGTGGATCCTGCGCTAAAGGCACGGATCGAGCACGAGAGCGAAGCGACATTCGGGTCGGCAAGGTTATGGGACGATGGGATCATTCCACCGGAACATACACGCAGGGTGCTTGGCATGGGTTTGCAGATGGCGTGTGGTGGGCAAAACAAGGGCGTGGAGAAGGAGAGCACTTGGGGTGTATTTAGGATGTAAATGGTGCTGAGGGTAGGCTGAGTGAGGGAAAGCTAAGGGTGGAGCGTCGTGCAAGCCGCGTAAAAAACGCGCGTACCAGTTGGATATTAAAAAGCTTGATGTTCGCAACTTTGACCTCGACCTGTGTTCCATTTTTTTGAGCTCCATTTTTTGTGTTTCCATGTTGTTTCTGGCCTTGAAATCTGCAGGCTAATAATATCCAAGGGTCATGGATCGCAATCTCCGGACGTACCCATAGAACCCTGACATCGGCTTGGCATCGGTCTTGGCAGGCGGCCATCAAGACGGCGGACCGTGGCTTCAAGCACGCTCAAGTGCTGCAAGCTTGCTTGGAAAACGCTTGGGAACGATTTACCATCAACGACGCATGCAACATGCGCTCTACTGCGCCTCAGCAGCGGCTGACGAAAGCAGTCGGCCACTGAGAAACACATTCAAACAAAACAAATGCAGGTGGATCGACGCCAAGTCAGACGCCTGCGCCACAGATTTTCCCTGCCTGCGCCCCCACCTAGGTACGGTACTCGGGATCCCCCTCAGTTTCAACCCAGATGGCGGGCCCTATTCGTCGAAAAATACGTCGATTCGCCCGGTGCAGGTGCTGGTTGGCCGTCGCACACGGTGGCATGTGGCTTGTGACGAGTCGAGGCCCGTCGCGCACCAGCGCTTGTGTGTGTGAATTACAAGTCGACCTGCCTTTACGAGGGTTAGGCCAGGCTGAAAGGGAATCGCCAGCGTGCAGCTTGGTTTGCTGACTGCATCCAATAAGTCGCATTCGACGTCCAGCCACCGGGGTAAGCGTATGAAGGCAAAGGCCCGTGTTTACCGTAACAAAGTTGCAAATTGCCGCCATCCGTATTCTTTCGTCAGGCGCGAGCGACGATCGCTCCCGCCCTCTCTTTGTCACATCCGTCATCAATCCAGCTGGACGCCTGTTTGCTACCAACTCAACCACTCACGCTCGCTTTTTCCTCTCCGCCCGTTCCTCCGCAGCCGCCTTCCGCTTTCTTGTTCCTGTATACCCTCGCAGCTCAGCCCTGTACACCACCTCTCTCCCTCTCTCTCGCTGCTTTGTTTGCTTGATCCCGCCACAGAGTGCTCAACTCTCCCCACTTGGTCTCACGCACTTGCGGGGTAGCCATTCGTTAGCATTGTTCTAGCCGCAAGGCACATGTCGAGATGAGGTTATTCAGCCCTGCGCGAGCGCTAGCGGCGCTCTCTCTGTTGTCAACGGATGTCGTGCGACCCTTCACCCAGGCCATTGTCCTCGATCCCAATTCCGAGGGTAAGACGCTGTTGTCGCGCAGCTGCGCAAATCTATCAGAATGCCAGATGTACTGACGTCGTGTCGCAGCTTCCATCAAGGATGTTTCTAGTCAGGTCGCCAAACAGCTCGTTGCGCAGTATGCGACTATCGACGACAAAGGCATACACGTACTGGGAGGTTACCCCGGTATCCTCTACCCACCCTACTACTGGTGGCAGGCGGGTGCTATGTTCGGCACGCTGCTCGACTACTGGCACTACACCGGCGACGACCAGTACAACGAGATGGTTCGCGAGGGGTTGATACACCAGTTCGGAGAGCATCTCGACCTGGTATGCATCCGTGTGTACTGTGTCTGAAGTGTATCGCTAACTTTTGCAGATGCCTTCGAACCAGTCCAAGAACGAAGGCAATGACGACCAAGTCTTCTGGGCCTTCTCCATGATCGCCGCCGCCGAGTACAAGCTCAAGGACCCTCCCTCCGACCAGCCCGGTTGGCTCGCCATGACACAGTCTGTCTTCAATCAGTTCGTAGGCCGCTACCAGAAGGAGGTTTCGGATGGCACTTGCGGCGGTGGCATGCGCTGGCAGATCTATCCGTGGCTTAATGGGTGGACGTATAAAAACACTGCTTCCAACGGAGGACTTTTCCATCTCGGCGCTCGATTGGCAATGTACACAAAGAACGATACGTATGCGAGGTGGGCGGAGAAGGCGTTCGATTGGATGGCGCAGAGTCCTATATTGCCTGGAGATGGGCAGGTGTACGATGGAACGAGCATTACGACGAATCCTCCATGCCACGACGCTGACCAAACGCCTTGGACCTACAACTACGGTATCATGATTGCTGGAGCCGCATATGTAAGATATCATCACGTGTACACTCTACAATCTGCATACTAACATATCGCAGATGTACAACTACACCAACGGCGCCGAAAAATGGCGCACAGAACTCACCAAATTCATCAACAAAGTCGCCATCTTCTTCCCTGAAGAAAAAGGCGGTGTCATGGTCGAAGTTTGCGAAGCGAACCAAGTCTGCGACGCAGATCAAGAATCCTTCAAAGCCTACCTCGCCCGCTGGCTCGGCATCACCATGCAAATGGCCCCTGAATTCACGCCCCAGATCCTGCCCAAGTTGCAGAAATCCGCCGTTGCCGCTGCCCAAACGTGTGAGGGACCGTCCCAACACAACGGCGGACCCCATCAGTGCGGTATGAAATGGTATGCCACCGGTTTCGATGGCATTGGTGGCGTGGGCCCGCAAATGACGGCGCTCAATGTCATCTCAGTGCTGAATGCCCAGCGGGTGCCGCCGCCGTATAGTAGTGATACGGGCGGTACTAGTGAGGGCAATCCTGGCCTGGGTAGTGGCAACGATGATGATCGTCTGCCCAAGTTCCAGAGCGAAATCACTACGGCGGATAAGGCTGGGGCGGCGATATTGACGATTTTGATGTTTGTCTTGTTTGCGGGAGGTGCTGTGTGGATTTTGATGTAATGAAGGGTGGGTGGAAAGATGGGGAGGACCAATGGGCTCCCTTTTTCTTTTTTTGGTTATACCCCCGTTGCAAGATATATGCTGGTATGATGGGATGATACGTGTGTGTTCTGGGCTTAATCTTTTGCGATGGCTCTTTTATGGCGTTATGGGTGGGGATGGGATATGTGGGAGGGAGATTCATGTGTATATTTGATTATCTGAACGCAATATGATTGAGTATCCTCCTTTTTTATTTACGCTAGTTCGATCGTGTGTATGGCCATTGTGGGTGTTTGGTGGTACGAGGTTGGGCTAGTTGTTGGGCTAGTTGTTGGGCTAGTTGTTGGGAGTAGTTGGTCTTGGGAAAAGGTATAGGCGAAGAAGATTTCTGTTCGAAACGCCGAATTAATCACTATTTGGAAACTTGCGCATCGGCTTGAGGAGGTAGTTGGATGGATATGCTACTAAAATTTAGTTAGTTTTCCCCTGCGATGAGGTCGAGCTATGTCTCGCACTATCAGACTTTTGAGTCGTGCTAGTTTTAAAACACAATGTCTATATGAAGTTGTGCTGAACTGTTCAAGACATTGAACTATAAGCTATGGCGTAGAGAATATATAAAGAACTTGGGTCTGACGAAGACCAAGTTTGAACTGAACTAAATAAGATAGTATATCTGGACGATGACTCTAGATGCTACGAGTAACGAAACTGTTGGTCAGGAGAGGGATCACTGGGAAGGTAAGATTACACTCCACCCCTTTCACCAGTTGCATGACTAATCAGACACGCGACTATAGACTTACGAGAGAACAATGTTCCGCGATTCTTATTCCGAATGTTCCATTGGCAAAGCGGCGGCGGCCCGAGCGTAGCCATCAACAACGCAACCGAGATCGTACCTCGAGGCTTCATGAACGGCAACAAAGGATCTAGTGTCTATGGTAAGACCGAGAAAGAAATGTACAAAATGGTGAAGGACCATTTCGATGATAATAAAGAGGTTCTTACAGAGTTTAGCTCTTGGGCGGCATCTCTCCATGCGGTTCTCTGCTTCGCCCGAGACACATGTGCCGGCTGGAATCCTCATGTCGCTGTCATCGATCGCACGAGATTAGAAGGCGAGGTTCTTGTCTGGTGGGTGCCGGATCTTCTCGGTGCTAAGCAAGGTGACATTGAGTATCTGGCGCATGGATGTATACGGGGTCGTGGTTATACCGCAGTGCCTTTTGAGCAGCTTGTCATCAATGGGCTTTATAACTTGTTCCCCGAACTTGAAGCTTGGAAGAAGAATCGCACGAAGAGCATGCCTTTTGGCCGTAAGCTGCAGAAAAAAATGTTTGATCGCGCACCACCAGTTGATATTTCGACCGAGGACATTGCGACTGCTAAAAAAAATAGGCATCTTATTTGGAGAGCTTGCTCTGCCGGTCATGGTGGCGCTGCGTTGTCTCAGGCCGCGGGAAGCTACTGGATTCAAAGAGATGGCAGTTCGGGTGATTGAATCACCAGGTACTAGACAAGTAGAATTCGAGCTTGCGACAGGCTTTTGGGCGCACCCGGGAGCGACTTACACACGCAAAACGAGATACCGTGATACTGGCAGGTGGTATCCAGATATTGAACAGCGGATTAAATTGCTTCGTGCGATCAATAGCCATGACTTTCATCGCCGAGACACAAGGAAGCGGAAGAGGGCTGGATCCGACGCTGAATACGAACCTGATACTGACGATTACACTAATCGGTTTCGGAGCTATTATAATACGCGGAAAGGTCCACGGCTAGATTATACTAGAGTAATGCCAGCGAGATTAGGCAAGGCAGAAGATTTTGTCCAGTTTGGTTCCGCTGGGTCGGATGAAGGAGAAGAGGATGGGACGTTAGACAAGGAGGGAGACAAGGGGTCAGATAAGGACACGGACCAAGTGTTGAACGCAAAAAAGGACGAGGATATCAACAAGGAGGAGCAGCACATGGCGATGCAACGCGAGTTTATGAAGAGATGGTTGAAGACGTGGTCTGAGCACGTAAAGGCATATAAAAAGGTCCTGTAAGATCGAGAAAGAAGATAGGAGGTCGAGAAGATATGAACAAGGATTAGCCGAATGCTGGCAAAATCGGACTTTGCATTGGCATTCACCTCCCATTATCATTTTTCTGAAGAGATTTTGTCCACACGTTAGTTGATGGAGGAAGACATGACGCGACAACGGCGACGGTGTATGGGCCGGGGCCTCGCGAAGACGCGTTACTCTGGCTTCGGCTAGTCCAATGGACCAGCCGCCCCCAAGGCCTTTCCGAACACTGCGCCCTTCCAGGCTGCCATCTTCACCCTCCATTCACCGACCACGACTCAAGAACTGCAACTCACCGTCAAGGATCATAAACGTCATAGGTTGATACAAAGAACGCCTCACCGGCGTGCTCTTGGTAAGTGGCTGTGAGCGTGGATGTAACGTTTCGCGATAGGCGTAAACGCACACAGCCCGGCTGCAGCTCGCACACACCGTTTTTTACCCATCCGCTTGGTGGGCTTTGAGGATGCTGAGGCTTCGTAGTGCAGCCGAGTGGGTATCCAACACGAGTCCGGTCAGTGCTATCATAGTGGTTTTTTTATAAGAAGCCAGCGCCTTGGAATTTCATCTCATCTTTTCACCTCCCTCTATTTCTGACCTCGGAGATGCTCATTCATTCTGTAGAAGACAAACGTTGCTGCTCAAAGTGACATTGGCAATCCACCATTAGGCGACCATGGCTACGAGGCAGAAAGGCAGAAAGACGGGATCAAGCGAGCAGCTTTTCAGCTCGACTTGTTCCGCGAAAGACACACCGTACCAGGATGCGTGTGGGTAACCGCGCCGCAACACTCGATGCCATCTTGGGAGCGCAAAGATGGGCTGATCTTTTCGAACGGCAGTAACATTGAAACAGCTTATCGTCAGTTCCACTAATCTGCTTGCTAGGATCAGGTACAGCCCCGCCTGTTCCTGTCGCTTCGCTTCTTTCAACATCTAGACGACAACCACAAGGCTGAACGACTAACACCGTAGAGGACTCCCCTGCATGCCAAGCCACAGCCTCAATCTTGGAAAACCCCTCTTCGCCTCAAGACCCGTACACCGCCATCCTTGACACCCTGTCACCCAGTAATTCACTACATTCCATCGATCGCTATCGTTAGCGAAGCTCGGCCATATCCCTGAGGTCGACCGCCGATCCTATGGTCATGCCGTTGTATCTCGACAAGTCGCCGCTGAGAACAGGACCTTTGAGCCCCGTTTTACTCACAACTGGCCTGGGTCCAAGACCTTAGCATCATGCCCCCATGTGATGGCTCTCCTGTCAGCCATACCCGACGCTGGGGTGTGTATGCCATTTGGAGGCTGAGCTTAGGTGATTAGGCTCCTTCGAGGATCCGACAGGCGATGCCCCATTACAAAAAGTGACTACCCACCGCAGCGCATGAATGCACGGATATGGGGATCGTTCACACACCCAATGAGTTCACTTTCCACTCACACAGATGCCTCCTCGACGTTCCCATGTACAGGCCAAAGGCTCTCTGCGGTGCGCCACCAATTGAATGCGTGTCGTCATCAGGCAGTAACATCTTTGCTGTAGCACTGATATGTGACTCTTATCCGTGTACTTGAACGTTGGTGCATCGTCTATCATTTGGGTCGGCATACCCTCGACATTCCAATATGCCTCCCAAGAAACAGACACCCAACTCCACTAAGAAGCGACCACACTCTGAATCCCAATATGAGCCCCCTGATTGTGCGCGGAGGGTCACTCGTCGCTCGACAGCTTCCGCCCGAGCGAGAGTCGGTCCGCAATCTCCACCTCACACATCGCCGTCGGTCAGACGAGAACAGACTATTGCCCGTTCATCCAAGCCGCTTCCCGTATGCAGTCCTGGCGGTGAGCCAGAAGCGCAAGCCAATGTTACGCCGAAAACACCTCGATCTCTTGTCAAATTTGCTGTTCAACCTCACAACCCTCCAATCGAGCGCGCCGTGCCATCGACTCCGCCTATAGCCCTTTCCAAACACTCATGGGCATCACGTTCAGCTGTCCTGATCAATAGAGGTGGCTTCAATACGCCCACGAGTGAGCCAACAGGCTCGTCAAAAAGCACCAAGTGGGCAGACGCGATAGGCCAGATCAGCAAGATGTACAGTTACAAGCGCATACCTGAGAATCAGGTCCGTCTTCTACTCATAAAGCCTGGTTCCTTCGACGATCAGATCAACGCTTCACTGCTGGTCGTAAGTGACGATGACCTGGGAAGCGAGCACTTTCCTTACTCTGCCCTTTCGTACAATTGGGGCAACAGCAACGACGACAACACCATCATTGTTCAGGATGATCCAGCTTCAATTCCTGTCAAGTCTATCGCGAAGGCAGTCGGTGCTCTTCAAGCAATCGCGCGGGACAAGATGATTAAGGTGAAACCGAATCTCTACGAAGCGCTCAGACACCTGCGGAAAGAAACCCACACCGTCGCGCTTTGGGTAGATGCGCTGTGCATTAACCAGTTTGACAACAAGGAGAAAGAAGAACAAGTGCTCAAGATGGCGCAAATTTATCGCAAAGCCTACAATGTCAATGTGTGGCTCGGTTCTGATAGCCCCGGTGACTTGGTTCCGAACAGGGCCATGGCTTTTATTCCAAAGGTCATTGACCCGGACAACCTCTCCGAGCTTTTGACTGGCGACAACTATACCAAAGACTGGGCAAGTTTGTACGAACTTCTGAAATGGAGCTGGTAAGTGCAGCATAAGTCAAAGTAACCACACATGCTGATTGCGTACAGGTTTTCGAGACGCTGGGTTATACAAGAGCTGGCGTTCGCTCAGTCCGCTTCGGTTCACTGCGGCAAGCATGTGCGCGATTGGAGTGACTTCCAAACTGCTATCGCCATCTTCCACCGACACTTTGACGTCTTGAAGTCTCGACTCATGCTGCATTACGAATCTTCTCAAACCAAGCGCAGTTACTTGAACGATGATTCAACTCTGGAGATCGAGCATCTTGGTGCCAAGCTGTTGGTGGACATGACATCGACTCTGTTTCGTAAGCGTACCGATGGCTCGCTGGAGTCTACGAGAGGGTTAGAGAGCTTGGTATGCTCTTTGGCGGGGTTTGATACGTCTGATCCGCGCGATACGATCAACGCCTTTAGAAGCATATCGAAGGAAGTGACCAGGTACGACTTGCGACTCGCAGAATCCCACAAGCTACCGCCCACCCCAAATTACAGCCATGATCTTTTCGAGATCTATCGCGACTTTGTTCAATGGGTCATAGAGACCACGGGATCCATTGATATAATCTGCCGCCACTGGGCGCTTAAGGAGCGGAAAGAACCAACGCCGACGACGCCTCGGCTCGTTCATCTCCCTTCTTGGATCCTGTTCGCGGAAGACTCTGCCTGGGGAAAAGGTGAAGACATGTTTCGTGGTCGAAAGGCCGGTGATAGCTTTGTTGGTCTACCTGGCAGCAACAACTACAATGCCTGTGGCAGGCGGTACAAGCAAGCCGAGGTTACATTTCCGCAGAGCCCAGTCCAACGCAGTTCCACAATACCAGCTCAGGTCACTCACGACATGTCAATGTACGTCAAAGGTGTCATGATCGGGTCGGTCTCGTTCCGCACCGATCCGTTTCCGGATGGCGTAATCACCAAAGACTGCTTGGAATGTCTAGGCTGGGTTTTCGACAAAAATGCCAAAGAGATCGCCGAAGTTCCTGCTAAGCTCTGGCAAACACTAGTCGCAGACCGTGATCCGCAAGGAGGCCCACCTCCTCCTTGGTACAAGACAGCATGTCAGCACTGTCTTGCTTACCAAACAAACAACGGCCACATAAACCTCGGCAATATACTACGTCGAAAGCTCCAGACCGGTTCTCAAGACCTAGTGTACGACTACCTCTGTCGCGTACGCGCCGTCACATGGAACCGATCTTTCCTCAGAGGCGATCCTATCTGTAGTGCTGCGTCCAAGGATTGCGGCTCGAACCACGACGAGCTCGTTGGCTTCGGACCACCTTTGACTGAAAGAGGGGATGTGATTGCCATTTTGTATGGTGGCAGCGTTCCCGTAATCCTCCGACCAACTGAAAATAGCTCGGGTGATCACCTTGGCTATCGATTCGTCGGGGAGACATACATCTACGGTAAGATGGACGATGAAGCCTTCGGGGTCCATTGTCAAGAAGAAACTTTCAAGCTACTCTGAGATTTGTCTCCGCCACCTGAGTCGAGAATCCCCAGCAGAACTTGCTTTCTCCTTGCGCAATGCTGCTTCTTACAATCGCGTCGTTTTTGTATATTTGACCCTCTTGCTTTCCGTTCCTGTCCTCCCATAGAATAGGCATACCTACGGTCAAGCCTGACTCATCTCTTGCTTCTACAATACCCCTACCTCACGACCTTACGACCTCACGATACCCTATACCCAAAACGACTTCGAGCTTCAACCTCTCGTTTACAGCGATACCCCGACTTTAGACATAATTTTGTCAATACGATATATCAAATAGATCTCTTTATCAACACATTCTACTGCACTACGATAGTATATTTGCTAGCTAGATCGAGCAGAACACACATTGATCTCCCAGGCATATCAGCCACAGCTTTTCATGCGTGATAATATACTCAAAGCCATGTGCAAATGATCGTTGCGCACGTGAGGCGGATATATGAGGGCGCAGCGAACCTTACATAGGTACGGAGCAAGCAACTGTTGTTGATCAACAACTAGAAAAGACCCAACCAAGCTTTTCAAAGATTATCGGTGGCTTTCCTAGCTTGCATTGCTGGCTCATAGTCTTCGTCAGAAAGTGGGGGCTAACGACCAGGACGGTGAGGCTGATTCGTTCCCCGCTTTGCATGAAGCCTGCGCCCTGGGGCCGACAAACACTGGGGCCTTGTACCTCAACAACTCTATCGCCGGATAAGAACACACCGAATCCTTGCGAAAGCAATACCCAGGTATATGCTTAATATGTCGGCTGTGTACAATTGTCACTACACTATTCTTCTGACTTCAGCGCGATATGCCTTGTGTTGGCTCTTACGTGACGACATGGTAGTATGCGCTGCTGAACGCTGTACTTGAGCTGTCCCACAGCTGATGAGAAGAAGCCATAGGCGACACAGCCACAGCAAACTGTTGTAGCAGCGTCTGGAATGAAGCTACATATTTTGTTGTAATGGAGAAACGAAGACGGTTAGGCAGCTGCGCTACCTTCCACGAGTAAGAGTACGAGAAAAATATCTAGTTTGTAATCAATAACGGAAGAGAGATGATGAGATCCTGACCGGGGTGTTCTGACCAATGATAGCTGCGTATTCGATCCCACTACTGTCTGCGCTTACGGCCAGGCCTCTGCCCCCTCACCACTTACTCTAGCAAAAAGCGTCAGTCTGCCTGCAGCGCGTGCCACCATACAAAAAGACAAGAAGCCACCTAAGGCGCCACCCGTATTGCGACAGGAGCAGTCAGCAAGTCATGTACGCGTCTCAGAAGGCCGACCTGCGTATCACTGGCTAGCTACTGCGCCCCCACCAGCTGCATTTCACATGCATGGAGCGAGGCTGAATCTCAGCCTTGTGCATTCAGGTCCCAAAGATCATGATAAGCTGCCTGAGTCCCCGTGAACGCCGTTGTGGCTTTGTCTCCAGAGGTTGCACCCCTCCGTCAATGTAATGGACCCTCTATCGGTAGCAGGCTCGATCGCGGGTCTCATCTCCTTGAGTGACGCAATCTTTCGCAAGCTCTACCACTACGTCAAGGATGTGAAAAGTGCAGAGAAAGAGGTGCAAGACCTTAAGAACGAAATCGCTGCACTCAATGGCGTACTCCACAACGTCCATCTGATTGCTCAGGATCTGGAAACGAGCAGCCTACAAGACATCTCGATCCGTCCGGATCATATCAACTCCTGTCTCGCGACCCTCTACCGGTTGGACGAGAAAATGAACAAAGCTGCTATCTTCGACAAAGGCAAGATACGTGCCACTATCCACAAGCTCAGCTGGCCATTCAAATCTGTGAACGCAAAGAAGTTTATCGAGGATATTCGCAGTCACCGAAATCACCTCAACTTCGCTCTATCTGCGGATACTATGGCAGCTTTGCTTCAGTGTCTTTCGAAACAAGATCAGCTGCTCTCGAATGTTGCTAGCCTTGAGACAAGACTGCGAGACCAACAGAACATTGACACCAAGATCGTCGTCAATGCGGAACGCCAGAAGATCCTGGATAGTTTCCTTTCTGTCAATCCTGAAGATTCATTCCGTACTAACACGCGGATCAGACACGCCACCACCGGGTTTTGGCTTACTGGAACTGATGAATTTACCAAATGGATGCAAGGATCAAATTTGCATCTTTGGCTAAGCGGCATCCCCGGCGCCGGTAAGACGATTCTCTCGAGCTTGATCATCCAACAATGCTTGAAGCAAGCTACAGATGATAGAGCAGTAGCGTTCTTTTACTGCGATTATAAGAATACCATGAGTCAAGACGTGGTTCAGATCCTGAGTAGCCTTGCATCGCAACTCGCACGGCAACATGAAAGCTGCTTCCAGCTACTCAAAGACTACGACAATAAACTGCGACCACAGCATCAGCTGCGAAGAAGTCCCGAAGTCGATGAGCTCACCGATTTGCTCCGAAAAATGTCGGATCACTTTGAAGATGTACGTCTGATAGTGGATGGGCTTGACGAGTGCAACGAGCAGGCTGGTGCGGTAGCGAGTACACTGAGGTCGCTAGGAGATGGTCACGCCGTCATTTCTATGTGTTTTCTGAGCAGAGACGAGCTTGATATCCGTACGGAACTCGAAGCACCCATGTTCGAACACATTGAGATTGCTGCGCACACAGAAGACGTAGAACACTATGTTCGTAGCGAGATAGAAGAAAGGCTCAAAAAGAAGAAACTTCGGCTGAAAAGTAGGGAACTGAAAGACGAAATTGTACATCAGCTCGTGACACGAGCACAGGGCATGTGAGTGTTGCTCGTAAGGCTTTTTGATGTATTTGCTTATCACCACAGGTTCCGTTGGGTGTCTTGCCAGCTCGACCACCTCTGCGAACTGCCAACAGATGCGCTTCGTCGTAAAGCCTTAACGTGTTTACCATCAACTCTGAACGAAACGTATGCAAGAGTACTGATGCGTGTGGAGAAGTCCGCCAGACCGCTGGTACGGAGGACCTTACAATGGATCGCCTACGCTGAACGTCCCGCGCTCTCCGACGAGCAGTTGTTGGAGATCGTCGCTATAGACGAGGACGACGAGGATTTGGATCCTGAGGCGTGCCCTGATCTAGAAGACCTTCTTCGATATTGTGGAAGCTTAGTTCGCAGAACTAGCGGTAGCATTTACGATTACACGAACAATTCTTGGTGTGCTAGTACTATACTTGAGTTGGCTCATTTTACCGTCCAAGAATTTCTGGAGGCCATCATCCCTAACGATACGGAACTGAACGAGTTCCGCCTGAGCTCGATTGACAAGCTCACTTTGGCTAAGACCTGTCTGAATTACCTATGTCTTCCATCATTCAATAGGCCGCCTGTTGACTTTGAGAAAGACTATGAGGACCATCCATTCTACGAACATGTATCACGACACCTGATCATTTACGTCCACAGATTTGCCCACGAGGAGGATCTGCAAAAGCGCCTCCAAAGGCTGTTTCGTCCGCCGAAGTCCCACAGTCTCACCCGGTTCGTCCTACACAATATTCAGAATCCGGGAATTGAACTTCGGAAAGAGGGGAGGTTCAACAAAGTCTGTTCTTACGAGTTTGGAAGCATACATGTTGCGGCTATGTTACGTCTTGGAACAGTATGTCAGTGGCTAATCGACGAAGGATGCGATGCAAATCAAAAATCCATGCTTGGCACTCCATTGGAATTGGCGATCTTTGACACAAGTTTCGAAAGGAAGATATATCGAGACTTTCACAACCCACCTCCGCCACTTCGCCTTCAGCTAGGGCTCTCTGACGACGATGGTCAAGGTATCCTGTCGGTATTATTGAAAAACGGTGCCATCTGGAACACAGAGGGCGTGGATACTAAGGCTTTGTATCCAGCAGTATCTTCTGTTACAATGGAAGAAGACCTGGTCGAGATGCTTCGTCATGGTATGCCTCTATTAACGGAAACCATTGAGCGACTTGAGAAGGTTCCGGACAGCAGGCTCATAAAGAAGTTTTCCGATGTTATTCATGATGCTGAGAATGCGAAGATCCCTTTGGAAGTCAAGCTGCGGGTACTTGATCTTGCTCGAACAAGGCATATTGAATTAGAGGCCAGCGGCTTGCCTGTCGATACGACAAGAAGTGCAATGAAAATGTTGAGCGACAAGGCTTACGCTGAAGCTATCGTTTATACTGCTAAGTATGGCCCAGTGTCAAATCTCGTTCATCTCACAACGGACGAGCGATTCACTGTCGACATGAAGGGACTATGTCACTCGGCAACATTACTTCACATAGCGGCAGAACACAACTCTACACAGTGTATGGAGCTACTGTTAGACAAGCATTTCGATGCTGCTCATCTGGACAAACATGGACGGTCGGTCTTGCATTGCGCTATCGATTCTGGCGTACAAGAAGTAGCTCTACTACGTCGGCTAGTTCAAAGTAATGCTACCGAGATTGTAGATTGCGATGGAAGAAGCGTTTGGCATGTCACAGCTAAGGAGGGGCGCTTGGACGTTCTTGATATCCTCATTACGGAACTTGGATCGAATCATCCTTTCCTCTGCATGCAGAGCAAACTAGGGAGAACCCCACTCTTGGAGGCAGTCTTGTATCGACAACGTCATATCGCATCCCGGATTCTAAGGTCACTTCCGGCGGAAAAAACCTTTGCGGTGGATCCGCAAGTTGTTCATTCCGCTGTAGCGACTGGTCTTGAAGACATCTTTCGAGAACTTGTGGAAATGGGTGCGAGCCTAGACATCAGATCTGACCAGAATCAAAGTGCTCTGTATTTTATTACCCAGGAAACGACCCCTGGCATACTGAGAACACTATTAGACCATGGCCTCGAGGTAGATCGTCTTGACAGCTACGGAAGATCACCCTTCCTCGACTTCCTAGAAGTTGATCAGCACTCGCAGAGACTGGAAGCGCTGGGATACTCCAAATCTGACTCCACAAGTCTTGATCTTTCAGTCATGGAGCTACTTATCACGCCCTTTTGTGCTATGACTCAGGATAAGACAGGTAACCTTGCTTGGTTCTATTTCTGTACCAAGACGATACCACATTGTCTTCTTCGCCAAGCACTGTCTACCGAGCTTGGTACCCTCATAGGTTTGCTCGATGTTCTGATAGAGCGAGGTGTATTGAAAGTTTACGAAGAGGCCACCACCAACTCCGGCATCGCCCTTTCGATAAAGGCGTGCCTAGACACTGTTTCGAAGACCAACATAGAGGACCAAGAGACCATATTGCCCTTTGTCAAGGCCGTCCTAGGGCACGTCCCTAAGACTACCACAGTCAAGAGTCTCTTCGCCACTCATCCAGAAGCAGTACGATTATTAATCTGGTCCATGACTCAATCCGACAACGACGCATTGAAGCAGCTACTTGGCCTGGGAATAGATGTCCACGCTACATGTGAAGACTACGGTGGAAACTCGGCTATTGATATCGCCATAGAGGGCACCATCAAGGAGAAAACTTTCGATATGATCCTCACTCATGCAGACCCTGTTCGAATCCCTAAGCTCCATGCAGACGGCTCGTTGAGGCATTTTGTTCTTTGCGTTTCGCCAAAGCTCATTCAAGAGCCGGTCAAAGAAATGGAATTGCCGACCGCCACGAACATTTCGAAGTTGAAAGCGATTCTAAAAAGAGGCGTTGATCCCAACGTCAAGGACTCTCATTGCAGGACCACAGCTCACTCAGCAGCTCAGAGAGGCGACTTAGAATGCATCAAAGTTCTTGTGGCCTACCATGCAGACTTAACAATCACGTCTGATTTCGGTTGGACTGCGATACACGAGGCTGTGGCAAATGGAAACATCTTTATAACAAAATACGTACGGCAACTCTTACAGGATCAAGACAAGTGGGAGCGTTGTGTAGCCTTTAGTGTCCCGCTCTCTGCACTTAATGACGCCCCTCTCGGTCCACTCCCTCAAGTAACGTACCATCATGGTACTCTAGCGCATCTGGCGGTCTACAATCACAGCTCAGAAATGCTTCAGTTCTTGCAAGACAACGATCTAGTGGACAACATCAATGCAACAACACAGGAGGGCGCCACTCCACTTCACTTTGCCGTATGCATAAGTCATCCTCAAACGACCAGATGGCTGTTGAACAATGGCGCAGATGTCAACGCAAAGTGTGGCATACATAATACCTCCGCGCTACACGTTGCGTTCAGGCTGGGCTGCCTTGACAACGCGATCGCGCTGGTCGAAGCTGGAGCGGACTTTTCTGCCGATTCAGCAGGAATCACACCCGAGATGCAAGTAGACCCGACCATCTGTGCAGATTTGCTCGAGCTTCTTCCCAATATCGGGGTTCCAATTCCTCCTACAGTGATGGAAGGTATTCGGCGTAGGCACCAACTCAAGTCATCTGGGAACCTGTTTAGGGCGATAGTGAATGGAGATTTTGATGCCTGCAGGTCAATCATCGCAGCTGCACCATGCTTTCCCAAAAGGGTCAAAAAAGGCACTCGATACACGCCGCTCATCGTTGCACTAGTTCACAATCAACTAGACATTGCGAAGTTGTTCCTTGATCATGGCGCCTCTACAAATGGTGTTTCACGTGAGGAGGTCGATCGTATGAGTTTCGAGGCCTCAGCTCTTGAAATAGCCGTTAAAAAGCCGATGTTTAACTCTCTACTTGAGCAGCTTCTCGAGCAGTGCCTATCGCATGAAACACATTGGAGTCAGAGGTTCGGTTACTGGCGACCGTTTCATATCGCGGCCGCCTATAACCCTGGGGCAATCGAGATACTTGCCAGTCACGTTCTCGCGCATGTAGCGCTGTTTAGGTACGTGGATATCAAGCAGAAGTAGATCAAGGGTGCTTGTTTATAATGGATTCGCGCCAGGAAATTCTCTAACATACATATAGAGGGAGTTTACACTCAACCTTTAGCACGTTCGACATAAGCCCTTCTTCGACCTTGAAAGCAGGTCTTGAAAGATATGCAACAGATATAGATGCCGTTTCGTTGACAGGATTGGAATCAGGTTTCACCACGCTCCATGTGGCTATTACGAGCGGAAATTCGGAGGCCGTAGATGTCCTCCTCAAATACGGCGTTGATGCGGGTGTGAAAGACGAAAACGGGTTCTCCCCACTTCACTATGCTGCGGCCGCTGATAACAGCATTCTCGTCGAAAAGCTGCTAAAAGCTGGAGCGAGACTCGACGCTATCGACTTCTTCCAAAAGACCCCACTTATATCTGCTGCAAGGCGCGGAGCAGTGCAGGCAGCCTCGACGTTAGTTGAACATGGAGCGGACCTAGTGACTACAGACCTGGCTGGCCAAACTGCATTACATCATGCTGCTCGAAAACAAAAACTTGGGATGTTCATGTTCTTGCTCGACGCCGGATCCGACGCTTACCAGCTTGACGACAAAAGGCATTCTCCAGTATATTATGCATTGTCACAGGCACAGCTCGCCACATATGTTTACGCACGCTGTTTGAGTCTGGCCCATATTTTTTGCGCGGATATAGCCCCCAAATTAGGGCCGGGGATCCATGCTCTGCGCTCGTTCCTTTGCTATTGTTCCGAGACCACCAGGCGTTCGTATCTAACAATGGCAACGGAGGATGGCGATACAGTGTTCATTGACCATGCAATTTACGATGGCCCAGATTATATCCAGGTTTGTATCAAAGCTGGTGCGCAACTTGAAGCAACACGCAACAACGGTGATACAGCGCTTCTCGCCGCGTGTCGTGCTGGACGGATACCCTCAGTCGCATATCTTGTTCGACACGGAGCGAAGCTAGAGTACGGGTATCAAGGTCGAGCATTTAATGCATATATAGCAGCAAGTAGGCACCCGGAGATCGTCAGATGGCTGTTGGTAGAACGTTGGACTGAGCAAGGCAAACTTGGTAGTGAGCCTGCCAACAGTGGAGAAGAGGCACAGTGCCAACCTTGGACTGGGGTACGTACCGTCAAGATACCTTTGCGTGGAGATTACGAGCGGCCAGAGGGATTATCACTATTGGATCACGTGAAATATCTACATGGTGTTGCAAAGGGAGGATGGAGGATATTGGTGCCATTAGGCTGGGATACGATTGCAAACCTCGTGCAGTTGCCTGGAGAGGTGTGAGACATGATGTTTCCCCATAGTATGGCGTACCGTGGCCAATATCCTTTTTAGACATGGTGCGGTGGTTCCTGTCAAACATATATGAAGGGATCGACCTCTTGACTATCATGAACATGCATCACATATGTTGTGTCCAACATTTAGATTTCCTCTCAGCGCGAGTTACTAAATGAAGGCTAGGAAGCTCACTGTTGACGCCATCCCAATAGCCCACCAAATGCACTCCGTAACGAGATCACGAAGACAAGGAGATGCGTTGGGTGTCGGCGAGCCCAGCGACGACTCTACCGAGCATACTGTACCACTCGTATCCGTGATAGTGCTGGTACTCGTGTTGAATAACAGCTCAACCCATTGTACATCGAACCAGGCGTCTTGGCCAATATCCATACGTCCTGAGAAAGTACCACCATTGCTCCAAAGACTCAAAATAATCATACTCTCCTGATGGGGTACATTGACTTCTGTATAGGCTGATTGCGCTCCGTTCATATACCACGCGCTTCTTCCGTCCACCCAGTCCATTCTATAGTTGTTCCAAGTCGAAGTGGGTTGGTGAGCCTCCATCGACACATTGAATGTTGCGCCATCGATAGGTACCCCAGTGTCGGGGTCAGTGGTAGGCTGGTTGGAGTAGTGCACTTCGTCCGCCGAGCCTCCAGTCGGAATCTCTATATCCGACTCGGATGTGTCATCGTGGTACGTGAAGAAGCCAGCGATTGCGCCACTGGCTCCATGAATGCGTGCGGACATGCGGATGGAGGCGAATGTGACGTTGTATTCTGCAAAGTCAAGCTCAGCCGCCAGCTGGCTTCCGTCTGAAAGCCTTGTCGTATGCAAGGTGAGGTAAGTCGAATGTTCTTCCGATTTGTCGGTGTTGTTCCCTGACTTTGGTTAAGAAAGCGCAGAAGCTACGAAAGAGAGTATAGCTTACTGATTGATACACGAGACGGTTTGTAGTGCATGTCTATCGTGTCATTTTTGGGGGAAGGTCTGAACCAATCTCTAGCATTCCAACCCGAGTTCCAGGGAGCAGCTTCGATGATCTTGGTCTGACCATTGGCCGATTCAGTAGCCGTGTAACTCTTTCCGTAAGACGAGGCGGCAGCCGCATCGCCATCAATATCATCACGAAGGTTCCTGAAGTCGTAGAAGCGATAGAAGTCGTACGTTGCTGCTGTCGAGCCATTGGTTGAGAACTGAGTACATTCTGCAGAGACCTGGACGAGGAGAAAAGACGTAGCGAAAGCCAATAGGAGAGCTGCACTGGAAAACATGGCAAAGAATGAAGGTAAGCGATTGGGATCACAGCAGACTTGATCTGCAGATATTACGACTTATCAGTCGCATTCGCTTATACTACATACGTGTAATGGTTTCCTCTCGGTGGTCTCATGGTCTCGATGTCACCTGGCGAGGCGTTCAGGTGGGACATGGTAAGCTAAGGCGTTCAGCTGCTCGGATTCGACGCTCAGATTTCCATTGATAGAAACATAACGTGAACGTGGGGTATTACAAGGCTATGTTGTTTTCGAGACGTGAAACAAAGGATGACAGGATGACACAGATGAGGCTTGCAGAGTTTTGTGGCTTGCTAGTGGCGTCCAATAAAAAATGTGTGTATTGACTCCTGCGGCTCCGCCCGTCCTAGCGCTAAAAGGTACCGTACCCGAACACAAAACCCACTCATCGGTCTAGACTCCCGCTCGCAAAAGGAACTTATGAAAGTGTCAAGTATATGCCGCCGAGGCATCAATCTGAAGAAAGCGGCACAAATCCTGGCAGCAGTTTTCGATCGACTTTGCCGTCTTCCACTCGAGCTCTACAGCTGCCCTCGTGGGGTCAGCCACAACAACGCCTACGTCACCCGCACGACGTCCAACCTCCTGCGTTTCTATGACCTTTCCTGAACAGGTTTGCATTGCTGCCACAATCTCCTTGACTGAGCTACCATCGCCGGTGCCTAGGTTGTACGTGTGGAATCCTGGTTTCAGCCGCGACTCACCAACCGCTCTGAGAGCAGCGACATGGCCCAACGCCAGATCGCTGACATGGATAAAGTCGCGCATTGCCGTGCCGTCCCTGGTATCCCAGTCCGTGCCGAAGATCTTGAGATGCGGCATCTGTCCGTTCATGACCCGAAGTAGGCTAGGCATGAGATTGCTGGGTTCTGTCCTAGGGTGTTCTCCTAGCTTGCCAGAAGCATCGCAGCCTATGGGGTTGAAGTAGCGCAAAGCCACAATGGACCACTCTGGATCTGAGACCGCTAAGTCATTCAAAATAGCCTCGCACATCCATTTGGAACGACCGTAGGGATTTGAGATCGCCGTGCAGCCACCTTGCGTAACTTGCTTCTTTCCTGCAGCATCAATCCAATCCCGGGTTTCGTGAAGGCAATGGTTCTCGCTTATCCGCAGCCCAACCTCGGATGTCACTTCACCATAAACGGCGGCGGAAGAAGAAAAGATAAGGTTCTTGATGTTCAGACTGTCCAATAACGTGCAGAAGGTGACCATGCCCGCGACGTTATTGGAATAATATTGCAGTGGCTGCTGGATACTTTCGGAAACAGCCTTGTGGGCGGCAAAGTGGATGACGCCTTCGATGACGGATCCCGACAGTCCAGAGCTGTACCGTTTGAGAATGACAGACATGGCGTGCTCGTTTCGATAGTCGGCTTCGTGAAACGTAAGAGATGGATTCCATGAAGTGTTTCGGTAGTGATCATCTCGCAGCTCCTTGATGCGGTCCAGTGTTGACAGGTACGAATTGTCCAAATTGTCGACAATGACAACACTGAATCCGGCTCTGAGGAGCTCCAATGACGTATGACTGCCAATGTATCCTAGACCGCCAACGACAAGAACGTACTGGGATCGACGAGCATTGGGCCCATCTGAGATGAAGGACGAAGGCTCGTCGATCTCGGAAGCAGGGGTGCTGTATCCAGATAGGATAGTTGATACAGGTGAAGAAGGGGATGCATCAGTAGAAGATGAATACGGACGAGCTTCGAAGTAAGACATGATGATCAATAGCGATGGCGGTATTGTCTCCAACTGGAGTCTCCTACGCACTTTATGTGTGTTGCTTTCTCTTCACTTCCACAACACTTTCGACCTCGCCATCGCCTGTACAGCTCACTGAACTGTGCTTCTCGATCTAGACTCCACAACCTTTTTCGTCTGTCTGCTTCAGCTCAACAACAGCTTCTCCGTGAAAAGCCTCTTCAATTCGATAGTGGGAACGCTCTTCTCTCTAAGCTGACAAGATGCGTTTTCAATATATGGCTGTTGATTCTGTTTTGCCTGACATCCAATCCCACATATGGATTGTCGTGTACCAGCCAGTCTACCACAGTGGTCTAGAAACATGTCAGCCACAGGTACTCTTTCATCCCGCCTCGCCACGACATGGCGTTTGCACGTTCGCCAGAAACTACACATGTTTGGTACAACCCCAGCTCTGGAACTTCGGGAACAGGGATGAGCAGGCATTTGTCACATCACTCCATGTAAGGGTGCTGTAGTGTGTCGCCGGGCTGATCTGATACTCGATACTGCCAGGATGTCTCTGAGATTGGAATCGATCGATCATGGGTATATCGCCAATCTTGCGTTCACTATTGTTGGTACGAGCCGTAGGATTTCGTGTTGTTAACTACGAGGGCTGAAGTAGTACGCAGCATGTCCACGAAGCTTTCAGGCTACAAGACACGACTTCTGTGTAAATTGACTTGTCAATCTCATTCCACTGCAGCATCGCTTCTGTGGCGAGGTTGTACCATACGTAGAATTGTGTTGAGAACGTGGAGGTTGATGTTACGCAACGTCAACGTTCGGAGGTACTTCCTGGTCAGCCCTTTGCACGGCTGGTACCCGGTAATGCGTTGTGGAAATGATTAATGCCGGGATTTAAGCGATGCGGGGAGTTTTTTCACTTTGGTTCGGTCGTCCCGGTGAGGCGGCGCGTCACTTTAGCCACAGGTACCTCGTGCACTAACCTCTAGGTAACCAAATCTCTCCCTTTTAGTTTTGGCACTTCCAAATAGGTCCATCGCTTACACGACATACAAATCGAGTCCAACCTACACTGTTCTTTTTCAAAGCCCACGTCGCTAGTCCATCTTGATCGGGATATTCGTGGTGAGCCGCAGTGGTATGTGCGATGAGCTAGCAATGTTCACGCACTACAACCCTGGTGCTGGGCGCACTAGCGAAGCAGCAAAGTGTAGGATTTGAGTACATCATCAAAATAGTACCCTTAGCTGCGGTGTTCCAGAACGATATTGTGGCGCAGAGCTGAACTTGCAGCAGCGATGTTGTTGAGTTTTTGGGATGGCAAGTGCAGAATCGATATTCTGACATTTCGTTCTAGGTCTGTGGTGGGGATGTATAGGACCTTCAAAACAGCTCGAGAAGCCATGTTGTATCTTCTTGTGTATAGGTGGTTCAAGTTGACCCTCAGAGTTCTTTGTTAGTCATTACCCCTCGTTCAATCACCATTCGGTCAAGCCTTCACATCACTCCCCTCCTTGACCATGGGTATGACTCCTGTCAATCCGTTTGTCGACGTGGATGAGATATCGCCCGTTGATTCTTCATCTCTACCAAGCTCTTCTGCGGCAGACGCCGCGGTACATCCTGCACTGCGTTCGCCAAGAATCACCATTTCTGATCACAATGACCTACCACATCCTCGGCCTGCTTTCCTTTCGTATGGCTCATTCAGATCGGTCAACAGCTGGGACGATCAACCTCCGCCCTATCCATATGGTACACCCTCTTCTTCCACAACAAGTCTTCCTCAGTCCAGCAACGAATCGCTTCCTCTCCGCCAAGGCGTGCCGAAACGAGATCGACGAAATTTCGCTTTTCGCGGCTTCTCGGCCGTGAAGCGCAAGATTTTCAGCCATGTTCATCCGAGGACAATATGGCAGATGATCGATATCCGCGAGGTATTTTGGCCGTTCACTTGGAAGAAGTACATCATCCTCTTCATCGTGGCTGCGCTTGCTGTCGGAGTTGCGATATCGGATCACTACTTCGGCTGGATCAAGAAGTCCATGGAGATAACGCGCAGCAACATGTTACCAGTTCTCATCATAGTTATCGGTCTCGAACCAATCATGATTACTGTCATCCTACTGGTCGCTCGTGTACCACCTCTTCACCCTCCCGTCGGTCCGCCTGTCGAAAAAGCTGCTCTCGATGTCGAGCTGGATGTGGAGAAGGCCATCTGCATCGTCGAAGCTACACCAGAACATCGCACTGCACTCGTCATCCCATGTCACAATAGTGACCATGAAGCTACCAGTAAGGTACTCAAGAGCGCCTTCGTTCACTTCCGACCCCAAGACATCTTCGTCGTCGACAATGGCCGCACTAGGCACCCAGTCTCCCCCGAGTTCCGTAACTTCATTCGAAGCGAGCATGCCGACATCAACTACATTTGGTCGCCGATTGGTAGCAAGAATGCCGCACAACTGGTTGGTGCTATAGCGGCTAAAGACTACGACTGGATCATGACAGTCGACGATGACGTCTCTATCCCAGCGACCTTCCGTCCACCAATCGACAAGATGGATGACATAACGAAGGGGTGTGCCTTCCCTCTCAAAGCTGTTGATGCCAACGGTGACATGCCACTCTGCCTCGTGGCATGGCAAGACTGCGAGTACAAGATGAGCGGGCTCACCAAGCTTGCGGAGTCGTCCATCTGTGGCGTGTTGTACCCGCATGGTGCAGGCTGGTTCTGCGAAAGAGATACACTCATCGATCTCATCAGCAACTACCACTCCATCGACTTCATCGCAGAGGACGTCAATACGGGTCTTTCGATGCAGAAGATGAAGAAGCGCATCGCCTTTGACGCAACATGCGTGCTCGAGACCGAAGTTCCTACCACTGTCCTCGGGCCGGGTCTTAACTGGTGGAATCAACGATATCGTTCGTGGGAGATGGGCCGTCATGGTCGTCTCATCGCTTTCGCAGAACGGATGCTGCTTTCTCTCAACGGACAGACAACGCCATGGGGTATCTTCACTCAAAAGTTCATCCATCTGTACTCTATCGCTACCATTATTGTGGACTGGGTGCGCATTCCTGTCTTCGTCACGATGGGCGGCGACCCAAACTTCTGGCGACTTGGCCTTCCACTCATGCTCGCTGCTACTCTACCTATTTTGGCTTTCAAACATCTCAACGCGCGGAACCGACCTGATCTCCAACCCCGGTTCTGGGCTGCAATGACCTACCCTTTGTACAAACAACTTTACAGTCTTGTATCGATCTTCGGTGCTATCCGTGCTGTTATCTTCTACGTCGGAGGTCACAAGAAACCAAAGACCATCAACAAGATGATCAAGGATAATGATCCTAATGCCGTGTGGCTTGATCCTCGCTTCGAGAATAACCCAGCTTACCTCGCTGATGAGGCGGAGGCTCTTCTCGCTGCTGCGAAGGAAGACGGTAGCAAGAAGGTGCCTGCTTCCGTGTACATATCACCGGCTTCTCCGTAATGGGGCGCATATGGGAAGCGAAGCGCGAAGTAGACACTTACTCCATTGGGCGTTCCGGAGTATCTTTTGCTCACATTTCGATTGCATAGAACGATACCCTTCCCCTTTGTCAAACATGAGACACATTAGGAAAATGGCGAATTAATATATGAATGTGATCACGAATGTGTTCGTTGTGAAATGCAGGTCATTCTTTGTGACGATGAATAGAGTGTTGAAAACGCGATGCGCAGTATCGCGACGCGACTTTTCGAAAGCACAAGATCTAGTTCGGATGTGGGCTAGCGCTTACGCACAGACTGTCCTTGCTTCTGCTGCCCCTCTCTACTGCGCCATTGGTGCGTTATGAATGACGGAACTTCATCAAGAGACATCAGCCTTTTTCATGCCATCCCTAACGAGGTGAGACGCGTTCATCGCACATATTCACTTAGCTATCATTTGATCGCTCTTTGGTCACGTCTTACGACCGGTCGTCATCGGTGTCGCATAAGAAAGTGCCCCGATGGTCAACCCCGCTACTCCACCCAATGTGTCGCTCGGCAACCATTCTAGCTCCGAAGGGCTGAAGCTTACTTAGGTGCACGTTCCCTGGTGGTGCTCTGGTTGGTCCTACGGTTTGCTTGCTACCACCATATTGACTGGGTGTAGGCATCAGTTTCGATTACGCTATGTAGTTTGCCGCTTGAGGAAGTACGAAAGGGCTCAAGGGAAGCAGGCATCCGTTGCTGCGCGTCTGACCGGTCCGCCGGGCCTGAACTCCACTCCCGGTACTTATACAACGTTGTCCAAGCATAGTGAACGTTCTTCCTCACGATGCTCATGGTCATCACCTGCAACTTATCCTCACTACCTCTGGAGTTTGAAGCCGACATAACGAGATGGCTACCGAATCTAAGGACCCAAGCACATTTACGTTCCATCATGACGACCTAGGTCCCATGACCGGAGTCATTACACCAAGCAACGTGGTCCAATTCCGCGCAGTGCCATATGCTACTATACCGGCTCGATTCAAGCAGTCTGTTCTCGCTGAAACGCTCGCAGGCAAAGATGACTTCACAAAACATGGGTAGTAGCCTATCTTCATATCCAGGTCGGCTTCATAACCGATCTTCGTTGGTCAACTCTGACGATCACAGTTACGTATGTCCGCAAGTGTTCAGTGAAAACGTAGTGGGAGGTGGAAATTTCCCGGGCGAAAGCTTTCCAGCCGCATCCGACGAATTTCAATGTGCCATCCTCCAGCTTAACATACCGCTCTCGTATCTCAAAGATCAGCCGCCTTCGTCCAAGCTTCCCGTGCTAGTGTACATACATGGCGGTGGCTTCGTGCTCGGAAAGATCGATGAGCAGCACAGCACAGCCCTAATGGTTGAGCAATCGATTCTTGATGATCAGCCTGTCATCTCAGCAAGTATACAGTACCGGGTGGGAGCGCTCGGTTATCTGCACACCCCGGAATCTGGCAACGCGAATCTCGCTTTGAATGACCAGCGAAACGCGCTTCTTTGGATTCAGAAATTTGTCGCAGGATTTGGAGGAGACAGCAAGAGAGTTACTGTGTTTGGAGAGTCTGCTGGCTCCATATCAATATGTAGCCACATGCTGTCTGCACCTCCATCGTCTGGTCCACTCTTCCAGAGAGCCATCCTGTGTTCTGGTGTTCTTGGACCAACAACAGCACCGTTATCGCTGGAGAACGCAAGCAAGACTTACAAGGACTTCTTGAAAAGAGTGGGAATTGAAGAAGACGGAGAGGCCAGTCTTGATTTACTACGCAAAGTGGATGTGCAAAAGATCGTTGACGCAACTTCTGAGTATCGTGCGGATGGCGGCATGTGGCTGATCGTCCAAGATCCAGAATGGTTTGGCGATGCTGCTGGATCGGTAACCTGGGATCGCATTCCTGAGTTGCTCAGCAAGTGCGACTGGGTCAATGAAATTATTCTGGGAACTACAGGTTCTGAGGTAAGGGAACGATGCTTCCAGACGCGCTCGGCATCAGAGGCTTACTTATCATCCAGGGCATCACCCTCATGCAGCAAATAGTTCCCGTCAGCCCGGACGCATTCCTCAGTGGCATTGCAACTCAGTTAGGCGAGCAAAGCGCGGAGCTAGTCGGTAAGGTTTATGGCGTCGCTCCAAATACCGACCAGAACTTGTTCCTGACAGCGGGTGCGCGCTGGATGGGCGATGTTGTTTTCGATGGTGAGTTATAGATCGGTAACGTGGAGCATGCGTCGCTAATTCTCGTAGCGCCTACTCACCAGCTAGCACAATACCTTACCCAGCATACGAACAAGAAAGTTTACCGTTACGTTTTCGACGTCCGTAACCCCTTTCCTATTAGTCCCTTTTGGCAACAAGCGCATCATTGGGTCGATGTCTACTTCATGTTCAAGACGTACCAATTCCGCTACCCCACCCAAAGACTGAAGGATATCTCCACGCAACATGCGCAAAATTGGATCAGTTTCGCAAACGGAAGTACACCATGGAAGGAATACAAGTACACTGGTGACGGAGATGAAATCGTGATGGTGGCGGATGAGAGGGATGGCTGGGTAGAGAGGACCGTAGGACAGCATGAGAAACTGGTGGAAAACACGTGGCGGAGGTGCGAAGCATTGTACCAAAGCTGGGATAGCATGAGAGGCAAAGAGTTCTCACCATTCGATATCGATCCGATGAAGGTAAAGAAGGCAGCCTAAGTCACCAAGGTATCGTTCACTTCAACCAATCATTCTGAGTCATATCAGCGCTAGGCTTTGTTGTGCTTAGCGGTGGTCTCACTCCACCGAAGACCTTTCAAAACATCGTGTTCATGATCTTCTTGAGTGTATTGATACTTGCGCAAACCTGATACCTAGAATTCAGATCCCATAAGACTTCAGCATGAGCACCCAAGACACCCTAAGACCTTCTCGGCGATTCGCCCTTCTCACATCTCGTCTCATTCTTGTACCGACGCCATTGGCCATCTCAATACCATCTTATGTCAATCTGTACGCTGACCTCCATGCCAATGCCGCCTTCTGCAGCATGGGTTTCGGCAGTGCTTTCCCTGTTCAAACGCGAACTCAAGAACAGATGCAGGAAGTGATTGCCACGCGAGACATTGCGCGATCCTGGGACAAGAGAGCGATTGGCGATTTCGCAGTAGGCAGACGATCAAAGTTACAAATTGAGGATACAACAGGCCGGAAACTGGCGGTGGCGACCAATGCAGTAGTGGTCATCGATGAAAGTGACATGGACGGTGTCTGTCAGACGCTTGACGACATTGAGTGGCTGGGTTACGCGGGCGTCCGTGACGCTACTACAACCTCTCTTCCTTCACGCAATGCCTCGGATGCTCCGCTACCGCCATGGGAAGAGATGGTCGAACTGCGTTATGGCGTTGCACCATCGTGCTGGGGCCAAGGGGTAGCTCGCGAAGCTGCGGAAGCAGTCATGCAATGGGCAGCCACTGAAAGAAGCGTGAAAAGATTCATTGCTGAGACAGAAAAGGAAAATGCGAGAAGCGGAAGAGTGTTGGAGAAGATGGGGTTCAAGAAGAGTGGTACTGAGTATTGGAAGGATGAGGATGAGGTGGAGTGGGAGAGGGATGCCTCGAGTCTTTGGTAGCCGTTGATGTGTCATGTGCAAACTTCACAGATTCATCACATCTAAATGGTAGCCTGTGTACCTTCAGCTATGGATACTCTTGTGCAATCACCGACACGGAGCTTAGATGTCAGTTTATCGAATATGGAGAGTTGAACGCATTGAAGTGCCAACAGAGGATAGGATTATTGATATACTATCAGCAAAGTGCATTTTGAGACTTTGCGCTTTCATTTAGCATAGGCGTCAAGTTGGGTACCTTCAAGGCCGCTCGAACAAGAGCCGCATTAGACCAACAGCACTCCAAAGTAGTACTGGTATCCCTTGGCTATGTAGCAGATTTTGTACAACAATCTTGCGCATTCGCCGCATCGCCATCGTATAGTACACTCTTGTTCACTTCTTGAGTGCTCGGCGCAACATCCAGTCCAGGGTTCTTGTCAAAGAAGTTGACCGGCTTCAGCCCAACCACCATCTTCTCACATGGCATGACTGGCCAGTCCTCAATCCTTGGATTATGTGTTGACCCGAAAGTATGCCAGACCACGACATCCTCGTTCCTGACACTCGCTTGCTTTTTGTCTCCAGCTCTCTTTTCAATCGCACTCGCAATCCCATCACCACCCATCGACTGCATCGTGTATTTTCCTGCAGGGAACATCTCATCTTCGCGGTACTTTGTCACCCATACTGCATGCTGGCCGTACTCGGATCGGCGAGCGTGGAAAGATGAGGGATGCGCGAGAAGCATCTGGCTATACGAGGGAAGCAGCTTGAAGCCTACTGGCGTCTGTGTCATGGCGTTGGTCTCTGCTTCGTTGACGATCTTGAACACGCGATTCTTGGTCAGATCGAAGTCGAATCCACCTTCGCGCTCGATGTAATTGGTGCGAGTCTCATATCCGACGCCGAAAGGGTTGTGTACGTCTGGATCATCGATAGGCATCGCGTGCGACTCTTCGATTACGACGGAATTCTTTTGGCCGTCAATAGCAGGGTCAATTCGCAAGCAGAAAAGGTGTTGATGGTATGGTGCAAGCACGCCGGGTGCTACGATGGTACCAAAGGGCGGTTTGGGCTCACCGAGAGCGATGGGTGCGGTAGAGAGGATACCGGTTGCCCGAACTTCGTAGTTGATCGACGCATCTTGACCGAAATGGAAGGCGAAAATGTATTCGTAGTTGCTTACAGTGATGATCGTTTGCAATACAAGAATGCGCGAGCGTGTCACCACAGCATGCCCTGTGCGGAAATTTGTATGCTTCCAAAGTATCCCGTCGTCCTGTTCATGCAGGCAGACTACATTCGGCAGTTTCAGTGGGAGGCCGGAGGACGTATTGTGCCAACCGTCAAAGTACTTGATAGTGCCTGGTTCGTTATCAGTACTGCCGAAGCCCTGCATGATGCAACAAGACCTACCAAGGCAATCACAGCCCAGTCGCAGATTGTTCGCATTGATACCTGCACCATCGTTTCCCAAGTCAAACGCTCCTTTCCTTGGAAACGGAGCTCGTGGATCACCGTAAGGTACGAACATCTCTGCCAAAGATAGGCGATAAAATAGGCTTCGCCCGTCGTATCGAATGTCATGCAAAGTCAGACCCTCGCGATAATTAAATCCCACTCTAAACGTCCACTTCTCCCAGCTAACCCTATGGCCATTGATCTTGAATGATGGGCCTTCTGGCTGGACAACTTGGTACGGTTTTGTAGTCGTACGAGGACTGGATCGCAGATCGGGATGATACTCGCTCGCATCTGTGGCATGAATCTTCCGTCGGTCGAAAGAACGCATCTCGTTGTGAATCTGTTCATTGCTTGAAGTAGGTAGACGATAGATTTTGGTGACTTCCAGGTCTTCAGAAACTTCGGCGCAGACGTCGAGTGGGTAGGCGTAGTAGTTTGCGTCTGTGTGGGCTGTGAGTTGAAGATAAAACCAGCACTGCAATTCGAGTCAGCATTTTGGAGTTTTGAAATCGGAAGTTCGAGGCAATACCATTGATATGCGACGAGACATATCATTTGAACCGTCAGTAGCATAAGCCCATGGTTCGACAATCACAGATGCGCCTTCTGGTAGATTGAGCGTTTCAATTTCTGCCTGGACTTTCGGGTCGCGCAAGCACGCCTCTTCAACCTCTTTCGTATACGCTGCGTCAATGTACGAGTGCTTTCCTTCAAGGTGCTGTTTCCCGATGACATTATTACTGTCAATGGCAACCATGAGTTCGAATAGGTCATTTGCGCCATTCTTGCTTCTCACAAGGATCTCCACGCGAGCGCAACGACTGATCTTCGGTAGTGCTTGATCATGCCGATGCTCTGCTTCGATGTATGTGACGAGCTCGTCTTTTGGGGGTTCTCTCAAAGTGATGACCCTAAAGTTCAAAGCCAGACCTTCAAACGATGATTGAGCTGCGTTGACTACCTGTATTCATGTAAACATACGATCAGGAATGGTGTGTATAAATCATCAACCTTCGTTATCTCTTCCGGCGTAAGCGGGTCAAGCGGATGGGGCGTGGACGCCATAATCTCGTTTTACAAGGCTTCGGAGCGCAAACGTTCTCAGAACAGCAGCAACGGTTTTGTGTACTCTTTATCGCACAAATGGACGAAACAGAGATCCTTATATAAAGACCCCAAGTCTTGGTGGTCTCCGATAGGATGTTCCTTGTGATTGGCCAGGTGCGACCTCGGAAGTTTAGCGCGGAACGCTTCGCCTGCGCCTGCCTCCAAAGGTTCGTCTCGGACATCATCACCTCCAAAGGTAACAAGCATTCCCACAACGCCACACCTCCAAAGGTAACCCGGAGAGGGGTTGCGATACTTCATCTGCGCAATCATAATATGGTGAATATTATGACGTATGTTACGTAATTCGACCCCAATCTGCAATCATCAGTTTCGCTTCGCGATCGCTCAGCCGACCAGGAAAACGAGGCTACAAAATCGCAATTAGCATCGCAATCTAGTATTAGTGAAGCTGTATCCATCTCAGGATATGACGACCAGCAGTCTTCGAATCATGATATCGATACGATGACTATATACCTTTGTCTCTTCTACACATCGCAATTCACGGTGCTCAACGGCCCTGCAGCACCGGAATAGAGATTCTTAACGTCAAGCGCAAGGCTTCTCTTATCAGATGTTCCATCGACTAGGCCACCAGGCGATAGGAGAAAGAGAATATGTTTCAATCAGCTCCACGCGTAGTCAGTGGTAGCGAGCAAGCTTGGCTGACGTACACACAGCGCATGCGCAAAGCACAAATGCTCGTAGCAAAACAGTTCAGAGGCTGCTGGAGTGAATTTAGAATCGTTCGGACTCAGAATACCAGCCAATATTCTAGTGTCTGCACAGGTACTAGAACAGCCTTTGGTTGTATATGTACCAGCTCTTCGCTGAGTTGAAACCTTTTCGCACACCACTGTAACCACCACCCACTCTTATTTTCGTCCAGGAAAGAATATCAAGGTATTGCAGAACTGGTAAGTATTCAACAACGTTCCTCCCTAAGCTCTTTCTGATATGCATATCAGCTAGCATGTGGTCTTCAGATGACTCTGGCTCTGACTACGACTTCGGCGGCACCTGGAATGACTTCAAGGGCACCTGGAATGACTACAACTGTATCTGGGGTGATTATGGCTTTGGATACGACGACTATGACTACGGAGGGCCATTTCCACTAGACTTCCTTCCTTTCCGTAACCTTTGCGAGGCTGCGATTGGCTATCTCGATACCCAGAAAGAGTACTCTCTATATGATTCGACAATGATCGAGTTCATTGCCATTGCTGAAGCTGGTACCTCCGCTATGACCTGGGTGTATGAGCTAAAGTTCTACAAATTCCTCTATCTACCACCTGAGCTACGCTTCAATGTGTATACTCATTTGTTGAAGGCTGCGCACAGCTACCAGGAGCTAGCGAAACATTTGCACGTCGACCGGTTCAACAATCCATGTTGCACCTGGCGCTGGCCCAACGAACTCACCATTTGCGACCGGCATTCAGGAAACGAGCTACCCACGGCGGAGTATGCGCCCTGGCTCCCTGATCTCGCCTTCACAAACAAGCAGGTACTGGGAGAAGTCACCATATGCATGCTCTCGACAACGAAATGGTTCGACTTCAAGTACGAGGAACACAAGCCTTCCAAGATTGTCCGTTTGTTCACAGACTTCCCCTCCACTTTCCCCACGGTCATGGTCAACGGCGTGGCTACCACCGAAGCCTTTGCAGCTATCAAGTGTATCTATTTCCCACACGAGTGCAAGTATAACTAATTTCGTATCGGGCGTGTCGTAGACGAAAAGAATCCCGACGTCACACTCATGATAAAGTGCACAAACCTAGACACTATCGCGATGGTGTTCAACTTCCACCAGCTTATCAAGACTCCGTGAGCCCCACCACCGCGAGATCTGGAAGGCTTCCTGGACTTCTTCCATTTCGAGCCAATGCTTGAACACAGCAGCGTGAATAACGTGTATCTCGAGGGAGTCTATCCAAGGGAAAGGGAGGGACAAACCATGACCTGCTTATACGAGTTCGGCAAGTATCAAAATTCATTGATCAGTAACACATGAAAAGTCACTGTTGAAGATGAATACATACAGAGCTCTTAGTGTATTGTTTCTCGCTCTGGACGATCATGTGATCACCTCCACCTATGATACGGATTCCTTCCACAAATTCCTTTCAGAATTACCCAATAAATTAGACAACACGTGTATTTTAGCGAGTTGCGTTTTACGTTTCTACGCCCGCTTGGTGTTCTGAGATAACAGAGGAAGAGGGGAAAAAGCTAGCCAGTATGGGTAAGACCGATAACTGTCCCATCTGATTTCCCCTGCTCTTTCAATATTCGGGCAATGTTGTCGAACATGAATTGATGGAGGTTTCTAAAGCCTTAGGTCACACAATTGTTAGCTAGGCCCTGATAGAAGATATTTGGACTTACTAAAAGAATCGCCAAAGCAGGACCACGTCGACGACATAAGAAACGAATGATCACCAACTTGTCGCAGCTCCTCAAAGCTCCAGAAGCCAGCCAGAACTCCTCCTTCGCCGTTCAATCTCTTATAGTAAAATGGTGCATTTCCCATTTCCCATGTCATTCTTAGGCCTTCCTCATTATCATACAGCTCAAAGGTGGTCAAAACTTCCTTGATGACAATTGGATCAAGTGCCGATTCCCAATCAACTGCGAAGGTACGCGAAGACCCAAGGTCGAATCCTTTGCCTGTCGTGTTGGTAACATTCAACCCGAGGAAGGCTAAGTCACCAAAGGACGACGCAGCAATACCAGAAACGTCATCAACACTGGCAAGGAAGAATCCATATGAAGCAACCGCTGCGTAAGAGGTTCCCGGAGGGCACTGGCATGGTTGGATAGACGCACCGCAAGCAGCTAGAATGTCGCGTGTGATCGGAGAGTCGTTATGAGCGGAACGAGAGTACGCGACGGGCGCTAGCGCGAAGGCTAGGAGAGGAATGAAGGCTTTGTAAATCATGTTTGGCGAGAAATTTAAGCGCAGTAGTAGGCAGGTGATAGAGGTCTTCTGACACAGAGGGTAACAGTAGATTAGATAGTGAGTGAAAAGGCGTGAAGTTTAGAAAGCTCTTATATGTGTCGCAAGAGTAGTCTGTGTAATTGGCTAGAGTTACCCTGGCAATAGACTCCAGAAATGTCCTCGCTGTCGAGCTGTCATGTGCTAGTAGTTAGTTCCGTCTGACTAGACCTGACTATACATAAACGGGTCTTTTAATGATTGCTGACACTTGCATTAGAGCTACTTACCAAGCAAGTATCTGCAGACAAGTATAGAACCGTGATAAGCGACCAGCTTGATAGTCTACTCTTGATAACACTTTGCATTAGCTCGGAAGCTATTAACTAGAGTCGGTTAGCGCAGTTTCCAATCTACGGACGAAACAGGTCACTTACACGAGATGGCGAAGGTATAAGCCGCGTCTTGCATCGCACCCATGTTGCATTATTCTCACCAGTTATACTACAGTTCTCTGATCTCGATCTCCAAACCGCCATAGTTTCACGATACGCACAAGTACATAAGTCGCCCACCGGCCCTGGCGACCAGCGGCCTACAGCACTTCAAATCATCAAACTTGAGCATATGGAGAGAAAATTGATTAGGAAAAATATCTTGATCACAGGTTGCTTGTCAGGAATCGATCTGGAAACGGCGCGTGCCCTATTTGAAACAGGTGCCACACTATTCTTAACTGCGCGGTATGATTACAAGGCCGAAACCAACTTCTCTGCTCTCAATAAGTGCATTTGGAGCTGCTGATTTGGTGATCAAAGTGCGTGTTACGCAGGGAAGCGCGTTGCTAGGTGGGGCACGGCAATGTTGGTATCTTCTCTGGGATCCTATAAAAGCTAGTAGAGATGTAGCGGACAAAAGATTTAACTACAAGACCAGCGGCAGTGGAATACAAAGCAGTGGTTCTGGCAGTTGATGCAATCGATCTTACTTTATGACCAAGAAGCGCAGATCACAGGCCCTCCAAGCTGATCGATAGAACGACACTCATCTTGTGAGCTGATGATCTCTGACTGAGTGAGTTTACTACTATAGATAGATATATGGTTTGCAGGTCGCAAGCGTTGGAAAATCCCACTATATTTGCGGCAGCTTGGGCGACTGAAAATGAAGGACAGTGTGAAGGATAGTAAGAAACAGCACGACAACGCGCTAAACGAGGAGATGGTTCGGAAAGACTTCGGCGTGCATCGTCTGCTGCTCTGTGCCAAAAGGGAGGCTGCAATTATCAACAGCTGACATCTAATCTGCTCCGCTTACTGCACTCCTACTAACCTCAAGGCAACAGCATTGTTTTAGATCAAATGTAAACGCAATTCAAAGGACACCGCGCAGTGTCACACACCAACAGAATCAATGCCGAAATAAGCCAAGAAGATATCATGAGAGAAGGGAACCCGTTCAATAGTCCACAGCTAGTATCTGCCTCCCTCGTCGCAAATCTTATGAAATACCTCAGTCGTGTGCGCCCACATCTTTTCCTCGGCGCCCTCGGCCCGCATATTAGCCGCCCTCTTTGTGTCAGGCTGGGCCTCGCCGTTCCAGGATAGCTGGTAATGACCACTCCCTTCGACACCATCACCGCCGTTCACAACACCCTGTACTCCTTCGGCCTTTGCTCTGGGTGAATAGCGCGAGGCAGTCGCTTCAAATAAATGTCTCTCACCGCTTTCCTTCGTGCTCACTGAGAATGGCGACAGCAGAGCATAGACGGGCTTGAGCCATGGGTTGCGGCCACCGGAAGTCTCGACGATACCCGGCTGCTCGTGGATAAAGGAGGTGTTGGGCCATTGTTTCGCCAGATGCTCAATGGCAAAGTTGCCTAGGGCACTCCCATGGGTCGCGCAATTCTTAAGAGAGAATTTGTTCTTGAGTGAAGGGTCGGAGAAATCGAAGTCATTATTCTTTCCGAGCGCAGGATCGTACACGGACACGACGCGCGACAACGTCGCCTCAGGATCATCACTCTTGGCCGCTGCGTCCAGCAGAGGTGCTAGATTATGCATGAAACGCGCTCTCGCGTAATAGTGAAGGGCGAACTTGTGGTCTAGGCCCTCCTTGGTCTCGTTTCGGCCCTTGAAGGTCATATAGCCGATTGTCATGAACAACAGATTCACCTTCTGCTCCTTCGCCTGGATCTCCTTGCACGCCTCATCCACTTTGCGCAGCAGACTTACGTCTTGCTGTATAAAGTTGACCTTGCAGGATGAGTTGATGGCTTTGAGCTCATTGGTGATTTTGGCAGCTTCCGTGGCATTGCGGCCGATTAGGTAAATGTGGGGAGAGCGGGTGTTGCGTGCAAACTCTAAGGCAGTATAATGGCCGATGCCTGAGGTGCCACCGACGAAGATGGCGACGAGGTTGGGAGCGAAGGATGAGAGGGTCGCATTGTGGGCGCGGACGTCGCTGAGAGAGACCATGTCGGATGTCAGGCTCAGGGTTGATGTGCGGAAGGATTGGACGCGGGAATGGGTGTGAAATCGGTCTACTCTGCGTGTCCGGATGTTCGTGGGATGGCAAGCTGTAGACTGGCAATTTACAGGTTGGTAAGCTATAGAGGCTGGGAGCGTGGATAAGATTGCCCCTTTGTTTCGTATATGGGGAATGTAGGATATTGGTATGCTACGCTAGTCAGGCATGTTTATGCCCATCGTTTAGATTGCTAGAAAAAAGCTTATCAATAGTTTCGCTCTGATTATTCTGGTAATCCAGACGGAGTCAGAGAGACAGACGGATAAATGAACTGGCAATCATGCTGCAATGGCCGATAGCTTACATCGTCTAGATTACTAGATTGAGATTAGCATATAGCATCCCTGAGCGTCTTAGCGCGACCATGTTGGCCAATTAGATAGCACACGGATGATGCGTGTGCTCTTTGCCCGGCTAAGCTGCTGAACTACTACTGAGAAGGAGTTCTTCCTGACGGCCCGTCTCGTTAGTCAGTAGCTCTGTAAGCTACGTCTGTTACAATCACCAAGAAACAAGGCACAATGTTGGCAGATGATAACGTGGCTGGGGATAATGCTAATGATTGGAAGCTCAGCAGCATCTGTCGGCCTTGCCAAGCATCGACATCAGGAGACGAGGCCCGGCAGTCATGAGACTCCTATGGACCCAGGAAAACCCAGGATCTCAAAAACGAAGATAGAATAGAAAAGGAAGCTCTGCGTAACGTACATTATCGCTATATAGGACTGTGAAACCTATCAATGATATATATCTGTGTGCCTGACTCTCGTAATCTTCGCTGTAAATCAAGAATTTGCGCCGATGAGAACATACCACAACGTTACCGCGTCCTCATACCGTCGCTCTGGCCAGGCAATACGTTTCAATACGTTCTCCACATCACTCCAGCCCCATATATCTCGAGATCCTCCCCAAGCCGTTATCTCAGCAGCAACACTGTGATATAATTGTTCAACTAGACTCGAACCGCACAAATCGCACAAAGCTTTCCAGAACCTCTTTAACGTAAGTGCAGCTGAAAAAGCTATCCAGATCCACAGATCAGAGTTGAGTTGATGGAAAGGTTTTGTGAGGATGTTTGTATCACCACCCGTTAGCAAAAGATTGCAAAGGTGCGATGGGAGATCAATCTCAAGGGAGGGACCAAGCTTGCTCAGCCTGAGTACGCCGTACCAAAAGCAATATCGAGCTGCTGCGAATGTTCGCCATGTGCATCTCAGCTTGTCGGTCTCTCGGGTTTCACTGACAGAGTGATGCAAGCTGAAAAGTGATTCAGCGTGCAGGCGATTTGCGTTCAAAACGACTAGAGCAGCGTTCGCGGTCGACATTGGCCCTCCTTCTTGAATGTTCGACGTGCCAGTCGACGATCCAAGCACTGACACTAAAAATCTTAGTTCGTTGATAGGCTTGGCGATATCGACGATTTGATTGTTTTCAAGACTGGAACTGACGAAGAAATACGGCATCAGGCGTATGGATTCCACTACTCTGTCATGATCCTTAGTGCACGGTTGAGATAGTGGTAAAGATGGTCTGTTTGAGAATCCGCAGCTGTGATCAAGGCGAGAGGTCGCTTCGATGATGGCTTGCGCCCTATTTGTATGAGCAATTTAAAACACCCCAAAACGTTTTTGCTCTTACAGAATATTGTAACGAGTCACCAAATCGGATGTTTCGATGCTTTCTTGACTAGTCACAGCAGTAGAAAAGTATATCTGCTGCTGTCTGAACTCAAGAAGCCTCTTCAGGCCCGCAAGATGATGCTTGGCAGCCGTATCATGCCCAAGATAAGCCTAACCCCACCGAAAGTGTCAGCCAAAGCGTGTGAAGGACCTGTGCTGCTACCAACCTCAGTTAGAAGGAGGGTTCCAATCAGGGTTAAGCACTGGGTCTTCAATTGTGTCTTTGGGTGAGACAACCACGTATTAATGGTGCGCAAGCTTTCGAGCTTGTGATGTAAGTACACTGTTTCAAAGTCGCGTAATCCACCTGCATGGCCAGCAAAGAAAGCCGCAGAAATTAACATCAAGGCACGGCAGAATGCTGAATCCGTGTTTTTCGATGCTACGCTGAGAAAGGATCAGTTTGATGTTGTTGGTTGTCTAGAGGATTTGTCTGAAGTACTTTTCTTTCCACAAGCGTGTAGGAATGAAATGACCAACTGGTGCATTGGTCTGCATAACTGTGATTCCGTGTTAGTGTGTAGAGCTGCGTGTTATATCATAGACAAGCACCCTACAGAACTCGAGCACTTCCATAGATCGAAATGGCATGGCAATTGGAAGTGCATCAAAAGGATCCCCTCGAGCTCCGGAGATCTGAGGCGTGATCTGCCAAGGCGCTGCAAGACCCGGAACTTTTGCCTTACTACGTAGGCTCATCACTGACTGGCCTAATGGCGCATACACACATTTCTTGAATGCCCTCTCACAATTCAAGCTGTAATGTTAGTGTTATATACATGATACCCATATAGTGTATATTTACCAGTGTGGTCGCTGTTCCTCGCATCGTATATGTCGTCCTCTACATGTTAAACATCCTGTCCGACTTCGAGTGTGCTTCTGTCGTACCCTCAACAGTAGTTCTGGCCCCGCCATACGTTATGAAATAACTACGTCCACAACGAATCTGTGTAGAAAGTGTAGGGTTAAGGAAAACTGTTTAGGCAATCGAGAAGATAACTAATTGTAATTAGGTAATTAGATAGATAAAGCTGCTACTAAGCGCTTCGGTCTAAGATATACTAACTCTAATTGTCATAGATCGAACTCGAACCCACGCCCTTTGACTTATCACGTGATACGCTAGCTAAGCGGGAGGATCCATGCGAGGAACAAGGCTATGCGTCGTGATTGTGTGAATGGCCGGAAGACCGGACGAAGCTAGAGATGCTAATGGCGAAGGACTGGCGTGGCGTAAGCCGCGTTGGTGATGTGGTCATGAGTCGTGAGTCGTGTTAGAGATCCCGACATGTCGGAGATGATCCTTGTTGGTGCTGATACGGATCTTGATTGCAGCCGTTGGCGAAGGATGCCTGAAAGCACAGGCCAAGTCAGGTATCTTTCGCGCGGACCGCGTACTCATCGTCCAAATCTACCAAGTAACTACTTGTAGCGAAGCTAGAAGCCCACAAGGTTCGCTGTTGGCTAACAGTATGACACACGGCGATGCTACACTCCCTGGGTTACCTGCGGAGCTCGTCCAGGACATCGCTATCCACCTGCCCTGCTCTTCAATCTTGAGCCTCAGCCTTACTTCGAAACGACTTTTTGCGAAATGCTACAATCGTCATGTGTTCAAGCGTAAGGCTGCCAACGCTATTTACTACGAAAAGTACCACGATATGGCATCGCTAGATCTCGATGCTGTCGAAGTTGAAAATTGGGAACTTCAGACGTGCGACTCCGAGGCGAGCGAAGAAGGCAGTGAAGATGAAGAGTGGTGGACAGAGTTTCAAGAGGACATTTCTCCAGAAGACGATTGGGACTACGCAGACTACGTGACCGAGGAGCAGTATAGACTAGAGAAAGCACACGAACAGCGTATTGCGACATGGCCTGATCGTACAGTCTTCGACAGCTTATCTGCTGGTGACAGCGCTCGTGTAGCCTTTGCCGTGGAGAAAGCGCAGCAATGGTTCAACGTGCCCATGGATCAACAACCAAAAAATCGATCATGTGACTGGAGGAAAGGAGTCTTCGCTTTCTGGCTGCCTCATCTGTTCACAATCAGACACCCATCAGTCTTTGCCCTGAAGCCTGAGCATCTTCATTTTTTGCTTTGCGAACCCACCGAAAATGAGAATCCTGAGTGTATCAAGAATTCTTGTCTGATCGAGTATCTCAATTCGGCATATTGCATGGTAATGCTTATGTTATCCCGAGTTGAGAAAATGGCTCTAGTACCAGAGGAATTGCGGTATGCACTAGCCACCGAACCTTTTTTAGGTAGCGGTTGCTTCCGACTCGATTTCCCGGACGTACTAATGGACATGACGTGGGTTATGACTCCAAATAAAGTGCGTTTGGATTTCGAAGACAGGTATACCACAATCCTGTATATGGTTTTCAAAATTTTCACAGCACGGAGCCCTCGCGATGTTCCTCTGCCATTAGTCGACCGATTGCCACTAAGCACACTCATAAAGAACCCGATACCCTTTCGAACACCAGGAGTTGAGATGCACGACATCCGAATGACACCTCAGGAAACCATAAACTTCCTTGACGGCATCTGGGTAGGCTGGTATGCTACCCAGGTCAACGAATCCATTACCGCGAAGCTCTCAAGAACGCAAAGCATACTCATTACTGCTCGAGAGGCTATTCCCAGTGACCCACCAGATTGCATAGCAATCATAAAGGGTCAACACAATTCGGACAGTTTTGCAACGTCTCAATTCCATGGGATCGTGAATAAACAAGGGGACGTTAGCATCTCCTATGAGTATGCGACAGAGCGAAGTCTGTGGCCACATCATGATATGCGTAGAGTGGGGAGGGAGGACCGGTGTTATGGATATATTACACCATTCGGCATTGTTGGATGGCTTGATCCTGCTGATAGGGTTGAGCACTGTTTTCGGGAAATGAGTGACATATTCTGGATGTATAGAAAAGAGTGGAGCTATCGTGAAGAGTAATCTTCAGCCTAGAGTGTTTAGCCTAAGAGATGATGGAGGTTTTCTAAAGGAGCTATATGCCTTATTCTGGCCAAGAAGACGCTGTCTTCCTCGCTTAGCCATGCATCGACAGCCGATCGTGCCCATAGTTACACGCCAGGCAAAGACCTCTCCACTGAAGAAGACGGTCCATTCCTGACGGTTTATTCTTCTGCCTTCCTGTAGCGCTACATAACCAGAACCTCTACCGTATACAAGAGCCCCGTTCGCCTGAGCTACATGCAAGAGTATGGACGGTAAGCAGTCGTGGTTGTCGCGTATTCTTCGATGGCGTGGTTATGGTTCCATCTGTCACAAGTAACACAAAGGATTCTCTCCTTGAAGGGTTGGGGGGGGAAGGAGTAGAAGACCAACCACACCTCCAACAGCAGTTAGTGATCACTGCGGGACGCGAGGTGATTACATAACTAAGATAACATCCTGCTAAGACTTCTACAGAGTATGCTATACTAATCTTGATTAAGTAATTTAGACGGCACGTACCTGTGCTTCTACAGAGCACGCTATACTAATCCTAATTAGGTAATCTAGACGGCGCGCACCTGTGCTTCTACAGAGCATGCTATACTAATGCACAATTGCTAAGCAATCTAACTACCTCGCCGACTCTTCTAATCGGATTGCAAAAACAATTGGAGCAAGGCAAAGTCTAAGCTTACTTCTGGTAACCTACACGACGCCTATTACTACGCAACCCGAGAATAAAGCCGGGTTAGTAGTTCATCCAGAAGTATAAATCCAAAGCCTTTGTTATAACTGTTGTCATCACCAGCAGTACCATACCTTCCATTGAACGAAAACAAAATGTCGGACCCACTGACTCCTTACGCGGAGAAATATCTTCAGCCTAACGGACCCGGCGATGCGCGTCCAACCGCTTTCCAGGTGATTCGCGACAACAATCTTGTTGGGAAATGGACTGGCAGAGTTGTGCTTGTAACAGGAGGCACTTCTGGAATTGGTATCGAGACAGCGCGAGCGCTCTTCGCTACTAACGCCGATGTCTTTATTACAGCTCGCGACCTAAACAAAGCCAGCAGGGTTATTGAAGATATCCGCAAATCAACCAAAGGTGATGGTAGGCTCGAAGCGATCGAGATGGACATGGACAAGCTTGAGTCAGTGAAATCTGCTGCTCAAGCTTTTCTCGACAAGTCTAGCAAGTTAAACGTGCTTGTAAACAACGCAGGTTAGTAGGGATATGATAAAACACTTGGAAGTTTGAAACTCACCTATTCATTAGGCATTATGGGTCTTCCGAAACGTAGCACCACCGTTGATGGTTTCGAGCGACAGTTTGGCGTTAACCACCTCGCCCACTTTACCTTGACTGCCCTGCTTCTCCCCACCCTCCTTAAGAGCACATCACCCGCCTTCAACTCCCGCGTCGTTATGCTCTCCTCCTCCGGACACCGTTACTCCACCGTTAACCTCGCCGACCCCGGCCTCGCCCAGAATTATGACGCATGGACAAGCTATGGGCAGTCCAAGACCGCCAACCTGTGGATGGCCAATTACATTGATCGCACGTACGGTTCGCGTGGCGTTCATGCTCTTGCCGTGCACCCTGGCGCCATTATCACTCCGCTCTATGTGCATGTCCAGAGTGTACCGTCGGATATGCCGCATGATTGGCAGACCAATCCTGCGGCGCAGGCATCCATGCAGTCGTGCGAGCAGGGTGCTTCAACGTCGACATGGGCAGCAACCGCACCGGCGCTGGAGGGAACTGGGGGGAAATATTTGTGCAATTGCGGCATTGGTGGACCAGCGAAGAATTTGAGTTCGATTTTGGACCCAGGATATGCTCCACATGCATTTGACGAGGAAGGGGAGATTACGTTATGGAATTTGAGCAGTGAACTGGCCAATGTTAAGATCGAGATGTAGTGTCACGGCTCGTAGGGGATCTCGTCTATCAACAGTGTTAGAGCCTACACTACAGTATCTGTGCGTTTAATAAGCATAGTCGCTAGTTAAGTACTCTAATGAACCGTTTTGTAAGGGCTACGACAAGCGTATCCCGGACCTGGTAGAGTAAGAAACTCAAGTATGGGTGAGCTGTTAGACAGCGACTTGATGTCTTTTTCGTGTTACAAAATAGGTAGTCGTTTATACTAAGCGGAAATAACATTCTGTCGCGGCTTAACGACGTCATGCTCCGATCGCAAATAGGTCTTCAGCCTTCCGGGGGGTTGACGGTCCGGCACGGGACGCAGAAGAAGTGGCCGTACCTATTAAGGTGCTGAATTTCTAGTTCGGTACTGGAGGCCACAATAGTAAGTATGTCATGCAAAAACCACGTCACAAGCAGGCAAAGAGGAAGCAGAAGCCAATCGGCGCAGCGTTACGTTGGCATTTCTGAGCTCCCGGACAGACTCGCCTGCTGTGTAGAATGTCCAATGCAGACGCATGCTAGCCTGGCCCGTCCAAAGCGCGGATATATGCTAGCTAGTCTCTTAGTGGAAGCGTACTGTAGTAGTATCCGTCACTATATCCATTAGAGTCACCTGCTACTGCTTCAAGTGTGAGGTGAGAGTTGACAGGGGTAATCGACGCCATACTCATACGAAGTGGATGCAAGGCGGCTCACGAGCTCAGGCGAGAACAGGGAAGAGAATGGGACAGATTCAGACGCGATTCCCAAAGGAGACGCAGGATATTCCTTACGCAGTAGCCCGAGGGAGATAGGAGGAGTTGGGTAGTCTATGATAGTAGTGAAAAGAGGCGTGCACTGTTGTGCAAGAACAGAGCAGCGTAAGGAGTCTCCTAGGTAGATTGAAGCGTCTGAATCGTATACCCAGTAACCGGGTATGCAGGGAGAAAGGCCTATCTAAAGCGCCGAGCTCATAAACATGGAGGGAGAAAGAAGCTCGAAGTATAGGGTTCAGAAGGCTCATTAAGGGTTTCAGGAAGCGGGGTCGGGAAGTACGTGCTCATGTACACAGGAGGTGCGGAGTATTTGTAACGAGTGTTGGGCCAAAGCTTGTGGTAGACGAGGAATCAGCAGAGGCTGGGCAGAGATGATCCACAACACTATCATTGTACATAGGACTACTTTACTTCCTCTGGATACAGTTTTGATAGGAGTTTGGACGAATCCAGGTTGCTTCTTCATATCATGAACACTATGACAAGCTTGAATTTCAATGCTCTCGAGTCACTCCCATCATACCTGGATTTCCATGATCAGTTCCTTCACTCCACATGAAAGCTCGAGTTGTCCGTCGTGCAAGTCTTCACCGACAACAGCTGCTCCAGCTGGTAGTTGCAACGTAGCTGTCGTACCGCTGGGTATAGCGACAGTCATAACGACTTTCGTACCATTTAACGTCCATGCCACCTTGATCGGTCCATTAGGTGTCGGTACCCTCCCGTTAACTTCAGATTGGTTCAGGAACCCAATCATAGGAGTGATGACAACCATTTCGTACCCCGGAGAACTCGGTACCACACCAAGAAGGTATTCCGGCAGTACGTAGGTCGGAGCTGCACCCCATGGATGTGCTAAGCTAGTGAAAAGATCGATACCAGGCGAACCGTCGGGTTTTACGTATTCCCAGCTCGCTCCTGAGTAGTATTCGTTGTTCTTTACCATGCTACCCCACAGGTTTTCGAGTAGGTGCGTGATAGCAGACGTACTGTCCACCCCAAGATCACGACGTGCCTTGAAGAGAGCTTCCAATAAGAAGCCTGATGGATTGGGGGCAAGCTGATAGTCATCCGTCTCTAAGTCGCTTGAGATAGTCTTGTAACCTACCGCGAAGCGAAGCTCCTCAAGCTTAGCGATAGAGGACGCTGCTTGCGTTGCGTTTGCCGTCCCAGATAGAATTGCCCAAGCGACGCCAGTCAAGGAGAAATTGCCTCGATCGGTGGTAGAGAGTGAGTATGTTCCTAGCTGGTCGTTCCATAGCTCACGATTAAGGGCCTCGCGCAGTTTGCTTGCCGTTTGTGAGTAAGACGTTGAAGCTTCTTCATCTCCGACCGCAAGAGCAAGTGGCGCAATCTCGTTAAGCATATAAGCGAAGAGACCAGTCGTTGCAGTCCCGTTGGCTGGTCCAAGGAAGCTGAAAGGTGATGGTATCTCTAGGGAACCTCCAATGAGACCAGATGAAGGATCGATGAAAGCCAATCTCGCTGTGGCAAGTCTCTTGATCTGACTCCAGTAAGGCTTCAGGCCATCCGAGTCTCCAGTGTAACGGTAGTAATGACTTATCCCTGCCAAAAATAAGTCTTGGTAGTCTACTAGCCCAGCGTAGTTCCCAATATTTGCCTCTTTGTACTGGGGTCGGGATCCCAGGTTGGCAGAGATGGGGGTAAAGCCAGCATACGGGCCTTCATCCAGCTGGTAACTTAGCGCGTATTCGATGGTGCCCAAGAGGTAGTCAAATCGAGCAGACGAAGTTGATACGACCCGCACAGTGTGGTAGAAGTCTCCTGTCCAGACTAGGCGATCCCGCTTGGCACCGTCAAGGCAGACCGAGTGGTCGAGAGGCGCAACCTGATACTCGGCCAAGCAATCTTCGCTGGTAAGAGGATTAGAGTAAATGATCGTACCGTTTCTGGCGGTGACAGTCACATCTTTGTAGTACGTGATGTGATCCTGCATACTTCCGAAACCCCATGTGCCTTCGTATCGAGAGGGAGTGCCAAAATTTCCTGGGGCTGCCGGTGGTGGTAAAGGTACGAAGGCGATCTCCGTCCCATTCAGGCTTATCCGATAGCCCGTTTTCTCGATCGATGTGCTCACGTGATACCACACATTTTCCTCGATGGTTGTGTTAATAGTGAAGTACTGGTTTTCTGGCACAGGCAACGTGCTCTGATTCACTAAGCTCCACTCAGGGTTGAATGCCAAGGTATTTGGCGGTAGGAGAGTCAGGTTCGTGTTTGCGAAAGTATTCTGCTGAGGATATTCGGACGTAAGCACAAAGTACGGCCCAAGCGGCTGCAGCGCACTTGCTACCCGCCAGCCGGCGCCGCCGCGAGCGATCTTCACATCGAAGTCGAGTGTGTAATTGGCTGCTTCAACCCCCAGCGATGACTGTGCGCTTGTTTGGCCTCGAACGAGAGCTCCGTCTTTCGTGATTTCCCATGTAGACGGTGCGTTACCGGCATCTACGCATGCCACCTGTGCGACACGGCCTCCGAGGTCGAAGACGCGGTTGTAAGTATCGTCCGATGTCTTCAAGTGCCCTGGCAGCGTATTGACGTCTAGGTTTGAGCTCGTTGCGCGGAATCCCAGATGATCGATAGTGACAGAGCCGTTTGTGATCAATCGTGCGGTCTGCCATCGCTGTCCTCCTTGGACGAAAAAACTCTCAATGTATCCTGTCTCCGTGATATTAAAAGTTTCGACACGGAAAGTGTTTGACAGTCCGTTCGAGAATGTCCAAGGCCCGTCCGAGAATGGTTCTTCAACTCCTCGGTATTCTTCGCTGTACTTTGCTTCGATCTGTACTGTTCCAGAAATTGCAGAAACGCGGAAGAAGGGAAAACCGGCTACTTCGGTACCGTAGTCGAGTGTAACGAGCGGGTTTGAGGGCGATAGTGTCAGGCTCGTATTTGCCCACGGCCTCAAGCCAGATGATGAGGGCGCAGATTGCTGTAGGATTGACTTGGGTACAATCGAGCCATAGTTGACAAAGCTATCATGGTGAGTAAATCGTCTTTGAAAGGTGTCTACGGTAGCTTACGCAGTGGCTGATGGGTTGATGAAGACTGCGATAAATACAAGATGATGAAGGATCATCATGGCTGCTACCTAGATATCATCTGAGGCGATCTCACAGCCTTTTATTCTGCGATATAACTGGGCAGCCATGACTATAGCCGGCGGTCATCTGTACCTGCGATGCATTGAAACATTACGACAACTGCCACCCCAGATTCGAGCCTAGGGCGCAGGGCCGAGTAGCGGAATGTGGGGAAAAGGCTGTCGATTCGACTCCGGCGCTGGCTAGGTGATGCGCTCGGTACATATGTGACCGATTCGAACAAGCTTCGGTATGCATAACCGGGGAGTTTGAACATCAAGCTTAACGTTGTCAGAAGGCTAGGATATGTTTTGTACAGGATGTTACCCCGCAAAGTACGATGCCCCGCATAACATGTTTCCCGTTCGTACATTCATTGGATTACACGGCCCAATACGGGCAAGTTTCGGGTGAACAGCCGGTTAGCATGCGTATCTCGGTCTGCGTATTCTAGGTCGCGAAGGATACGCCAATGCATGGTCTGACAGCCAAGGCAGCATCTCTGACGACCTTTGCGCAGGCTGCGATAGGTTGTGAGAGAATCCGAGGTCCAAATCTTGGTTCAATCGATGGTCACGCCCGAAGTCAGGCCGGCGGAGCATTCGCAATGTCAATTCAACAATCAGACTTCGTTCCCTCTCAAGAAGTCCAAAGCGTCCTTTCGACCAGGTGCATTCGAACGTTGCCAGCGACCATTGAATACACGGCGAGCTGGACATATTGAGCGGATGCTGCAATTCTGTCGGCAACGTGTTGAGAGGCTGCGATAGGCTAGAGGCAGGCCGATGCGGCTCACGGCGGCCAAGTTTTGAATTTACTGACGTCCTCACACTGGACCAAATTTCGTGATACCAACGCAAAAACCAGGCAGAGTGGAGGCATTGCTAGATTAACGTATCATGTCCATGAACAGCGAAAAGCTATGGTCATAAACTGAACAGTCACGAACAAATTTGTTTTCCAGCCACGACGATGGCCCGCCACGGCGAGTATCGGCAATGCAGTGGATCTTCCCAGCCCCCGAAAAACTTTCACTCGCTCGCACATCCGTGCATTCCTGTCCCGTGCACAGCATCTGCTTGGGTATATAAACCCATCGTCCCTCGTCCTCCTTTCTGCTCATCATGTCGATCATACTTCATAGAATCATTTCTAATAGTATGCATCCTCTTCTGAGTTACTCTAAGTAGCCACAGAATCTCCATCCTGGTTGATGACTATCAGCCTCGATGTCCCGGAGTGAGGCTTTATACGGGTGCTTCGGCGCGCGTGGCGATGATCTTCAGCCGACTGGTTTGCGACTTCGTGTTGCGCTGGAAGGCAGGACGTTGACGGCAATCTGACAGGCTACTTTTTTTTTCATTGATGCGACTGGCTTGCCAGTTGATTGAGGAAGAAATATTGAAAAAATGTTCACAAGTGAACCTCTGTGCTGACGGTCCAGGGCGAAAATCGCTGCTGCTAGCGCATCCGAGTAGTGCGTAGAGGTTGTCAGGGGGGCGAGAACATCGAACCGTAACCCGTTCACCGGCTCACAGCTCCGACCAAAGCCTGCTTCGAGCACAGCTTTCCTTATGCAAGCGCAACGCCCTGTTACAATTCCCATAGCAAGGTCTACAGAGCGACGGGCGCGAATGACAAGTAAGGTTATGGATGACTGACAGAAATCTGGTGCGCAAAATGCAAAAGCAACCCCCAACGCTCCAGCAATGCCATGCACTAGACTTCGAGAGGAAGGACTGTCAACATGCACCAGCAACGCGATAACAAACTCTCGTACTGGTGCGCGACATCAGTAATCCGTGTTCCACTGTAGGCTATCACTCCTTTTTACTTTCCCTTGAGCCTCCTGACGCTTTGCAACTTCCGTTTCCTCTGACTCTGCCATCCCACAATACAATGAAACGCAAAAGCCAACGACAAGAGATCTCCTGGTGGTCTCCTTCGCTTCCTTAGTACACGTAGAAGTTGATAGCCTCGTTGTCCGATGCACGGATCTTCTTGTTGTCTCTCATCAAGATAAGTCTCATCACCCACGCACACAGTACCACACCCGCCGAGAAGCCCACGCTCGCATACATGGCCTTGCCAAAGCGCGGTGCATCGCTGTCGGGCCACAGATACGGTGTGTAAACGAAGGAGAGGTTGCCCAATGTATTGACGATAGCCAACGCGACTGATTTCTTCTCGTCCGTCTGGCCGAGTACAGCGGCGGTCCAAGCTAGCACGATGTTGTTGACACCATACGTCGCTCCTACGAAGAGCACCATGGCGAAATACCGCGCGCCAATGTTCAAGGTGGCAGTTCCCACGATGAAGCCTACAATCGCGACGGCCTTGGAGAGCGTGATGTGCCAGGTGCGCTCATTGAACCGACCAGAAGACCAGGATACTGCTACCGACACAAAGGCTGAGATGAGATACGGAGGACAGGTCAGTACGAGGGTGATGGTCTGATTGAAACCTAATGTCTTTACGACTGTTGGTAGGAAATTCTTGAAGCCATTCGCTAAAATACGAAGTCAGTGTATGTCTCACATGCATCTCGTATAGGCACAACTTACCTGACAAGTGAAGGTTTTGCATGAGTGCAAAGACCCAGGTGCGGTAGTCGACTGCTGCCTCTCGGAGACCTTTCCAGACGTTGACCTTGTCTCGCTTCTGGGTCGTATCTTGTTCGATGCGGCTATGTGCTAGTTGTCGCTGGGCCGGAGTGAGCCACCGGGTTTGAAGGGGTGCGTTAGGTAGGAGGAAGAATGCCATCGCCGCGATGAGAACTGGAGGCAAGATCAGCTAGCGTGATAACAGACGGACTCGGTTTGAACGTACCTGTGAAGACTCCCTGAATGAGGAACAGCCATCTACAGATGTGGAGATGCGAAGTCAGTGTATGTCTCACATGCATTTCGTACAGTCATAACTTACCTCCATCCTTCCAAGCCCTTTTTCCCGTCCAGTCCGGCGAATATTCCAGCTGCGATAAGACCAGAGAAGGAACTCGCAAGCAAGTTGCCAGTATAGAACACCGACATCCTCGTTGCGGTCTCCTTACGTGTGTAAAAAGAGCTGATCATGTACAGTGCTCCCGGGTAGAACGGCGCCTCCGTCATTCCGAGTACAAGTCTGTCGACATGAGTACGTGACTTTCACATGTAATCAAGCTAATCATACCTGCATGCCAACATGCCGTGGTAGTCTTTCACGAGAACCATGAGTGTCGATACGATTGCCCATGCCATCGTCCAACCGGCCATGTAGTGGGAGGGCTTGACACGAGTCAAGAGCATATTTGAAGGTACCTGCCCCACGAGATAACTATGAAAGAGTCAAAAAGAACTTTAGTATGGCGGACGAACATCTTACCCGACGAAGAAGATGCTCACGCATGTGTTGTATTCTGTCCCCTGCAAATTGAGATCCTTGTCCATGCCGTTGATCTTCCCGTTGACAATGGCATTACGATCAAGGAAATTCATGAAGTACATGATCCAAAGCATTGGCTGTAGTTGTTAGCAACGAGCTTTTCATTTGCTCCAAGAATTAGCCTACCATCATATGGGTATCCAACTTCCTGACCAGAGATTTCTCTTCAGGGGTATACTCGGTAGCGGCTCCGAATTTGTCCAATGCAACGACATTTTGCGGTTTGTCTAGTGTATCGATGTGCTCGATCGAGACCTTGGACTTGATATCATTGGATGGAGTCGCCATAGTGGATAGCTGGAGCTTTGCGACCTCCAGAACTGATGATGCCTCACTATTCCCAGACCATAGCCAGCTTTGTAGTTCTTCTCTTCCCCAGACTCCACGAACTTGGCAAAGCAACTTGTTGCTGATCCAGGGATCGCTGCATGCCGAGATGCGGGGGAAGCCCCGTGCCCCATGGGGTTCGCATATCCGGCGTGCAAGAGAATGTGCTCGTGCGCTGGTCGAGCATATACGGACTCAACACACAAGATAGAGACGATAAGGAATAGAGAACTTTGGCTGTCCGAAGTAATCCCGACACGGTCGTCAGCAGTCGTTGGTGGGATATTTATTTGCTTGCAGCGGATCGACTTACCCCGCTACCCGACAAACTGAAACCACCCATGAAGGCTGAATCCTGCGGAAAACAATTCCTCGCGTGATGATGTGGGTGAGTAATCTGGCATCAACCCAGCGGACTTCTTATCCGACACGCTGATGTCACGTGCGATCGGAAATATCGGGACCATCGGAACCACGACGGCTCGAGACAGTATAGATACCATGGTACAAGAGCGTGCTGTTGTAAGTACCAGCTAACCATACATATCATCATGCCTGGCTTATTGACAAAAACAAAGGAGCATGCGATTACGCCGGCGCTTCGTCTCGCTGGAAGCGATGACGCAATCCATACCATCGACGAGCTGATCAAGCGACGAGCATCAGAACTCGGAGATTCTCCCCTGCTTTGCTTTCCGAGAGAAGGTCTCACTGACTATGAAGACCATTCAGCACGGGCGATTGACAGTTATGTTGATGCGGCAGTTGACGCGTTACAGCGGAGAGGGCTGAAGCCAGCGGTAGGTGGGACTTGAACCGGCTAAGAAGTCACATCTGACAGCGAGAACAGGATTCGTTACTTACTCAGGCACCAACCATTGCGATACTCGCTCCTTCTTCTCTGCAGTTTATCATCACTCTCCTTGGATTGAACAGGCTAGGCTACGCCGCTCTTCTTCTATCCCCGCGGCTCGCCAGTCCAGCAATATGTTCATTGCTTGAACAAGCCGAATGCGACACTATACTCACAATTGCCCAATTTCACGATGCTTTGGAGCAAGTGCGCAATGAGAGGAGCATCACTGTGCTCGAGACGCTCGAGCACCACGATTACTACAAGGTGGATGCACCGGTGTTCCATCGCACATACGATCCAGAACGCGAGAATCCCAAGAGAGCTGTCATCATCCATTCATCGGGATCAACAGGCCTACCAAAGCCCATCTATCTCACTCACAGAAGCTGCATCGCGACATTCGCGCTGAACCTCGATCGGAAAGCTTTGATGACGCAGCCGCTGTTCCACAGCTTCGGTTTTTACGAAACCTTCCGATCAATCTACTCCGGAAAGCCAATGTACTACGTCAACTACAACTACCCAATCACGAAGCAGAACCTCCTAGCCACTATTGAGCATGTAAAGCCGGATCTCTTATTCTGCGTACCCTATGTTCTGAAACTTCTCGCAGATTCGGATCAAGGGCTCAAAGCGCTAGCCGACATCGATCTGATCATGTACGGAGGCAGTGCTTGTCCTGACGATCTGGGCGACAATCTGGTGAAGCACGGCGTCAACGTCTGCGCAAACTACGGCGCGACCGAAACCGGGCGCGTCATGACATCTGTCCGACCACCAGGTGATAATGCTTGGAACTACCTTCGCATACTGCCCCAAGTCCAACAGTTTCTCTTGATGGACGAGGTCGCCCCAAACATATTCGAGTGCGTCGCTCTCGATGGTCTCAAGTCGAAGAGTACCATAAACTCAGACGACCCGCCTAACTCGTTCCGCACCCGAGATCTCTTTGCGAAACACCCTACAAAGCCTAATCACTGGAAGTACGTCTCACGTCTGGACGACCGTTTGACATTAGTCAACGGGGAGAAGGTACTTCCAATTCCAATCGAAGGCCGGATACGTCAAGAAGCGCTTGTCCAAGAAGCCATCGTTTTCGGAGACGGCAAGACAGTTCCAGGCATCTTGATCATCAAGGCCGACGCAGCGGCCGACATGAACGATGAGGAGTTCCTGCAGCACATCTGGCCTGCTGTTGAGGACGCGAACTCTCGCGCAGAAAGCTTTTCCCGCATTCCGCGAGATCTTATCGTCGTGCTGCCATCTGGAACAAAGTACGCTACCACAGACAAGAGCACATTCATCCGCGCCCAGGTTTACGAACAGTTCAAGCAACAGATCCAAGACGCATACGAGAAGTTTGAGAACGACACCAGCGGGTCCGTAGCACTGCCGCTTCCAGAACTCGAGGCGTATCTGTCTCGACGTTTTCGCGAAGAGCTTGGCGTGGAACCAGGCTCTTCCGAGTCAGACTTCTTCGCCTGCGGTATCGATAGCCTGCAGTGTCTGCGGATGTGGAGCTTGATCAAGAAGGAAATTGATTTGGGAGGCAAGCAAGCCGAAGTGGGACAGAACCTGCTGTATGAGACTGGAAACATTGCTGCGCTTGCTCGCTACCTGCATGGGCTGCGTACAGGCGAGACGGAAGATGCAAAAGGCCATGAACAGATTATGCATGACCTGATCGCAAAGTACTCGACTGCTGCACCTGCTACACGGTCAGTCTACAGGAGACATACCGTTGTTTTGACTGGTGTCACTGGAGGACTGGGTGCTCACTTGCTTGCACAACTTGTCGAGCATTACGCAGTCGAAGAGGTGTATGCTCTCGTCCGAGCATCTTCTGACATCGCTGCACTAAAGCGCACTTTGGATAGCTTATCTGCAAGAGGCCTTAGTCCCACAAATGATCAGCTAAAAAAGATCGTTGCACTTCCGGCCGACCTTAGTAAACCAGACTTCGGTCTAGGTAAGCAGAGGTTTCGTGAGATTAGTTCCAGGCTCACCCTGGTCATTCACAGCGCATGGGCGGTGAATTTCAACATCTCCGTACAGAGCTTCGAGAAAGAGCACATAGCCGCTGTACGGAACTTGCTAGATCTCTGTCAGAGTGATCCTGATGGGAGCAAAGCAAGCTTCTTCTTCTGCTCATCTGTCTCTTCCGCTGCTGCAACGCCGCGACCAGGAACAGTGCCAGAAGGTCCTGTCGCGAACATCTCACACGTCCAGAAGACGGGCTACGCGCGCTCAAAATATGTCGCTGAGCAAATCGTTCTCAACGCCGCGAAGTCCGCGAATCTAGTTGGTGCCGATGCTAGAGTGCTACGGATAGGCCAACTTGTCGGCGACTCCAAAGTCGGGCAATGGAACACTACTGAGGGTATACCGCTCATGATACAGACCGCAATTACGCTAGGCGCCCTTCCAACTCTTGACGAGGAGATGTCCTGGTTGCCTGTCGATTACGCAGCCCGCGTCATTCTCGATTGTTGCGACATCCACGACTTTACCTCACCTCCTTTCACGCCTTTCTCACCGGATAACGAATCCGATTTCGTTCCTGCTTCACCCTTGGATCCCGATCTCGTTCCTACTGCACCCTTGGATCCCGATGGCCGTCCTTTCCCACGCTTGCGTCCTGATTATTTCGCTCGTCGTCGCAGACACCCTGATGTCATCGAGATCCCCCCACCTGACCTCGTCTACCACGTTCTCAACCCCACCCGCTTCCACTGGACGCGCGACATGCTTCCTGCTCTCGCTGCTGCTGGCTTCAAATTTGAAACTCTGCCTACAGACCAGTGGATGGAGAGGCTGCGCAATTCGGAGCAAGATCCCAAGAAGAATCCTCCTATCAAGCTGCTCGATTGGTTCGAGAGCAAGTACGGGCATGGCTCGAGTACGAAGAACAAAGGTCTTCTAGTATATGAAACGGAAAAGACGAGCGCGAAGAGCGAGAGCATGAGGGCTATTCCGAGCGTGACGGATGTGGAGTATGTAAAGAAGGTCATTGAGAGGTTGCAGGAGGAGTGGGGAGCATAAAGGACAGGTTTACCGCGTATAGAAAGGGTCAGCTTAGAAAGCATAGTGTCGAGGAGCATCACAGCCCCAAATTGTCTTCATATGAGTCATCGCGCACCCTTTTGCTTAGGACCCTCAAGGGCAAAGGCAGGATAGCGAGATTTGTCAGTAAGGAATTATTCCATGGGCACTGTCTGCAGTCCTTCATGCTTGGTCTTGATGAAGTCGTCCCAAGCACTATTACAAGGCTTGCTCACATCGGTCGGCGTATTAAGGGTTACTAATTAGGCTTTAGCCTGTTACAATCAACCTTAAAATCGAATACCATATTATTGGATCTATCTATTCAAAATACATTGTATACATCTTCTACTGCATCCCTTTATGCCATGGTAAATAGAGACAAGAAACTCAAGTTGCTAGCCTCGTCCGCGTATCCTACTTTTATTCCACGTGTCTTTTCTTCTCCTTTTCCAACCACATCGACATCGGCCCGATTGGAACATCATCCCGTGCCATTAGTACCTCAACTATGCGTAGTCCCTTCCCATCAACGACTTGCTGATTGTGGAGAACATCTTCTAGTTCACCCCAGGTTCTTATCGTGGCCGTCTTAAAATTGTCTTTCCTTGCTCCAAAGAACTCAGGTGCCAGGAGATAGTTCCAGCGACCGATATCATTGTATTCCTCCGACAAGCCATGAATAGCACGCTCGATCGTGTAGCCGTCGTTGTTGATCAAGAATACGAGTACATCCAGATTCTGACGGATGATCGTGGCTAGCTCCTGAACGGTTACCTGGAAGCTCCCATCACCGATCATCAAAATCGTGCGGCCAAGAGCCTGCCTTTTTGCAGACGCTGCGAGATCTTTTTGGGCTAAGGCCACACCTTGCGAGGTTGGGAGCTGACCGCCGATAGAGTGCCAGGTAACCGGGAGTAACAACCTTGAAGAGGGTGGCAATGGGACGTCACGAAGCCCATAGCCTGCTGTGCCGACATCACCCAGGATGATGTCTCCTTTGCGGAACATGTTACCCAATACACGCCATATCCTATCCTGTGTAACAGGATGGCTCTTGGATAAAGATGAAAACGGAATCGTGCTCTCTTTGTGTATATCGGGGTATTGCTGGTATACGGAACGGGCTCTATCTTTGTTGATTCTTTCAGCCAAGCGAGCGATGACGTACTGACCGGGTGCGTCTTCGACAATGTTCCCAAAGATCTTGACATCGTTATCGTTGATAAAGATCGCACTTTCTGATTTGGGAACAGCGGAGAACATAAAGGTGTTGGCCGAGCTCAAATGAGGCCCAATGCAAATGACCAGATCAGATTCCTTGAAGACTTTCTGTGATGCTTCAGGGGCAAAGTCACCCTGGTAGATTCCGTGTACATTTGAGAGTGTTTCATCAATCAGACCCTTGGAGAAACAGGTTACCCAAGTTGGCCAGCCTGTTGAGGTGACGATCTGATTAGCCCCCTGAATGATTTTCGGGTTCCGTAGCTCGCCATCTACCAGGATGATAGGGCGCTTCGCCGAATACAGTTTGTCGAGGATAGTGCTAACAGCGTCCTCAGCCCGAGTTGTAGGTTCCGGAGTCTCGGCGAGAATGTCCACTTGCAACCTTTGACTAGCAATCTCAAGTGTACCCATGTCGACAGGGATCTGAAGGTGCACAGGTCTTTGGAGTGTGACACACTTGCGAAGAATTTGATCGATATCTTCTCCAGCAGTGCGTATGTCCCAAAGCTTTGTATGAGCAATGGTTGCGTAACTATGCATGGCTGCAAATCGGTCGAAGTCTCCATCGTTGAAGGTGTGATGAAGCTGAGCTCGTGACTTCTGCGCAGATCTGGCTGGGCATCCTACGATGTGTACCACTGCGCTACGTTCGACGTAGGCTCCTGCGACGGCATTTATAGCTGACAGCTCGCCTACACCAAATGTCGTGATAAGTACTCCGATTCCTTTGACACGCGCATAACCGTCAGCGGCATATCCACTGTTTAGTTCATTGGTGTTTCCGACCCAACGAAGCCCTGTAGGCTTGATATAGTCTAGGAGTGGGAGGTTGTAGTCGCCGGGGACGCCGTGAACCGAGTCAACTCCCAACTGGCTCAATCGACTGAAGAGGTACTCTGCGATAGTGAGAGTAGCTGACATTTCGACGCGAGGCGGAGAATAATCACAAAATGAGAGAAGAATGCACAAGCTGTAGGTAGCAGGACGAACTTGAATTTTTTACATGCCTTATATTGCTTGCAGTAGTGACAGATCAACGACTTCGGAGGTCATTAGTCGACTACGCCGACTCCGAACATTTACGGCGTAAAGTTCTCGCCACTCCCGATGATCGGTCTGCCCTTGTTTTAGGGACCCCTGTCGCACCACTTAAGCAATGCTGAAGTGGCGAATTTATTGAACAGTCTCATAAGCCGATGGTCTTAGGATTACGACGCGGCGATCATGACATCTCCTTATTGTCCAGAAGCCCACGAAGCGTTGACACTGCTGAGCAAGGAGATGAGGACTGGCAATGCGTTACACCAGAGGGCCAATCGACCCTTTCTCGGAAATGATGCCATTGTAGCCTTGCTAGTCTATCGTCTGCTAGTCTGTGTCTCACCAAAAGCATAGCTATGAACCTCTCGCTAACCCATTTTTTTTAGACAATACAAAGTCCTCAGGTACCATTATCCGGCAATACCTCGAGCACACTATCCAGATCAAAATCTCCATCAGCAATGCTCTGCCAGAAAGGATTCTGAAGATCGTGAAAGTAGTTAAACTGCCAAGGGTCCCAAGAATCACCGACGGATGCAGTTGAGCATAGATTACTAGCTTCTTCGGTTTCCTGCAGTGAATTACCTGTGATATGGTGATTATGCGTTTCTCGGCGATTGAGTACGATTTTGATCGCTTCAGTAGCTCCGGCTAGTAGAGCGTAATTTGCATCGTCAGAACTGACGAGGCTCCCTTGCTCAAGAACAGCCGTGAAAACCGATAAATCTCGTAGAACGTGGCTGGCATCGATCTGTGCTTCAGAAAATGAAAATGATGGTCGCAAAAGTGTTAGACAAAGCACGCCTGCGGCTGAAAGCCCATAGTACACAACCTGACCCAGCTGTAAGCACGGTGCCGCCACATCTTAGACCGAATGATTGAATGCGGGCATTGAGCATACCTTCCACACTAAAGACGTGCTTGAATCGATAATCCGATCCCTCAACAACAGGGCCTCGATTATAAGCCCTAACATCTCCGCTGAAATCTTGGCGATATCCGCGTTGGGCTCTGCTACCTTGCGAAGGAGGGCGAATTGGAGGAGGAAAACCACGTGAAGGTGGTTCAGCTTCACGGCCAGTAACAGATCAAGCTCCACGGGATCTCGATCATAGGCTTTAAAAGGGCCTTCCAATCGAAAATGCTGCGGAAGAGATGACCACTGCAAAGCAGCCACCTCTCGTATGGACCTCGGGAATAGTTAAGTGTTTGATTTGATCAGCGTACGAAATGGGCACATACCGAGATCTTCTGCTCGCAATCGCGTACTCACTTTCCTTGCGCAGTTCCAGACAATCTTCTTTCAGTGCTGCGCACATCGCTGCCCAGCGAGACTCTGCGTAGAAGTCCAACGAGTCGCTCTCACTCCACACATTAGAGAAATATTCCTCTAGGTTAATCGGTGGAAAGGAGCATGAGCTTTTAGAGAATCGAGAGGGTCGTCCTAGGAAGATGGAAACATTCTTGTCAGTCGAATACCAGTGTGCGAAAGCAGCCTGACGCGTGGGCCTTAGGATGTCTGGCATGGATGTATTGACAGGGACTTCTTGGTGATAGCCGAGCGCGGTTATGGAGCTTGCAACATCGCCTAGCTTTCTGTAACAACCAAAGTCTATATGTTGATCAGTCGTTGGCTAACTTATCGCAGAAGGTCGATGCAGCACGTACTTTGATCTCCGTCAACAATCGAGTGGAGTAGAAAGTTCTCGTGCTGAGAAACAAGTTGTAAGACATTCAAACAGTCCATAGAGAGTGATAAGTCAAGACTTTGGCATGCGTAGGCCATGGCTAACCTGAGAATACGTTGTCGTTCGCCACGCGCGCGCAAGGCCGGATGGAGGCAAGGTTTAGTCAAAGTAGCTCGACCTACAGCAATGAAGAATAGACTGACATTTTCCCATCGGGGGCTGTCAGAATCGAATGTCGTATTGTTGTGCTCTGATACTGCCATCAAGGTCGCGTCTAGCGGAAGGGATGAGTTGTGGAAAAGTTGTTTCGACAGGCTACTGGGGCTCCGAGGGTCTGTTCCGAGCTTTTCTACAGCTCGGATTGAAGATGCAGTAAAAGCGTGACCAAGAGACAGGTTCGCCCCAGTATCCAGCCATGCTTTGGCAAGTTTGATGCATAGTTGAAGCGGAAAGTCTTGGAGAAGACGTCTCATGGCATCCTCTCCTCCTGAGAGATCCGCAGTAGAGACGGACAGAGTTTGCAGATCAACAGGGTTGCAGCTCATCAGTCCCTGCTCTGGCAGCGAGGAGTTTTGACTGTATTCGATCTCTATTTGATTGAAGAGAGTCGTGTGGCTGGACGAACCCAGATACCCCGGATTAGGATATTGCCGAGGAATAGGTCGATCCATCGGCTTTGGCAATCGTGTGAATGATTCGATGCTTGCACCTTGCTGACCTTGGCTAGAAAGCATCAGCTTAAAATCGTTCTCAATACCTCGCAAATCACACAAGCACTTGTCGCCCAGTAGAAACTAGCCATCAGGACATGCACCGCAAGTTTTACGGTCAAATTCATTGTGTACACACCTGCTACTAAACGCTTGCACTTGGATTGTTGGTGACGGTGACCGAGGAGACGACGCCACTCTCGTAGCATTCTTCTTGAAAGGTCTCGGCCTGTAGGAGCAGGCGTCTTCCCGCTTGTTTTTGCAACACCGCGTACACGCCGGGCGCTGATGGTCGCAGGCAAGCTTCTTGACGCGGCAGGGTTCACATGCTGCAAGTCTCCTAGGCCTGCCTGGGATCTCTCGCATACTTGATCGCCTCGGGAAATTCATCGGAATGTCGTACTCGTTTACATGCCCGGCCGGAGTGATCAACTTTACGAAGTACCAGACATGCAGGTTATGCTCTGGCGCGGCCTCGGGGAGAAAATCAGGGCGGTCGGGCGGTGCAGATGATACTCCGAAAGGCACGCTAGTATCGGCGTAATGCAGTGGGGCTAGTGAGCGCTACTCCGGTGTTGTACTCGCTGAATCCCTCACACCCACTTTGTTAAAGCATTGAGCACACATACAAACTAGGTAGTTTGGCTTCGGAGTAGCACACAATCATGTAGATTCGAGAAGATATTTAATCTCTCATCTGCTCAGATGGCCGCAAAACAAACTTGATCCGTTCCCCCCCTCTGAAACTTACACTATGGCGTTCAAGAAAAACCAGTCTTCCCTACGCGCTTCGCGACTAGAAGAGCAGGCGTTATACAACCCGAAACCTATCCCCGAACCCACGGATGCATCTATTACCGATCTCAAGACAACCACCGATCGCATGATTACGGTCTTATGGACCGCCGACCACGGCTGGGCCAACCCCAAGCTGGTACCATATGGGCCTCTATCCTTGATGCCTACAGCAAGTGCGTTACAGTATGCGACCGAGTGTTTTGAGGGCATGAAGCTCTTTCGTGGCCATGATGGCCGTCTTCGCCTGTTCCGTCCTCTTTACAACTGTCAGAGAATGCTAGCCTCTGCTGAACGTATCTCGCTACCTGGATTCGAGCCAGAGGAGTTGCTAAAGCTGATTCATCGACTCTGTGCCTTGGAAGCGCCGAAGTGGCTGCCAAAGGACCGTGCCGGTACAGCCCTATACATCAGGCCAACACTGATTGGTACTGACAGCAGCCTGGGTTTCAAAGTTCCCGAGGAGGCTCAGCTTTGTATTTTCATGCTGTACTGGCCCTCACCTAGCTTGAAATCTGAATCTGTCCCATCGACCACCAGTCGTTGGATGAGACTCGTTACTAGTAGTGAATCCGCTGTCCGGTCATGGCCTGGCGGCACTGGAACAGCAAAGATTGGAGGCAATTACGGTCCAACACTCTTGGAGCACAACAAGGCAAGGTCTAGAGGATATGACCAAGTCTTATGGCTTTATGGCCCAGATCGCTGCGTCACAGAGGCTGGTTCAACCAACTTCTTCGTGCTCTGGAGGACGCCTAAAGGACAATTGGAGCTAGCCACAGCCCCCCTCGATGAACAGGGATTGATTCTCGCAGGGAACACACGTCAAACGATACTGGAGATGTTCAACACTTGTTTTTCGTCGCAAGAGTCGAGCTTGCTCGAGCCGTGCAACGTGGCGGAAAAGAAGATTTCGATTTCAGAGATTGAGCGCGCTGTTGGAGAGGATCGCGTCCTCGGCGCTTTCGCTGTAGGAACGGCAGCGTGGATCCAGGAAGTGAAGGAGATTGGCCACAACGGTCGGGATATTCGCATCAATGTGGGCAAGGCGCCCCATATCTCATTTGTACGCGAGCAACTTGCGGCGATATTGCTAGGAGAGATTGAAAGTCGTTGGGTTGAAGTCGTAGAAGAGGCTTAGTCCTAGTCTTACACTATCTACCCTATAGCTAAAGCGTTAGTCTAGATCAGCACGTTAAGTAGTATGGTAAATACCTTTGTTTTTACATGTACGTAAGTTGTGCTTGGTCTTTCTGTACCCACTGCAGCATACTATGGTAGCTGCGCGCGCAATGTCTAGATCTACTTTATACCTAGGCAATAACACAATATATCTAGAGGTAATAGAGCTATAACGCTTTTGAATTGATAGACGTGCTAGAATCAAAACGCAGGCACAACGCTATCAAGTTACACGATATTATATCATAGTAGAAGTGTGTCTGATGAGGTGAGTTCCTCCCTCTCTTGCTCTTTTCAAATCATATCTAATCAATCACTTACATTATGCACTCTAACACAGTCTTCTAATTTGTATACATCGTAGGGATCTAGAGCAGATCATTTGGCTCGAAAGAGATGTCTCTCTCGGATTGAAGCTGCTTAACCGCACTTATTGAGGGGGCACTGGGACCCACAACACTGTCTTCATGTAGACACTCTTACTACAAGGCCTATCCTTTGTGTATCCTTACTCTCACCGTCGCCCACGCAGTAAAACTCTGAATGCTAACTCAACAAAGACAAGAAGATAGAGAGTTGTTATCCACAAGTTGATCATTACTTATGTATATCATTATTACTTATCCAATTCGGCCATGTTATATATCCCCAGCCATACCCACGATATCCTTTAACCAAAGTTTCTCATCATCGCTCATGAAACCGGAATGTAAAGAAGAAGGAAAAAGGTAAAAACGCAACCAGGCGTCCCATCCATCCATCCATCCATCCGTCCTACATCCCCATTCATCCATCCATCAATCCATCAATCAATCCCTATTAATAACCCTCAAACTCCGCCTAGGATTCAACAACACACCCCTCGCGCCCCAAAAACTCGGCTCCTGACCATCCAACAATCCATCCACAACACTCCCTTCACTATTCCTCCTCCCCCACTGATCCCCCGCGCCTCCATAAGCAGTCGCATCACCGCTATTTCTTCTCCCAATGTCAAACGAGCCAGCAGCAGCGCCACCGTGACTGCTCCCACCACCCATGGTACCCGGCGGCCTCTCCGAACTGTTTTTACCCGAAGACGAAGTAAATGTGCCCCCTTGCTTCTCCGCGGCATTAGCCCGCGTTTGCACAGCGGCGGCATGAGACTTCCAGATTTGAACTTGGCGCCGGTAGATCCACGCGCAAAACGCAAAGTACGCAGCGATAACCGCAAAAACACCTGCAATCACACCAGCGACGATGGCACCAACGTTCGGTCCGCTGTCGCCTGATGAGCTGCCCTGAGGGTTCCCGTTGATGACGTTAGTAATCGTTGCGCCGTCCGGTCCAGTCATGGTGTACGTCTGCGGTTTGCCAGTTGCGAGCGGGCCTTGGGTGGGTGTCTGGACGGGAGCAGTAAGTGTTGCGCCGCCTGTTGCTGCGCCACCAATGACAGACTGAACGGCCTCGGGTACAGCATAACCATAAGAGCCCTCGATACCCGCATTGACGCCGAAACCACGTTGGTTGATTTGTTGCGCAAGAGGGTTACCAGTGCTACCTTTGTCCTTGGCGTCGTATCCCTGAAGCGCGTTCTTGCCCGTTACAGCAGTGAACTGGTTGCTCCACCCCAGACTGCTCATATTGAAGACGTAGATGCCAGGGGCGTCACAGCCGAGATCTGTGTTGTAGCCGCCGAGAACAATCATCTGAGCGTCCCAGACTTGGCAGAGGTGGCCGGCACGGGGAGGAGGGATGGAGGCTTTGTCGGTGCCTTGGTCGACCTCGATCCAGGAGAATGAGGGGACGGAGAGGATCCACATGTCATCGCGTTGGGTCTGGGTGCCTGGATCGCCAAGATCTTGGCCGGCGAACATGTAGATGTTGTATGATGAGCCGCTGGCAGCATAGTTAGTACGGATATCGAGTGAGCATGAAGCTTGGGTAGACTCACTCTGCAGCAGCTCCTACAACAGTACAAGGGTTGACTCGGTACTTGGGCGTCTTCCCGGAGGTACTTTGCTTGTACCAAGTCGATGTCGAGATATCGTAAACATCGATGGTATTCATTTGCGTCTGAATTCTGTTAGTATCTTGAAGTCATCTTGGCACAACCGAACCTACAAAAGTAGCATTATCACCGCCCGTCAACCCAATTAGGAGACCCTCGTCGCCAAAACCAGGGACGTAGACAAGAGCACTATCGGCGCGTTCAGGGAACGAGGCCGTGTTCTGCAATCCACCGTAGGTAATATTACGCCATGCGCCATCGGATCCAGCCGTCTTTCCATCGCCCAGCGACTCAACAGCATTGTTAGTCTGTCCTGGGAAAGTAAACTCCAGCAAGCTCTTCAAGTACACTCGCGGAGTCTGGATGCTCCAGCCCTCGGTCGTAAGAAAGTCCAAATGACCAGCAAAGTAGAAGCCCCTGCCCAGCGTAGGAACAGTGAGACCAGCACCTTCGGCAACGCGTTGTACAGATTGACCAGCGTCCTCCGCCTCCTGTCCAGCTGAGGTCTTCGGGTCGGCGTGTTCGATCCATTGCTTGCCGCCAATGTTGTACTCCCAAACAGAGTTGTTCGTGGGGTCGGCTTGCGGACTATCAGAGAACTGACCGCCGTATAGCCAGAGCGAATCGTGCGATGCCCAGAGTTGGCCGAGCGAGACGGCCGGTGGACCTTGTGGCTTGGGCAGACCGGTCAGAGCGGGAGAGCTGACTTGCCAGGATTCAGTGAGATCGAGCGTGAGGAAATCGTTGTCTGGGTCAAGTTAGCATTGCGCGCAAGCGCGATGATTTGCAATTCGCTACATACTCCATGTGTCCTGGGTCTGTTGGCCATCGGTGGTTCGGCGGAATCCGTACATGTATAGGGTTCCATTCACGACGGCGCTTTGTCCGCTCCACCGTCTACACGCATCAGTCGGGCTATCCTCTCGTCGCACGAGCATCGAGCGTTCAGAATTGGCCTGAATGGCGTGTGTTGGGATAGTGCCACCCCGTACTCCAATGTGTTTGAGGGGATTGAGTTGGATAATTGGTAGCATCAGTGCCAGTAAGACACTGAAGAGGCCGAATCGATATAGCCTGGTTGGCATAAACGATTGCGATGTGGTGATGTACGAGTCATTTGCATCGTCCTCGTCGCATGATTCCCAGTCATCTTCGTCGTCGGCCAACCTCTCTCCCTCTGCATTGAAGATACTGTTCGTACTCCTAAATCTGAGCATCTTCGCTGGCCGCAGCCGCCTCAAGCTCTTCCCATGTGTAGGTACAGGACTCCTCTCCTCTTGGATTCTGTTCTCGTCCACCAATCCAACCTCTGTGAATATCGACATGCGACGGCCCTCAGCACGTGTCGCAGGCTGTGCTCGAACCCGCTCCATGACTATCAAGTATTATCGCAAACTGCAACCCCGGTGGTGCAACGCCTATGGTCGCGTGCGCGCGTGCGTGCAAAGAGCGTAAAACGGGCCGTTCAAAAGCGAATACGAATCGTGTGTCGCAAATGCAAAAGGGTTTCCGCCGTCAGGTGAATGAGGTGCAAAGGGTTCGCGGCTAAATGGTCAAGATGACGTCGTGTTGTTCAGGAACAAGGTCCGCACCCTTGACCGATTCCGCCTCTTCACTCGTCGAGGGACGGGATAACAGCCGGGGACTATATGTGCCGACGGGCGTGAAAAGAAAATGGTTCGATTCGACAGCGACTGGTGACAAGGGATCCGATCGGTACGCAAGCGCAGGACGCTGATTTGCGTCGAAATCAAACAGCCGGAATGACAAGCAGGTGTTGTGTTAGCGAACGACGACGGCCACAGCGGAAATGGTTTGTAGCGAGCAGGGCAGTGCAGAAATGAATCAACAGAGCCAGATCAGAGATGATTAGAATAGTACGAGTAAGATGGAAGGGGAAAGGCAAACACTCCAAATGTGGAGTGCATACTGACGGCCTCGCTTCATCCCCTCGCCTCATTGAACCCGAGAGACGACGCTGACTGGCCCGCGCAGCCGTGGATAGACAAGGTGCGTCATGGAGGGCGCCGACAGGGTACGACTACGTGAGCAGGGTACACCAAGAACGGTAACGATCGATAATGCTGATAAAGGCGATTGGCTTTGCAACGTTCCAAGCCCGCGCCGCATTGGTCACGACACGGCGGTTTGGCAAGGAGAGGAGCAGTCGGACGAGTGATGGACTAGGGACCATTCCCTGCGCTAGGGCCCACTTGGCTTGGCCTATGTCAGGCGCTGCGGGCATGTCATCCTGGAGTAGACTTGGAAGGTCGTTGTGACGAGGCGGTCATGTTGTCCTCAGCCTATGATTTTTGTTTCCGCTGCCAGCTTTTCCACCTTCCTCTTTTCTACCTTTTGACTTTGTCTTGAACAATTCGCAACTTCCATGTCCAGCAGTAAAATGTGACTGGGTTCTGCCTTTCTCCTCCTCCGACACCCACTTTCAATCAAAGCAATAAATCACACCACCCACCCGTACGGCGCGAACAGCGTATATCCGTATTGTAGACCCTAGCTAATACGTTTACGGGTCCCCCGGAGATTTCGATAGCCTGTGCAGCGTGCAGTAGCTCTTTGCGCGTGTTTCGTGACCACTCTAGAATTCTAGTCCATGTTTAAATCTATTTTCGCGCATCCGTTGCGCGTGTGCCACGGCGCTGGAATGCACCGTACTCTTTTTTTTTTGCTCTCCCTTTCTTGTTGTCGACCGCCGTTGTGGTGCTGGGTCAACGGGCGTAAGCGCGTTGAGGGTGGCGGTGCAGCTGTTTCGTTTGTTCTAGATGTTTTCGGACCGCACTGCATCCGAATGTACAACAGCGACTTTGCCTTCGACTTTGCCCGTCGCATCGAGTGATGCAGGGTTTTCGCTAGGCATAGCCGTGACTGCGCTACGCATGCGAAGCGACTATCGTGTGGCTCGGGGTGGGTAATAATGGGGAAGGCGCGATCTCGGGTGCCAACCGAGTCAAGTGGTGATGGGCTTGCTTGAGGACTGACTTCGTCCATACAGGTCACGACGACATGGAATACGCGGCTGAAGGTGCTGCGGTGTTCGACAACCCACTGCCTCTAGTGGACCATAAATGAAATGGAAAGACCCGTAATACACGATGCAATAACTATCGAATGTGTATGAGCAGTTTCCATATGAGTCTTCTAGAGCAGCGATGCATTCCATGCATGAAGACGATACAGCACGAGCTCGAAGTGCTCGAGCATTGCGGGACCGAAGCATGTAGCGATCGGCTTAGCTTTAGTGTTAGTGTTGGTTTAGTCCTATAGACCAGAGGTCACGCAGACAAGGAATACGAGGCTGGAGATACTACTAGTTAAGCTAGCACACGGCCTCGTAGGTTGAAAGTCAAACGTATGCTTCTAGTGGACAATCTCAATGATATCTATCTAAATGCTCCTTTGTAGATTACAATACTTGCAAAACACCACAGACCTTTGCATGTTCAATATCTCGCCATCTACACCAACTTCAATCGTCCCTCACACGGGCTACTTGTGAGTTATTCACATGGCAGGGGTAAGCAAAAGCAGCGAAAAGTGCTCACGGGTTTATTGTACCTTGTAAAGCACTGCAAGCACACTACAATAGATATGAACAAGTACGTTGTACCATCTCGGTACTTCACAAACTAGGAAAATCTATGCATACTTCACATCGGAACACAGATATCTAACGTTGGTGGCTGACAGCTTTTCTATAAAATTCATGCCCAAGTCTTCACCCTTGTACCAAAAGCGTACCATGTCACGCACCCGTCAAACTACGCCTCATGCATAACCATGTATTTCTACCACTATTATACACCAGAAAATGCGAAACCAATCATTTCCAAGTCTACAACAACTTAACTTAATAGCCTTTTATTCCACTAGTAGAGAAAAGAAAAAGGACGAAAAGAACTTCCCCTTGTCCCCCCTAGAAACACTCTCCTTCGTTGTAGAGACCTTATTGTCGAGGGTGGCAGGGAGGGTGGAGCTTGAGAGGGCAGGCCAACCCTGACCCTACTCCAACGAATAATACTCCTCAATCTCATCCCCATGTTCCCCACTAACAAAATCCATAATATCATCCACCGTCCCCGGCAGATCCTCCGTGTCAACCTCCTTCCCATTATCCTTAATCAACTGAACCATGTCCTCAAACGCCGTCCTCAGCGTCTCTTCCGACCAGATGTAATTGCGGTCCTCGGTTGACATTTCTTCAGCAACACCTTCCCAGTCGATATCGCCTTCTTCCTCATCGCGACGTTCTTGCAGTCTGGCAATGAGGTCGTAGAGGTCGCCCCATTGCATTTTGGACGAGTCGGACACGGTGGGTTTTGAGGAACCGGGGTTGATGGATAACTTTTCTTCAGTCTTTGGAGGAGGGCTGGATTGAGACTTTTCCTCATCGAGAGGCGAGGTCTCGTCCTGCTTCTGGGGCGGCGTGGCATCGCCGTTCGCGTCGGACTGATTGTCGTTCACGTCCGCTGCTGGGCTATGGGGCGGGATGCTCGCTTCATCCACCTCTTCGCCGGAACGCTCCTCATTCTCCTTTTGGGATGTAGCATCACTGTCTGCTTCTAACTGGTCGTCGTCCAAGTTTTCTGCAGGGCCGTTGTGCGTGACATCGAGTTGTTTCTCTCCCTCATCAACCTCCTCGTCATCTTTCTGCGACACAGCATCACCACTGTCCGCTTCTGACTGCTCAGCGTCCACATCTTTTGCTGGACTGTCGGGCGCAGCACGGGGCTGATCGTCTTCGTCCTCAATCGGATCCTCGTCTTCGTCAATATCCCGTGGTTCTTCGTGGCCATCGTCCAGTCGTTGATTTGGAACATTGTTGGGCCTGATGCTAGTTGCGGATGTTGCATCTTCCTCCACATCGTTGCCATTGCTCCCTGCTTGCTCGGACTGGTCTTCCTCTCGGAGCTCCAGATCCTCAACCGATTCCGGTGCCGCCTTTGATTTCCGCCGTCTCTTCGGCTCCTCCGATTCCGTATTGCCATTCTTCCGTGGTCGTCCACGTTTCTTGGACGGCGGCGACGAACGTGTCACGTTTTGATCGCCATTAACCTCCTCGTCATCAGGATCCTCGATTTCATCCCTCATCTTACTCTTCTTCGACTTTTTGGGCTTCTCACCCTCCATACCCTGACTCTTCCCGGACTTTCGACGTTTCTTCTTCGTCGGCGAGCCATTTGTTTGCCTGTTTGCTTGTTCATCTTCGTCCGAATCATCAACGATATCATCTGGCTCAGTCGTACGGAAGTTCATCGACTTCTTGACGACCGAGCTCTCGCCCAGAGAAGGGCGACCACGTTCCTCCGATGGAGGTGCGTCATGGACTTCACCATCGTCCGAGTTATCGATGACCTCCTGCGACTTGTCAACATGTCGTCCTTTAGGTGTCTGACCTCCGCCCTGCAGCGGTCGACCACGTTTCCTAGGCGTCGGGTCGGAAGCAGTAAGTCCAGAAAGAGCGGACTTGTTCTTTCTCGGCTTGTGCTCCACCCGAATGTGTGGTGGAGGGTCGCGTTTCTGCAGGTTCTTCCATTTCGCCACGACCTGTATCCGGCTTCGAGTGTTGTCCATCTCACGACTGACTTGTTGCCAATTGATGTGTTTGATCGTATATTCATCCACGGGCGGCAGTCCTTGTTCGGCACGGTAGTCTTCATCTCTCTGGGCAACTGTCGTGATGGCGTGGATGAAGAGCTCTTCTTCTTCTGGCTCCCAGCGTGAGGATTTCAGCTTGTCGCCGTATTGCAGGTAATCGCGCCATCGGTTTTGGCAGTCGTGCATTGATCGATCGCCCATACCTACTTCGATCACTTTCCACTTGTTTGGGTGTTGCGAATACAGATCTCTGAGTAGCTGGTCCTCCTCATCCGTCCATGCTCCACTCTTAAACATGTGGTATGTTTGCCGGATGTGTCTTCTCATTCTGTCAAAGGAACGTCTCGTGGTAATGTTTTTGATGTCATTCCAGAACTCGGCGCTCTCCCGCGCATTATCCAAATCTTGGGGCGTCCAGTCATTCTTTCCTGATACTTCACCATTGGTACGATTGAGGGCGGGGTCTTGTTTACTCCATTGGATGATCCTTACAAGCTGGGGTATCTCCAATTCCTTCCTATCTTGATAATCCCGGACAGCTCTTCGGATCAGCTCTTCTTCATCTGCAGTGAAATCGCCGGTCGTCCGGAGATCTGGGGGATAGTTCACGGTATGATCCACGCCTGCTAGAGCCCTCTCCGCTGCGGTACCCGTTTGAACATTTTTTCTCTTGTAACTGAACTTGCCACTCTCCCGCCGCGGCGTGGCTTTCTTCGTGGTTGATTTTCTCTTCTTCTTTTGCTCCTTCTTCTCAGACTCGTCGCGACTGCTGTCGTCGGGTGGAAGGTCGCGGTAATCGTCTTCGTCGCTAGAAACAGGCTCCCGCATGATAGTGTCCTCGTCATCGTCGTCGCCCAACGGCTGCCCGGGTGTCCGTACAGCAGTAGCTGAGTTATGAGCCTCGTCGTTGGTCTTGCTTGCTTTCTTCAAACTGCTACGCGGCTTACGGGTAGAAGCCACCTTGGGAGTATTAAGTTGTCCAACACCTCTAGGCTGTGCAGGGCTGTTGGTGGCATCCGTAACTCCAGTATCCATAGCCTCTTTGTCCTGGACGTCACCGTTCTCGCCGTGACCATTCGCGGGACGTGGATCATCGTCGGGAATCTCGTAGATGTTCTTCGACTTCGCGATCGGGGTTCGCGGCTTTTTTATTCGTTTCAGTTTGGTCTTTTCGGTGCTCCGTAATAAGTCGCCGTCTTCATCGTTGCCGTCGTGAGGACCATCTTGGATGAGATCCCTTACTCTAGTCGCGCTCTTGGCGCTACCAATCTTCCGCCGCTTGGGTGTGGGTGTTCCGTTTACAAGTTCCGACGCAGCTTTGCGCGAATGTCCGCCTTCCAAATCTGGTGTATCCTTCAACTCCATGTGCGATCCCGATTTTGCATCGTCGCCTTGTGAAGGCCTGTGTTTAGACGGCGCGCGCGAAGGAGATAGTGCCTTTTCCAGGAGCATGCTTATATCCCTATCGTGGTCAAAGTCGTCTTCCTGCATGTTGTCGCGGCTGAGTCGATCCCGTCTTGTGCGCTTGCTTGTCTTGTATGTGCGCTTGCTTTTCGTGGCGCTGGAAGGGACGATGTTGCTGGATGGAATGACATGGTTGGCAGTGGGCGACGCGGCGGACGTGTGCAGAGACTGTGCAGCAACTTGCGAGTCTGGCACTTGGATGGCAGTCGAACGCATGAGGCCGTTGGTCGTGGAAAGTTCTGGTTCGGGTTGAGAGGCTGGGAAGGGAAACGGAGAGTCGTCTCTCTGAGCTAGCAAGTCCTGAGTCGCAGCCGGAGATAGCGCAGTACTATTCTGACCAGACTTGTGCGCGCCTTTCCGCTTGCGCTTCTTTTGTCTGGGCGACGAGGGGTCGTGGCGGCCGTTGACTTGAGAGAGGGTCATGTTTTCGCGATTGATGCCATCGGCGGCGGCGCGCGTGTCTTCCTCGTCCATGAGCTGCTGCGACGCGGCTACATCATCCATGTTAGGGCCTACAACTCCAATGCGTTAGCCGTGTCCTCGCACAGGAAAACGTGCTTTGGTGGAGCCAAACAGTAGCATCAAAAGCGCGTCAGGCTCGTGTACTTACTAAAGTGGGCCTTGCGCTTGGTGGCGGGGGAAGCTACCATCGAGGTGTTTGCGACGCGACTGGGACTTGGAACAGGCTGCGAGGAGGTCATGCCCATCTTCTTCCTAAGGTCCGTGAAGAGCGCATATCCAGGGTTAGATTCGAGCATTGGTGGTGCCGTGATTCCTCTTATACCACAAACCTGGGTGACAACTCGAGAAAGTGACATGTCGCGTTGCATACGCTTATGGTCCCTGGCTAGTAAAAGTGGGGCCGCACCATCTCCGATCACCGGTTCATCCATACACAGCCGTTCTCCCCGCTCACTCTGCACATGGCTTATCTCGCACTACATCTCTTCGAGGTAGACTCGCGCCATAGGCTTTTGGTATCGCATATGGTGCTCCGAAGATGACGGGCCAACGTCTTCTCTTGACGCCAGGTTCGCAACATCCATTGCACTGTATTATCAAGGTCGAACTATAACAAAGTGCTCTCAACACGACGAGATACGGCTAACCTAGACACGTGGACGATTGGCGAAAAAGCTCATTTGGCTCTTCTATAGGTTTCTCATCTCTGCTCCCTATATCTAACGAGCTCAATCTGCATATGGCTTGCATTTCGAAAGTTGTGAGCGACTAATCGTCATTAGTCACAAGAGCGCACTCAAGCTTCTATTCCCTCCTGCGAGTGGCTCCACTGACATCGTTTCAGGTGCACATTGGAGTCCCTCTGTGCAACTGATGTTCAGATGGGCCACTGGCACTCTGCTCATCCAAAGCATTCGTTCTTCGCTCAGGTGGAGCACTCATACTCCTCTTGGATAGAACTTTAGCATTCCGCTCGACCAGAGTACTGCCCGTTCGCTCGTGTAGGGAATCTGCTCTGCGCTTGAGTGAGATGTTAACGTTTTGCTCAGTTTTGGCAGGCACAAGTTGCTCAGGTGGAGCAAGCGTTATTGTGGCTGGAGTGGTAGGTATGTAACGGGTGATAGTTGAGTGGATTCCATCCATGACAGGTACAAGCGCCTCCAGCCGGCCCTTCAAATCTTTTACTCTTCCAGTACATAACTGGATGATCGTTTCGTTCGTAACCTCGTACTTGGAATCATTGGTCTTCTCCAGTTCATGCAAATTTCGTTCGAAGGTGTTCATGGTGTCGTCGTACAGAATGACCATAGCACGAAGGAGGTCTGGAGATGTGTCAAGGGAAGATCTTGAAGACGAAGAGACGAACTTGTGTCAAGCTTACCAGCCTGTTTGTCATATAAACGCCAGAGGGAACCAAAATAATCTTGGACAACTCCTGATGCCTCGAGCAACATCTTTAGCTCTTTGTGATACTGCTTGAAGCCTCGAGCCCGTTCAAATCTTATACCGCCGCGCATTCCCCGTATAATGATCCGTTTCTTTACCGCTCGCAAAGCGGCCTTTTTATGGTGAATGATGAGATCGGACAGTACAAGAAATACAGCGTCAACAGATCCTGCACTCTCTTGGCTCCCACGTTGGCTTGCAGGTCGGCTTGCAGGTCGGCTCGTAGGCCGGCTCGCACGTTGTTCCACCAAACTGTCAAACGACGCAGCATATTGAGACCAGATCGAAGTATTACCAGCATCTGCGGCAGGTGTTCGCACTTTCGAGAGTTTTGAGCCCATATCTAGCAAGGCATTCAAGGAGGACGACTTCGTGTTGGTACATGCAACGGACAGCTTGCAACTTCATGCGACGTGAGCGGGTTACAGCTGAGGCTGAGGCTCAGCTGAGGCTGCTGACTACACACGTGAGCAGATATCTGCTCGCGATCCTCAGCCTTGCCTGACTAGTTTTTAGGGAACAATCGCACAAGTTCATTAATTCTTCAGTCATGGCGCCACTGGCAAGCGTGCACTATACAGCGCCAGTGCCACGCACAGCATCCGCTTTACCGATGACAACAACCACAGCATCGACTTCGGATCCAGCAGAGTGTCGAAACAAGGACTTGCTCGATTACATCCAAAGATCAATCGATCAAGATGAAGAGTTCCATTTCTTGCGCTTCGAGAAGCTGCAAAGGACCAACCTCGTCGCGTTGCAGATGAAGCTTATTCGCACGAAGGACGCGTTGTCAAAGGCGTCAACTATCTCCGATGATGATCTTGAGAAACTGAGAGCGACTTTGGAGCAATATGGCAAGCATACCCGCATCGCTTCGTATAGTACATTTCTAACCGATGTCAGCTACCGCAATACAAAACTACCACTCCCTGCGAGACAGAAAGAGTCTAACCTTGAACGACGCAGTGAAAAGAGAACTCGTGTTGCAGCGCTACTTTCAATCTCAGGTCAAAGACATAGGTGTATTCAAATCGCACTACTCATACTTCGACGTAACGGATGTCAAGATCGATAGCCTACGAAGCTTACTGATGGAGCGACTACCGGTATGGATGACCTACTCACGCAACGAACGATCAACCCGCAGAAGGGAATATAGAGATGGCAAACCACCAAAGGAAGTTTCCGGTTCTGTTGATCGACTGTGTCGCTTCATCATTGCTGCGATCGGTGGACTCTTCCTTGTTGGACCGATGTTGATCATGGCTATCCGACCGTCGACGGCGAAAAGCCTTATAACGGTGTCGGCATCTGTGTTTCTGTTCGCTGTTCTGTTGACCTTTGGGGTACGAGTGACTAATATTGAGGGGCTTGTATCTACAGCGACATATGCTGCTGTTCTTGTGGTCTTTGTCGGTTCTAGCACTGGCGGTGGCAACGAGGCTGTGAGGCTCGCGAGTAATGGCACGTTAGCGTAGAGATTATTACGTTGCGTGGAATACTGTGGTGCAAACAATGTATCAGTCTCATGGGTCGATTAGTAAATAGGCACTGTGTCGTGCGCCGTTGGACCGGTAGGACAAGCTTTCTGCATGTGAGGTCACTCCTGTAAAGTCCTTTCCTCTTTGTCAGTCAAGGCCACCCCACCAAGCCTCATACTCTCCCGACGACCGAACATTACGCTTCCACATTCTTGGCGCGTCCGCCCCTCACATGATGCTATGAAGTCAATGGCAGGATAACGAGGTGCGCGGCTCTTCGGCGCCGATCAGCCTCGGCAAGTGAAATAGCCAGCCAACCAGCCGAATACCGACGTAGGCCCAGCTCTCCGGAGCACTGGAGCTTGCACATGCCACAGTCTCCCATCTCGCTGTTGCATTTTCTTTCTTCGCAATCACTGTGGGCAGAGTCGCGTAGGTTCTCACTTGCTTCGCACAGCTCTTCTTGGTATCCATACCGGGCCCTGTTATAGTTGTACGAGGTTCTGCGCGCGCACAATCGCTTCATCCTACCCCCGGACCTACGGACGCGACCCCCACCACAGCTTTCTACCATGTCAAACACGACGGACTCGGTGATTGAGAAGCTGCCCAACACGGCAGAGCTCAAGGAAGATGTCAAGGCCGCTTCTAAGTCGTCGCTGCAGTCGCTACGGGCGCTGTTAGCTGGAGGCGTGGGTGGTGTGTTTGCGGTTGTTGTGGGCCACCCGTTCGATCTAGTCAAGGTGCGCATGCAGACGGCAGAGAAGGGTGTATACACGGGCGCCATGGACGTTGTGAGGAAAACGATCGCAAAGGAGGGATTGGCCAGGGGACTGTATGCGGGTGTTTCTGCGCCGCTTGTCGGTGTTACGCCCATGTGTGAGTGCCCTTGAGAAGCAGTGTATGAGGCAGTCGGGTTAGAACGTCTGCTGACATATCCCAGTTGCTGTATCCTTTTGGGGTTACGATCTTGGCAAGCAGCTCGTCTCCAGCGTGTCCAAAGTCGAAAACAACCAGTTCAGCGTCGCACAAGTCTCCGCCGCCGGTTTCTTCAGCGCCATCCCCATGACCATCATCACCGCACCTTTCGAGCGCGTAAAAGTGCTCCTGCAGATCCAGGGACAGAAGAATCTAGCACCTGGCGAGAAGCCCAAGTACTCTGGGGGTATGGACGTTGTCAAGCAATTATACAAGGAGGGCGGCATCAAGTCCGTATACCGTGGCTCTGCCATGACACTGGCGCGTGACGGCCCAGGATCAGCCCTCTACTTTGCCACGTACGAGTACTTCAAGCGCACTCTGACTCCCAAAGACCCTGTTACGGGACAGCCTGGATCGCTGAGCATGGGCGCGGTCATGGTGGCGGGTGGTGCTGCCGGTGTCGCCATGTGGATACCAGTCTTCCCCGTTGACACCATCAAGTCACGGTTACAGAGCGCCGAAGGCAGACCGACAATCAGTGGAACCATCAAAGGCATTCACGCAAGTGGTGGTCTCAAGGCCTTTTTCCCTGGCATTGGACCTGCCATGGCAAGAGCAGTGCCTGCCAACGCAGCTACATTCGCTGGCGTAGAACTTGCGCAGAAGGCTATGACCAAGATGTTCGACCGCGACGGCGAGTAGGGCTCTATCAGCATCGCTAAACCATTTGGTGGAGGCGAAATCATGTGCGACGACGATCAAAGACTTTTCCAAGCTCTTCGTGCGATTTCCCACGGAGGACGCTTTTTCATCTCTTTCATACTCCATGTCTAGTTCATTTCTATGTTGATCGAGCAAAATGGCGATTGACGATGTTGGTGGCATAGCATATGGCGTTGTTCTACGTTTGTACGCCTCCAGCGCTTATGTATAGAGTAGGTAAGGGGCTTCCTAGATGGCGTCTCCTTCGTCCGTCTTCTCGCCAATAGATACTATTTCTACACACGCCCCAACATATGCCGACAGTTCTTTGATGATCCAACAGAGCGGTTCCGAAGCCGGCCATGTGGTCAGTCATAGCAAGGGATGAAGGTGAGGGGCGGCAGAATGCAGATGCATCCGCTGCTCTCCCTGTTCCTCTTCATCCCGAGCAGCAGCAAACCAACAACTACTGTTCTCTCCCAGGGTTATGTCGGAGTGTGGAGTTGTCAAAATGCCGGATACGAATCCGCAATCCCTGACGCGTGCTTTCTTTGTCTCTCTAGTTTAATCCTCCGATGTATCTCGCGACCACACGGCGTCAAGCTGCCTTTAGTTCCTCTTTGTTCCAGCAACATGCTGCTCGTATCCATGATATATGTGTTTCAGAGATCCTTTGCGTACGTCTGTCGATCTCTCTAAAAAGATGGACGGGATATCCTGCTAACGCGCGGGCGGAAAGTGGCTAGTATTGCCCTCCGACGGCCCGGCCATAGTGGTGAGAAATCGGGATATGAGGATGGACACTGGCCAGCCCCCGTCGACTTTAACACTGATTGGACTGAGGTTTGATCCACTGAGACAGCACCCTGTGAATCCTGCTGTTCCTGTTATTCTTTCTGGTCCGGGGCCGAATACTACATCAACGAGGACCATCTTCCTCAACCACCCGTTTGAAAGGTTGAGTCCTATACTGGCATCGAGTCCAAGGATTGTCGAGGTCGATTCCAAGAAACGCTCATCTGTCTACCTGGACGTGAGAGAAATCGACACCATGCACAGCAGATCAATATCTGCTACCGACTTTTTCGACGACTGTTCATCCGAGTCCGACTCCGGAGCCAGCGCAGCCTTACTCGCAAGGACATGTACGGATACTCCCGGAATTGGTCACCGCAGCAAACCTCATACCATAAACAACGACGATAGAAGCGTGCCACGGGGTCGAAGCAGACACCGTCGCACCACCACTGTGCTCTCCAACGTGACGAGCCTACCAGTCAACAGCTCGGACTACAGCGGCTTCAACGAAGAACATACCGCGGGAGTTGTCGTGATGGAAGACGGAGACGCACCAAGCCATGCCTGGAAGATGTCTTTGACGCGTCTCAATAAGGAGAACGTACGGTTGGTGGATGGCAGGTCCCTCAGATCGAGTATCGACTCACCCCGGCATTCCATCTTCAACGGCTACAACAACAGCTCTCTCCCCGTATCTCCAGCATACCCTGCATCAGCCTTGTCCGCCATGTTCTCAGCTAGTGCGACCTCAAGGGATAAGGTGCGTGAGAATGGCGAGGATACACTCACGCCTCTACCGCAGAGTCCTACGTTCCGGAACGGTTATCACCGGAGGAATGCTTCAGATGGTGATAGCAGCTCTGATAGTGTACTTGCAGCTTCTATCGCCAATGCACATGTGAATGCGATGCGTGCACTGGAGGCATTGAGCGCCGATTCAAAAAGTAACGAGAATCTGGAGAGGAGTGGGGGCAAAGGAGTGGAGAAGGTGGAAGCTGGGCGTAGTGATTTGAACTCGGGTACTACGACTAGTTGGCCCAAGTCTGTAACCTCGTTATCTGCGAATCGGCAGATCAAGCTGAGCGCTCTGTCAACGGGAACAGTAACACCCAAACGAGGACAGGAAGCAAGACGCGGCCATGATTGCGCTGCTTCCCCATACGTCAATGAAACGAACCCCTTTGCCACACCCTTGCCAGACACCATCTTATCTTTCCCGGCAATGGACTACACCTGCGATTCCAATCGCCTGCCCAACTTCTCCCTCCCTGCTTTCAATCCTAGTATTCGTAGTGCAGAAGACTATGCTAGGTTGGACTCAGCCTGTACCAGTAATTTCCCCGAGGAAGTTGCAAGTTACCTGCCCAGCAAGCCCGAAACTGCTTACAACGCTCGAAAAGGCAAGCATGTACTCGGTCTCGTGACGACGAGTGTGGAGGGCTTGGACTTGAGGAGTCGAAGAGAGAGGAATGAGAGTGTGCAGGGCTTGATACGGAGTCAGGCCGAGCCAGGTGATGGGAAAGGGAGGAAACATAGCAGTGCGAGGCAGAGCGCAGGCAATTTGGTTATCTGGGTCGGGATGAAGCGGTGGACGTGGAAGATGCGCAGTGAGCCGGACAGAGGGAGGGGAGGCAACAATGAGCTTGGACAGGCGAACTTGGAGGAGATTGTTCTACCGAGCAAGCCCTTGGACAGCGATGCTGATGATGAGAAGCAGGGATATCGCTATCGATATCCGAGGCTTAACAGCGCTGACACCGACTTTGACGATACGGTTTTTGCGGAAAGACTACGATCGGCCAACCGCCAGTTACTTGGGCAATCTTTCGGCTTCAGCGCTAAGACGCTGCGTGGTATACGATTTGGCAGGCGCAATGTCTGTTGTATCCCTAGTATCCACCACACCGGACACGAACGGAGAGGAAGCGCAGATAAACAAACAACATCCTCGGCGCAGCTACCTCACCCCTCGGAGACCCATCTACTCGCTTTGTACAGGAATCCTGCTATCGGTTTCAAAAAGTACATGGTGGCTACGTGGGCGAGAAGGATCGCTGTGTCTTCTGCGTCGCCGAAAGAAGCGCATGTACCAACCCTGGAATTGGTGTATATGGTCTCACCGACGAGAGTTGTTGTTGTCATGACCGGCTTGCTCAGTATTAGTGTCGCAGCGGCGCTGGCTTGGGTGTTTTTGGGTCATGTTGGGTATGGGGAGGAGACGGCAGGACCGGGTCAGCGGGTGGGAAGTGGTATGGCGATTGGTATTCTGGTGCTGTTAGTTGAGACGTGTGGGTTTTGGGCTTGGGTTGCGTTTTCATAGAACAGGCGAGACATTGGTCGCATGAGAAAGTATGAATGAGACGGTGGTATTCGTGCACGTCTCGGTGTCGTTTTTTAGGAAGGATGAAATAGAGTTTGATGGATCAGATATGGTAATCAGAATTAGAAGAACAAGAGCAGGCATAGGCTGCACTACCACTTCTGTCCTCTTCCATTTGATGTCCTCCAACTCATCAGAATCAATAACCCATGCCTGCTCTCCCCACCGCTCGCTCAATCTCTTCCAACATAGTCTGCGCTCCCTGCGCACCCCTCGGTGTTCCTCGCGGAAACTTGTATCTTCCATCCACCCCACCAGGCGGATCGACAAGCTTGCCCTGCGAAGAACCAGTGAAAAGCGGTATCTGGCCATCGTAGACACGAATCGGGCTCAGCCTCTCCAGGGACCGCGAGTCGAGATCATCGAACAGCTGGCTGAGAACACGCGCGTAGGCTCTTGTGAAGCCCATGTACGGCGCCCCTCCGCGATAAGGCATGTTGGCCGGGTCCTCGCCGTCCAGTACAGTGACCCACGGCTCCAGATCCAGGTTCGGGACTTTGCCGCGAGCAAAGTCTGGCGCATTCAGCAACGAAGCCAGTGCAGCTTCGTCGACGACAATGCACACATTGCGCCGGACGTCCGACGGCCACTCTTCGTCGTCATCGTCGTCTTCGTTTCTCTCTCGGCCAACAAAATCTGCGATCCACTGATTGAACGCCTTGCGCACCGAGGCATAGTCAGCTCCGCGCAGAAGAGCACTATCCGAGATGACGGGTAGCGCGAACGTGTCGGGATCCATCTCAGCCCCGCTATCCGACGGAGTAGCGTAGTCTTGTAGCTTCTTCAGGGCGGCAGCCCACTGTGCATCGTCGTTGTCATTGGCGTAGGCGGTGCGCACAACGACAAAGCCCCATTGGTGGGTGAGACCTTCCATTGCGCTGCGGAACTGCGCTGAAAGGCCACTGAGATCTCGAGGTTGTGATTGCTCCGCCATTCTGAAGCTGGCCGTAGTGGATGAAAGGTGAGAGCGTGGAGCAATCTCAGTTGTCGAGGCGGGGGCGGGGCAGTTGGAAGGAGGCCTAATTATTGGCCGGTGCAGACGAAATTGGTGTTCAAGTCAAGAGCATCCGAGACGTTCTCTGGCATATCTTTGTTATTTATCCATTAATAACCTTCGGCGTCTATTGTGTCGAAATGAGGCAGGTGCAACTTCGAAATGAAATGCCAAGCCAATTGCAACGAAACCCACTCAGAGGCTGAAGATGCAAACACGCTAGAGTGACACAAGCTAATTAGAATGGGCTACAAAAGGCTGGATCGAACTCATGGGCACGGAGTACAGTGCCAGGATGAGTTTAGTGTAGGATATCGGAGCCGTGAAGGAACAGTCTCAATAAAATTTACTCTACAGGGGCTGACAAATGACTACCACTACCACAGATTCGTAGTGTCAATGGAAATTTCCCCATTGGTAATACCGAGCGTCTCCAAGCGGTCAAGATGCTGATTGACCTGTAGCGCTCTCGCCTGATATGTTTGATCGTTGGGATTGTTCAATGGGCTCCATGCTCGGCGCATATCCGCAATGGCACCGCGCACCCATGAACGCGTATTCGACGCCATATCTTCCAGGTGTTCTCTGAACCATGTGTCCCAGCAGTCGCGTATGTTGATGCCAGCGTTGGGGTGCCCAAAGTTGTATCCATCAGATGCTCGCTGGAACTCTTCTCGGAGTACTCTGTTGATGCCTATGAGTTTGGGTCGGACGTACGGATGATTCAGATAGTTGAATACTGCAATGGCCTTGATACTGTCAGTACATTGATCGTTGTAGTGGCCTGCCGTACTCACATCTCGGATGGACTGTAGCGCTTCCCGAGGCTCGCTGCTGGCGAGCATTAATAGCCAACTGGCATCACTGATGGGATCCAGGTATCTCCATATCTACGGCAGCATGGTCAGTCTAAGTCTCACCCATGGATACCTCCATGTCGGCTACATACCCTAGCTTTCATCCCGTTCAGGTTCGTACGCAGCAAGACGAAGTTCACTGTGTTCAGCTCACTACCGAGCGCGTCCATGATACGCTCACTGGGAACTGGACTCATGAATCCACCAGGCAAAGATGGACCGCTCGCAATGGGGTTGTTGAAGCCGTTGATGAAGAAGTCGCATGGAACTTTACACCTTCTGTCGCCCGGTGCATCGGTGAAAAACAGAGCCATTGTCTGTATCTCGATAATGTGTTCAGCTGTGCGAGATCAAGGGTCAGCGATGATGATCATCCAAGAGGAACTACATCTATAGCATGCAGAAAGAGTGAGTATCGACTTACTGGCATAGTATTCGCCATCGGGCAACTGGGAAACTCTGAGGTTAGTCATGGAGCAGTGGTCCTCGAACATATGTGTCAGGGCATTGTCGTAGATGGGATTATTGTTGTCCCACTGGCCAGCGCTAGTCCACGGCCTCTTCCTCCACTTGATCTTCTTGCCGTTGGGGTTCGCCGAGTCTACACACTCAAACTCAACGTCCATGTTATCGCGCTTCTCAAGAGCGCCTTGATGTTCTGCAGGAGATGTGTCGAGAGTGTCTCGCGCCTTCACAGACCCAAATCCCATGCCACGCTTATCTGAGGCGCCAGGCGCATCTTCATCAAAGGAGTCGAAGCAAAGCCCATCTATCCCGCACATGTCGGCGTCACAGATGACGACGGTAACTTGTGTCCGCCGGATCAGAGCGTCGGTGACATCGAGCTCGCAAGCGAAGCGCTCTGCAGTGATCTCTGGGCCCTCAAGGTCAAAGGCAGGATAGCGAGACTTGTCAGTAAGAAATGACTTCATGGGTACTGTCTGCATTCCCTCATGCTTGGTTTTGATGTAGTCGTCCCAAGCACTGTTATAAGCCTTGCTCATGTCGGTCGGCGTCTGGTATATGGCTGAGAGGATTAGTATCAGCAGCTGCAGGACTCGTTCAGCGTTGGTCATGCCATTGCCGCCAATGGGTGTTTGCTGCCGAGTGAGGAGTTGAGATTTGTCTTCGCGGCTTATGAGGCCTCGTTCCAGGAGATAACGTCGTTGAAGAGACCCCGTTCCCCGAGGACAAGTTGGACTCTCAACCCAAGCCTTCATGGCATCGCGATACTTCTGTATCTCATCTGACGGACGCGTCTCGGTGTCGTAGTTGTCCGCATCACAGCAGTACGCTCGAGCACCACTAGTCTTGCAGTCGTCGCCCCAACCGTCCATGGCTACTCGTGTTTTGCCTTCGGGGCAGTTGGGATAGCATCGGGCTCCTGCGGAACCCCATCCGAGCGACTTTTCCCATTTACAGTTGCTCCATTTGCGGCTATTCGTCTTCGTGTCGCAGCAGTACTTGCGCTCTTGGACCTGCCAAGTACTTGCTTCCCAGCCCGCAGAACGCATGTTGCAAATGGCACCACCACTGCCTGTTGCTGAGACAACTAGTTCCGTCGGCCATGCTGAGCCAGCAAACGTGCACTTGCCCGAATCGCACATTGGCGCGTCTGACCACTCGCAGCCCTCATAGAGCTCCATGGCGCGCAGTGGCTTCTTATCCGAGTCCGAGGTGGTGCAGCAGGCGGCCTGGTAGCCCGAGTCGCAATAGTTCGAGTTGGAACCAACTTCCTGGGTACCGTCCGGACATTTTGAATCGCATTTACCGCCGCGTTTGGGAAGTGTGTACCAACCGCACGTTGGAAGCGTCTCGGACGACGGGCAACAGAGGCGATGGATACCCGCGCCGTCACACCCAGAGTTATCGAACATCCATTCGTCTGTACGTGCATGCTCATCACTGCGCTTCATAAGCTGCCAGCCCGAGGGGCAGCCTCCATCCATACAATTTGTCCATTTGCACTGGGGATGCGGAATCTTGACTTCCTGTTCAGGGCCTTCCGTACTAGGCAGGAGAAGGATCTTGCGATTGGCCGCTGCTGCCAGGGCTTTCGTGTATTTTGCCTCTTTGGTGTCATGACTGATGGCCCATACCATAACGCCGCCCAAGCAGCGCTTGCGGGCGAACTTGGTTTTTAATTTGAACGTGTCCGCATCGTCGTAGGTCAGCCACTGATCATCCCAGTGAAGCATCTTCACAGTCTCCTTCTCCCATAACTTGGGCACAAGACTCTTTTTCTTAACGATGTCGTCGATTTCAGAGTTGAGCAAGATACCAGCCTCGTTACTGCAAGGACCCTTCTTGGAACCCGATGCGTATTGGCACTGGGGTTCAATGCAGCTTCGGTCTTTGAGCGTGTAAGCTCGCGCGTAGAATGCGAGACCCAGAACTACCATGTTTGGATCCACTTTGTTCCTCCAAAGGAGATCAAGAGCGGCATCGATCTCGGTGATATTGGTATGAGGGTTGAGATATTCGCCGGTCCACTTGTTGCCTGGATGAGACGTTAGAAGAGAGTAGATCAAATAGAATAGAGGTTCATGCCTTTATCCCACGTGCCGTGCAAATCATATGACATGATGTTGAAGAAGTCTACCGATTTCTTCAGCTTGACGAGGTCGAAGTGTTGGAGGTACCAGAAGGATGCCGGGAGTGTGATAGACAGCCCACCGCGGCCCGCTGTCTGCTGAAGTTCCTTTGATAAGTTTTCCATGAATTGAGGAAAGTTTTTGAAGTCCTCGGGTCTGCCACTGCGATCCGGAGCCTCGGGATATTCCCAATCGAGATCAACGCCATCCATGTCGTACTTGTTCAGAAAGGCAATCAGCGACTTGATAAACTTCTTCTGATTTGCTTCTGACCGTGCAATGTCAGAGAATACAGTAGCAGTAGGACCCGGATCGTTAAATGTCCAGCCACCAATGGCGATGTAGATGCGGAGTGTGGGGTCGTCTTTCTTGAGCGCTGTCAAGCGCTTGTAAAGTGGTATATCCTCAGGTGTCGCGGGAAGAACTTCGAATGTCTGGGGATCGATCGTGGCAAAGGCAAAGTTGATGATTGAGTAGACGCCACGAGGAATCTGCTCAGGAAAGAAGGCGTTGCACGGCCTTCGGGCACCCCATCCTTCATAGTAGCCAACCACCCTATTAAGGGTTCCATCTTCATCACAAGTCTCTCGTTTGACTTGCTTATTGCCACACTGAAAGTATGCTAGTGAGCTCGATGCTTTGGAGGAGGTAGGGGAATGGCAACTGTCACTTACAAAGTCTTTCGTTGTTCCGCAAAACCCCTGAGAGATATTTTGTCAGTACTTACAAACACCCGGCTCAAAGGAACTTGTATACCGAAACTGACTTACAAATTTTGAACAGCACACGTTGAGAGGGCATGTGGATCTCTTGGCCCATTCTGAACCGAATCCGGGATCACAGTCAGACTTGCGGTCGCAGCCAGAGACGCAAACATCCGATGCACAAAAGTCCGGTCCGAAACCACAATGGCCAAATTTGGAGCTGATTTCATTGGTCAGCTGATACTTGAAGATTAGAGTGGAAAAGTTAAGGTTGTCAGCTTCTCACATTGACCGACGTGTAAGCTGTCATAAAACTCGCATAGAACATGTGACTTACCAGCATCCAACTTCACAGGGGCTTGAAGCACTACACGTTTGTGCATAGGAGAATGGGAGAGATGTCAAGAGAAGACTAAGAAGACAGAAAAGAATGAACGTAGTCGAAGCCATGACTACAGCGGTGATCTGACAAAAGAGTGTTGTGTCTTCTCCTGGTCGCAGAGGGAAATGCCAAAGAAATAAAGAGGTTCGAGTTCAGACGTCTTAGTCTATTGATGTTCTCAGAAGCCGTTAGACCCACCTCGACAAAACACCTGACAGCAAGCCTTTGGCCTAGAAAACTAGTTCCAGTGAAATCTATCGTTAACAAGGGTGATAGAGTGCAAGGCGTTCACCCAATTAACCAGAAGGTTGCACTACACTGGAAAAGTTGATTGAAGTTCTCGGTTTCTCCTGATGACTGCAGAATTCCGGCCGGAGATGGGCCTGGAGTTGACTCGCATCATGAACATTGCACTAATCACAATCACCGGAGAAATGAGTTCATTCTCAAGAGTCCGCGAAGAGGGGAAATGACAATACTTGGCAGTGAGAAACAAATCTACTCATGTATCCCCAATCCTTCTTCTAGCCACGAACGGGCAATGGAGGTTCTATTTGGGAGGCCTTACGGTGGCGGGTCTCACATTGACTTTTGATAAGGCTGTGAAAAAGCCTGCCGTGTCGGCTTAACTCTGTATAAGGCGTTCCAGTCTAACGGCGCGTGATGTACGTCCTGCAGGGGAGCTTCGCTTAGTGTGCGGGCCATGTTCGCAGGATGTAGATGGCGGCCCGAAGACTATATGACCCGTGATCATCCCGCAAATGGCTGGACCCTGATTGTCATTAACAACCTGCCTAAAGCAGTATGATGGCCGTCCGGGAACTCGGATTAATCGCAGGGTCTAGCTCAATTTGTGGCAACATTAATTCGCATCGCTCTGCCCCACACGCCGGAAATACAGGCGGCCTAACGCAGGAACCATTTCCTTGGGGGCCTACAATATCGTACCTGCATTTCATCTAATCTTGCCCAGACGCAGCCTCCCGTCAGGGTCTACTTGGCGGATGTGGTGGGCTGTTTGATCTGACCAATGGATGGACCAGCCGGTACATGGCAGATGATTTTTGGAAGTGCTCGTTGAGTTGTAGAGCTTACGGCGAATTCGCTGCCCTTTCTCGCTCGACTATCCTTAATGCCACGATCTGCTGTTGCATGCTGGCGAACATCAAGTTGTCTATTCCTTCATCCTTCCAAGCTCTCCTTCAACTTGTCTGTCTTTAACTATGGCGCCTCATTCTAGGCTGCCGTTCGTCTTCAACACCCTCTTTACCATCTTTCTTCTACCATCACTGGTGACTCTCGTTTTTGGCCATGGGATCAATCACGCCGAAGCCCATCGCCAGATGAAAAACATCAGACAAGCAGAAGCAAACAGTGTCCACGTTCCAGTAAATGGAACGACTGAACCACGCCTGGGTAACTCGACTTCGGGGGATGCTGCTACTCTTGTTGCTGCTGCTCTAGATGCTCTTGCAGTACGCAACAGGTTGCGCCTAGACAATCCGAGGTTCAACAGTTATGAAGTCTTACCAGCCGATATCCCGAGCGCGAACAAACCCACAGGTGACAACACTGTCCCCTCGATATTGGAATTTGCCAACGTCACATCTAACAGCACTTTGACAAAACGAGCGCTCAACTCGACAGGCCCAATTAGCGAAGAAGCCAATCCCGACGGTGGTTACAAATACAGTGTGCCAGCAGAGCTTGTAGAAGCCGCTCGTATCCTCGCTGAGTCGACACCGCAACATGTTTCGACCGGCAATCAGAGCGACGTCGCCTCGAAGATCAAGGCTAAGTATGCCCTGAAAGTCAACGATACTAATGCGATGCCTGCCTCTTTCGCCATGACGGAAATGCCATCCATACTTCCTGTTTCTTCTAATGGCACGACTTCTCTTGAGTCTGGTGGTCTAAAGAAACGAGCGTCCAAGTATTGGATGGCCAACATGCAACAGCTAGGCTCTAGCCCCTTCGCACCCAAGGATTACAAGGTAACTATTCGCGCCATAGCCACCTCTAGTCTTACGTTGACAAGATGCAATACAGGTTTGGAGAGACGTGCGCGACTATGGTGCAAAAGGTTCGTTTCCAGCTCTCTGGCCCCCAGGAACTTACAGTTGAATGATCACTAATACTGAGTCTTTTCCAATCAGGTGATGGAGTCACCGACGACACGGGTAAGTCAAAGCTATCATCGAACTCTCGTCATGCATTCATGCTTACTCCTTTGCTCATCAGCTGCCATCAATCGCGCCATCTCTGATGGCAATAGATGTGGTGCCAACTGTGGCTCGAGCACTATCCACCCAGCTGTCGTCTTCTTCCCCGCAGGAACATACCTCGTCAGCAGTTCAATCATTCAATATTACAACACACAGCTACTAGGCGATGTATGTCTCAAGCAACCATTCTGCGGCAAGTCATTTTGACTGATGGATGTCTTCTAGCCAATTGATGTTCCGACTATCTTGGCTGCTTCGAGTTTTGTTGGCCTCGGTGTCATTACCTCCAACCAGTACATTGGACCAGGTCCTACTGACGAATGGTGAGTGCTAAATCGGGTTCTGAGTTGACGTCATTCTCTGACTTCAGTCCATTCTAGGTATGTTAATCAGAACAACTTCCTGCGAAGTGTGAAGAATTTCAAGATGGACATCACGCAAACACGCTGGGATGCGTACGTATGTGCAATTCACTGGCAAGTTGCTCAGGGTACCTCCTTGGAGAACATTGAGATGCACATGTCTTTCGATGAGAATACTACACAGCAGGTGAGTTGTGCGGCAGGCTTGAGATGCACATCGTCACTGTTTTCATCCATTACTGACGTCCTGCAAAGGGAATATATATGGAAAATGGTAGCGGAGGCTTCATGAGTGACCTGACCTTCGTTGGCGGAAACTTCGGGTGAGTGGCATCCCTACTTATGTTCCACTTTTGACTGATGCATCAAACTACTAGCGCCTACTTTGGAAACCAGCAATTTACAACAAGCCATCTGGTGTTCGTCAACTGCAAAACCGCTGTGCAAGTACACTGGGACTGGGCATGGACGATGCAAGACATTGTTGTCGAGTCATGCAAAACAGGTATTGTGATAGTAGGAGGTGTAAGTGCCAACCACTTCAGTTCCCAAACAACTCCAATACTGATACTGACGTAACCCAGGCTGGGGGTGTCGGAAGCACAGGTCAAGCTGTGGGGTCTCTTGTCCTTGTCGACGCTGTGATCGCCAACACGCCTACCGGAATCATCACCACACTGTTCAAGGAGAACTCCACATCTCTTCTTCTTCAAAACGTAGGTTTCTTCAATACGAAGACCGCGGTATACGAAGAAGCTGCAAAGAAAGATCTTCTGGCTGGCGGTAACGAAGTGAAGGTTGAGTCTTGGGGATTCGGTATGCTCAACACGCCTGATGGTTCAACTTTTGTCAACGGCCAGAATATCCCCGCCGTCAAGCGACCAGACATACTCCTTAGCCCAGACATGGCATATGCCGGCCCCAACCTCTACACAAGAAGGCGACCAAAGTACCTCGACATCGGCTCCACTCAAGTACTCAACGTGAAAGCTCTTGGGGCCAAAGGTGACGGCAAGACGGACGACACTAACACCTTGAACGGTATCTTGGACTTGGCTTCCAGAACTTCGTCTGTAGTGTACATTCCGTTTGGAGTTTACATCGTCAAAGACACCCTCAAGATCCCGACAGGTTCGCGAATCGTCGGCCAAGCATGGGCACAGATTATGGGAACAGGAGCAAACTTTGAGGATGCTTCGAAGCCCAGGCCTGTAGTCATGGTTGGTTACAGAGGCGAGGTAGGTAGCGTCGAAATCCAGGACATGCTTTTTACTGTTTCAGGACCCACGGCCGGCGCTGTGGTAGTGGAGTGGAATACGCGCGAGTCCAGCCAGGGCTCAGCTGGTTTGTGGGGTGAGCATCGTAGATGTCCTCTAAGTTCTCCTTGTGAGCTAACCTGTATTTCAGATTCGCACATCCGTGTTGGAGGAGCGATAGGATCGAAGCTGCAGAAGAACGACTGCCCTAAGTTGACCGGCACTATCAACAAAAACTGCATCGCGGCTTCCATGCTCCTGCACCTGACGCCTCAGTCATCCGCATACGTAGAAAATTCGTGGATCTGGACGGCCGACCACGACTTGGATATTGTTTCGCAGGATCAAATCGACATTTATGTCGCCCGGGGTGTTCTGGTCGAGTCTCAGGGCCCGACTTGGCTTTACGGGACAACTTCCGAGCACAATGTTCTATACCAATACCAATTCTCCAACGCCAAGAACATTCTAATGGCTATGATTCAAACGGAATCCCCATACTTCCAGGATGTTCCTAGAGCCCCGGCGCCATTTCAGCTTGGCGGCTTCAGCAACGATCCTTCGTTCTACGACTGCTCTAGTAGCTCATCCAAGTGTGCCGTATCGTGGGGCGTACGCATCATTGACTCTGAGCAGGTACACGTCTTAGGTGCCGGTATGTTTTTTGCAAAATCTGCTTGTTATATAGTGAGCAAGGCTGACCTTACTCCAACTAGGTCTTTACAGTTGGTTCTCCAGGTATTCACAAGACTGTCTCAAGACAGAAGACTGTCAAGATCGCGTCTTTGAGATTGACCAGAGCACCAACGTCTGGATCTACAATCTCTGCACCAAGGCTGTTCGCGAGATGGTCAGTCCCGTCAAGAGCAAGGCTACCATGGCCAAAGACAACCAAAACGGATTTCTCTCTTCCATCCTTGCCTGGGTGCGCAACGGTACCATCGGAGAGCGCGATTTCCCCGGATTCACCCTGTACAATGCGACTCAAGACGAGGACATGCTCGATGGTCTTTCTGAGGGATGCAAGACGGCATTGACAGGAATCATCAAGTGTGACTACTACGCTACACGCTTTCGCGAGCTGCGATACCGAGGCGCTTTGGAAAGCAAAAATCTGACGGATTCAGTCTGCGACAAGGGCTGCGGCCGATCGCTCAAAGCTTGGTTCGACACTGTAACTTTAGCTTGCGCAGGGGCTAAAGTGAACGACGCCATCCCTAATCGCTCTGGTGGCATCGTTTGGGCAGGTTGGAACGAGACGTGCCAGGTGGACTCTGGTTCGGAACAATACTGCGGAGGTGAGTCGTCCCTGCACTTACACCCTGACGTACATCACGGTCTAACTTTCCGATCCTAGATGTCATGAACAACTTCAAGACGGTGTACGACATCAAGGATATGCCGCGAAATGAGCTGTGTTCATACTGTCACGTAGAGAGGCTCCGAATGATGCAGTCAAGTGCCTACTCGACCTACGACGAGGATTGGCAAACGGACTTGAAGTACGTCTACTCAACCTGCGGCCTGAGTGGACCCACTGCAGTTCCTTCGCCTCTCGTGGTAGTTGAGCCTGAGGCGCCCGGTCTCTGCATATCGGATCAGGTCTACACAGCTAAATCGGGAGACACATGCGACTCGATTGCGCTCGCAAACAGCGTCGCATCGGCAGCGCTGAAAATGGCCAACTCGAAGCTATACGGATGCAACGACATAAAAGCAGGCGAGGAACTCTGTCTCCCTCTGACTTGTCCCAAACTGTACACCCTCCAAAAGGACGACTCGTGCGTTTCCATCGAGATGGCCCAGAACCTGACGCTGGGCGATGTCAGACGCTACAACCCGTGGCTGAACCTCGACTGTCCAAACCTCCACGTCGCAACGCCTGTGTTGGGGAGTGTCCTCTGTCTGGGGCCACAGGGCGCCAATGTCACCACAACCGCCACGCTCCCCAGTGGCCCCACAGCAGCACCCGCGCCAGGTGACGGGTACACAGATGTCCCCGTCGATCCGCCCAAGGGCGCAACTGTTGCTGAGGGTACTACACTGCGCTGCGGACGATGGTTCGTGGTTACCGATGCGGAGCAGACATGCACGAGCATGTGTGTCCAAAATGGCATCACGTCGGAGCTGTTTTTGGCGGCCAATCCGTCCCTCAAAGCAGCGGATTGCTCGGCCTCGCTCGAGATGAGCAAGGCGTATTGTGTCGGGCCCGTCTGGCAATGGCAATCCGATCCTATTACGAGTATGCCGGAGCTGACTTCGACTGCTGTGCCGCAGCAGACTCGATCCGCTAGTGGTATCTAGATAGTGTCTTTCCTTGTAGAAGATATGCTCACCAACCACCTCCATAAGAAATATGGCACAGCAAAGATTGGTGCTGTGAAAACTTTTGGCGGCAGCCAAAGATGAGGAGTAAGGATATCCACTACATCTGGAAAGTACTCTTGGGCGGTGTGTTATCTATCTTTCTCGTTAAAGTGTATCCATACTCTACATATAAATTCATTGTTCTTGAATCTCGGTTTCCCAGAGGCGTATGATGTTGCAAATCACCAAAAAGGACGGGGGGAGGGAAAACAAGACCTGACGATGGCCCTGCGCTAGTCTCCAGCGATGGTTCGAGCTACAGTAATTCGCCAGTGGGTCTTCTTCGCCAAGCGCTAGTCCAGTTCAGTAGTTTGTCCAGTCTCGCACCTCCGGATCGCATCACTCACAACTTTCAACAGCTACTCGCCCGCGACGCTATGTCATGAACCTCAGGGTATGCGACTGTTCACCCTGGTACCTGAAAAGCCTCCATGTTGCGGAGCAGCCGATGATCATCCAATGCGGTAAGGCGAGATCAGCCTCGCCTCGCGCGTGGCGTGCGTCAACACGCGCCTTCAGGGGTCTTCTCCAATCACAAGAGACGCCATAAGATGGTAAACATCGATAGCGCGTCTTGCTCAACTCACTTCCACATCCCCTATATCCCACAGGGCATCGCGCCTTGTACATGCCCCGATGCGGTCGGTTTTCGACTCATTTTTTTGCTTGCGAGCGAAAGCGATGAACGCCTTGGTGGCTTTCGTGAGGATCTAGATGAAGCCATCTTCAACTCTACACGTCGGTACGCAAGCCACGTCGGCTCTATTTCTGTAGAACGGTAACTTCATTTTGAGACAACAGTAGGTTATATAGTGATGGGTTCTCCAGCTTCTTTCAGATCGTCACCTCGTCTCTCTCTCTACGGGCATCCCACCAACAGTCATTCTCTCGCTCTTTGGTCTGCAATAATAGCACATTCTCTAAGTTATAATTCTTAATATTATTCTCGATGCGTTGGAATCTTCTTTTGCCTCTCGCAGCAGCAGTGACGCTCGCTGCTGGCAAAGTATCAACGAACGCGCGATGCGGAAATGCCTACAATGCCTCACCTGTTGGCATGACCTGCAAGGGCTCGCAATGGGGTAACTGCTGCTCCCAATACGGTTACTGGTAAGCAACTAAATAGAAACCCTACGTCTCTAGGCAGTTCACTGATATCTTTGCAGCGGCAAGACGAAGGACTACTGCGGAACTGGTTGTCAGTCACCTTTCGGTACCTGTAACAGCGTTCCCACATCCGTGCGCATTTCAACGACATCAAGCCGCAGCATCGCTTCTTCTACTAGAACTGCTTCGTCAGCAGCAGCATCTTCTAGTGCAGCAAACATGAAGGTCACGACGAATGCACGTTGCGGAAACCTCTATGGAGCATCACCAGCAGGAATGACCTGCTCTGGTGGAAAGTATGGTAACTGCTGCTCTCAGTACTCGTACTGTGGAAGCTCAAGTACTTACTGTGGTGCGGGTTGTCAACCTGGGTTTGGAAAATGCGATGCTGTTTCTTCAAGCTCTACTGCCAGCACTTCGACTCTCGTCAGCTCCAGCTCTAGTAGTTCTTCTTCCTCTACTCCGGCTGTGGTCTCCAGCACTTCGACCAGTGAGCAGACCACCAGCACTACGTCAACCGAGTCCTCGTCCAGTGACTCCTCAACGGCAATTCCCACCCCGGTCACCTCCAGCACGTCCTCGGAAATCACCGTCACTTCGACCTCCTCTACCACCCCCTCTCCGTCGCCAACTGACGAAGCATTCTGTGGCGTCGAAGGACAGAACATTATCGGGTTCAGAATTCTCTCTACCAAGCCTTTCACGAGCTTAGATGCATGCAGGGCAGACTGTAGGGCAGACAGCGCATGTCTGAGCTTCATCGTCTACACAACTGTGTGCTACCTCAGTCCGGTACGGATAACCAGCGCCACCGTTGAAGCTCGACCAGGCACCGGCCTAACGTTCTACAATCTTGATTGCGTAGCCGATGCTTCGGCAGCCACCTCAACCTCGACCTCAACCTCTACCTCTACCTCTACCTCTACCTCTACCTCTACGTCAACTTCAACCTCCGCCACCCCCACTCCGTCACCGACCGGGTTCTGTGGCATTGAAGGATACGACACTGTCGATCTCCAAGTGATCTCTTCTAACCCCTTCACGACTTTAGATTCATGCATAGCAGACTGCCAGGCCCAGAGCGTATGTGGAAGCTTCATCGTCTATTCGAACACGTGCTACCTTACTAGGGTACCGATTACCAGTACCAACGTTACTCCTCAACTAAATACCGGCCTGAAATTCTACAACCGTGATTGCGTATCCAATGCCTTGGCAGCCACCGCCCCGTTTTCAACATTGGCAACATCTACAGTGCCTACCTCCACCAGCACTACCAGCACATCTACTTCTACCGTCTGCACCACTCCAGCGCCAACGACATCCTGTGTCGCGTACCCCGGCTGTCCAAAGTTCACCGCAGGTCTCGCAAACAGCTGTCCTTCCTACGGTGGGCAATGCCAAGACAACTACTTTGTCCGCTGCGAACAGTCACCAGCTCCAGGCTCCCAAACTATCCTTGACATTCCCAACATCTCAGTCGACGAGTGCCGTCAAAGGTGCGATGGAATCGATAATTGCGCGGCCTTTTCATACAAGGCTTCTACTTGCTATTTGTGGAAGTCTTTAAATGAGTTTAATTCAGACTCAGCGACTGTATACATTAGGATTTGTCCGGCTGCTACTTGTTCCAATGCACCGATTCGTCGGGGGCAAGAAAAGATTAGCGCTTTACTCCGTGGCGGAAGGTCGCTGAGTATCAGCATGTGGAATGACAGTGCGTAGGCGAACATCGTACAAAGCATTTCCCTTATTCTACCTTATCCTACGTCAGATGTCATGATGAAAGTATACCGTGTATTCTTCACTACGATAACCATCGAATATAAAATCTTCTCCGATCTTGAACCTTTCTTCCTCGCACACACACGTAACCTAACTCCATTGTCGAGACTCAAGATGTCTAGCCAACCGAGTTCAAGCCGTCTACTAGACCTACCCAGAGAGCTCCGCGATATGATATACGAATACGCTCTCACTGAAGATCAGGGTCTGCTTCTTGTTGAGCACGACGACACCCAGAAGGGTTTCAGGGATGCCGATCGACTGATCCTAGCACCGAATCCAACTGCCTCAAATACGTTTGTCGTCAGCTATACTACGAAACCAAAGGCTTAGGTCTTGGTCTGAACGATCTTACCATCCGCTCGGAATTTCGGGAGCAAACCGAAGATTTTATTACGTTCCTTGCTACATGCTCGGTCGGCCAGCAGCAGTGCATTCGGAAAGTCACTCTGTGTTCTAGCTATAATCTTTTCATTGGCTCCGAGGAACGTGATTCGGAGTGGCCTTTTGGTCAACTGCTACAGATGAGCGCCTCCCATCTTCACATCACCTTTCACCTGTATCTTTCCAACCTCAATGAATCCTCCAGGGGCGACTGGTTCATTCATAAAGCCACCTTGTTGTACTATGCAAAGCACGGTTTAGATGTCAAGCATCCCATCGTCAACAATAAATTACACGGCTTTTGTGAGGAGGGGCATTTTTTCTTACCCAAAATACCCAACCAGGTTCAGGTGTTTCCTGGTGCGGGACCAGGCCTTAGCCACTGTCCACTCCGCTCCAAATTCACACCGGGCAAGTGGAGCGAAAGTGAAGTGACAGTCTTCCAGGAAGAGATTGAGAAGTGGTGTCGTGAGGGTATCTGAGTACAGTGAGGAAGACATGTCCTAAAGGTATGCACTTGGCTGGTGCACTACAACCCAGACAGGAAAACACTAGCATGTACCTTCAAGGCAGTTTTTTGTGGTTATCTGGGTCGATCATGATGAGTAGTACAGGTTTTAAGTCGCATAGTTAAGCAAACATAATTCAAGGCAGCACTAAAGAATTTACAGGTCAACAGTGCTACTGATCTTTGTACGTTTTCTTGTTGATAGCTAATGCAGAGTGCAAAACAGGGCTTAGTATTTCTGTACCTGTCGATACTTGCCTTGTATGGAGTAAGGAGGAACATATTGTAAAGATATACTTAGAGTATGCATTATACCTCTGATAGGGAAATATTAGCGTATGCCTCCAGGGCAAGAAAACATTCACACGGAATAGGAGCTGATGATAAATTGCTTGATGATAATGTATTGAGTATGTACTATATAAGCATACTCTTGCATTGTCCCATGGAACGGACAATCATTTTGAATTACAACTGATAAATTTTAGGCCGTCACAATCCACATCCAAACGTGAATATAGTCCTTTCTCCATCGTAGCCTCATTCATACAACGACCAGCCATTTAAACCTGGTTCTCGTTGCGCTCAGCCGGCTCCAAGATACCGCCGTGGGTACCAGCCTGCTCAGCCTTGCTAAAGGTACGACCACCAGCACCCATGTGCAGCCTGTCGGTGTCGACGAGGCCGTCCTTCTGCAGACTCGATGGGTCCCACTTGGCGGAAGTGATAGGGTTGACGTGGATCATGTACATGGTGTCAATCTCTTCGAGCGAACGGCCCTTGGTCTCAATCATGAAGAAGTAGACGATGAAGAAGAGCAGAACCAGGGAGACGGCGAAAACAAGACCGTAGAAGTAGTCGATCTCGTCGGTGATGAGGGTGGAGCAGAAGGAGATGATGAAGTTGAAGAGCCAGTTGGATGCGGTAGCGAGACCCATGCAGGTAGCGCGGTAACGGGCAGGGTACAACTCTCCGACGATAGCCCAGACGAGGGGTCCCCAGGTAGTGGCGAAAGCGGCAATGAACAAGCAGGTGAAGACAATCATGACGTTTCCGGCAGCGGGTGTGGACTGAGGTTGGTTGTGGTCGAGGCTGTACTGGCCAACGAAGGAGTAGATGAACAGACACATTGCCATCCATGCAGCACCGACCATCATAGCCTTACGGCGACCAACGTTCTCAACGACCCAGAGACCGAAGATGGTGGCGACGACGTTAACGGTACCGAGAATGATCGAAGTAACGTAGGAGTTCTCGAGACCGGTGGCAGAGAAAATGGTTGTTCCGTAGTAGAAGAAGTAGTTCGCACCAGTCAACTGCTGACCAGCCTGAAGGACCATACCGAGCAGGGTGCGGTACAACATGCGGGGACCGGTGAAGATCTCGTGCCATGGGTGGTCACCACCAGCAGCCTCAGCCTCGAGCTTCTCCTGGATCTCGGCGATTTCAGCGTCGATAAAAGCACTGTGAGGGTCAACGCCGTTAAGACGGGCCATGTTGGCGCGAGCATCATCGACCTTGCCCTTGCGGTATGCGTAACGGGGAGACTCGGGCAGAAGCAGGATGGTGCTACCAAGAATGATGGCCCAAAGTGCGGACAGACCGTTGGGGATACGCCATTGAGCGCTGTTGGTGTAGTCCTTCGATGTACCGTAGTTGACCATGTACGCAGTCCAGATACCGAGTGTGATGAACAGTTGGTAAGAGGAGACGGTGGCACCACGGATGCGCTTGGGGATCGATTCAGACTGGTACATGGGGACGACGGTGGAAAGGGCTCCGATACCGAGACCGGCAGTGAAGCGACCCATGGCGAACTGAACCCAGACGTCCTTGCTGGTGATTTCGATGATGACACCAGCAATGTAGAAGAAGGCGGAACCGGAGATGGTGAGACGACGACCGAAGGTGTCAGCAAGAGGAGCTGAACCCAAGCATCCAAAGAGAGTACCGACGCTGATAGATTGTTAGATGCGCTTCTTGTTTTTGGAGGTAATCACTTACGCTAGCAGACCGACAATAGCACCAGAACGGGTAGCAGAGAACTCGCCGTTCTCACCGAAGCGTTGCTTGAAGTCGTCCATTTCAAGGAAACCAGAAATCTGTCCAGACTCGTATCCGAACATGAAACCACCAATACTGGCGACGGCACCGAGGATGATAGCAACGGCAGGCACGCGGCCCTTGGGCTCAAGGTCGGTGGCCTGCACAGCAGAGTTGCCCCTGGAAGGCGTCTCCGCAGGAGTACCAGTGGCTGGCGTTCCCTTCTCGTGTACCTCCTCCTCAACCGCCTTCTTCTTGTAAAAACGCGACAAGACCGTCATGTTGGGCGCGTTGTAATTAGGAATTGATGGAAAATAATAAAGTGTCGGTCAAAGATGAGCCGGTCTGCAGCGCGGGGTAGACTTCTCAGGAAACCGAGCTGGAGAGAAGCTGGAGAAGAGGAGACCAGTGTGGACTTTGAGGAGAAGGCTGCACCGTATAAATAGCAGAATGCATGCGGAGACGGGTTTGTAGGGTCTATTGACGGTGGAGCCCCAGTGTCAGTCTCATCCGCATATCCATCCGACTAAGTTTTTCCAGAACGCCCTAGGCATGGAGGCGACAGGAGGCACTCTCGCACGAGCGCCCTGGCAACGGAGGTATGATGACATCGCATCGTGGAGCTGGAACCGACAATGGGGCAGCCTGTCACGAGTACGCTCGAGCCGGAGAGCTGCCGGTTGTGAAGTTTCTTCAAAGTCGCGCAGTATCGGAATGGTTGGACACGCCGATAAGCACAGACGGTAATAGTGCAATGATCGGCCCACCGCACCTATTGCAAGTACACGACGGTTCCAGTTCTGGACAATTGTAGACTCGTTCGTGTGAGATATCATGCGTGATCTCGCCCAGGCATCTCCAAGAATAACGGCGGCGAACGTTTGCCGTCGCGTGGCCACCGTGTATCGTGATGTTCGTGGTACGCGCGAGTATCGGCGAGCTACGCGATCCGAAGTATCCAACGCTGGACTTCACCTAACTGGCCTATCAGAACGTTTGGTGCTACCCGGGATGTTCCTCATGCAGGGGCATAGACGCGTCTATAGTGCAGATGAGGCTGACAAGTGCTTCATGTCACCCAACATATGCAAGAGGTGTACGCACGGACGGGACGGTTCTCACTAGATGCCGCAGAGCCTCAAGTCGCTTGGAGCGTTGAGTCCGGGTATTGAGTCCTGAAGGTCGTCATTGGATGGAAGCCGGGGCGACAAAGTTATTCTCCGACCGGTGCTGCACAATTTGTTCCTAGTCCCTGGTGATTGGTACGCCTGAATTTCTGCATTCGAAAGATGGGGGTGGCCGTTCCTGCGGGACCTATCCAAAAATTCGCGGAGCGCGGTATCTCATGGTTGACGACGTCATATGTCCACATGTGCCTCGCTGGGGTCTTTCCTTGCTGGCAAAATCATTCGCATTCCTCGACGGTGTCCATGGTATCAACTTGGCAAGTTTGCCCGGAAACGCCGGTCTTGGCCGACTCGCAACAAAAACTCATCTCCGACTCCGAGGTTGCAGCGCTAGCGGCCCGCTACGCGCGACAAAGCGTGAAAATCCTGAGCCAAGAATCGTGAAGTTTTTGAGAAAAGAGGGTCCTGGTGGATCATAGCGAGACTGTCGCGAGATGAGCAATGTAATCTGTGCCGTTTTCCAGATCACGATGCTTTGTCCAAATTGTGAAACCGGGTGATGTTCGGAAGACCGAGGGGTTACCGGTAGATGGGAACGGCAATGTGTGGGATAACAGTTGTGGTGCGCATGTGGGGAGACATGTTGATGGAGTCTCCAGATACCTCTGCAATGGTTAGCTTTTACTCCGTGTTATAGTAGAGGGATTCCCCATGGGTCATGCGTATATGGGGTGCTGGTCGCAATGAACAAAAGCAGCATGTCGGGACAAAAGAAGTAAATCCACGTACCTGTGTCAACCATAGGAATCAGCGCACCAAGCCCAGAGAGCATTTTCTCTCAAGCTTGCTGCCACCATGCTGCCGACGTTCTGGAAGAGCCAAACAGACGTGCCACCCCGTGGGGAGCGAGACCTCTTATACAAATTGCTTCGGACGCCTTTCATCCGGCTGTGGAGATGCCTCGACTCCAAAAAGGCGCCGATCCACCAATGAATGATGTAGTCCCGTGATGAACGAGCCGGCTGCCGTTTCTATTGCCTAAATTACCGACTCCTTTGAGCCTTCTTTTACGTTTTGCTTGAGTCGTTCAGTGCGCGAAGGCTTCCCGCTTGTCGGATGGCATGCTGCTTTGGGAAGCGTCTAGGCCACCTCCGCGAAATGCGATGCTGTGGTGAATGTCGCGTTTGAGCTGTGATGGCGGTAATCATTCAGAAAAGTCGGGTGTGAAGGCGGAAGCTCGATTCGATGCTTTCTTGACGATTGTATGCGTTGTTTCCTTCGAGCACTGCTTTGGTGGGTGGTGTGTTGGCCCTCCTTCATCGGATGGGGCGGATTGGGGTGTGGAGAAGGAGGCTCTGGGGTAATGCGGATTAGTTATCGCCAAGCGCCGCTAAACACCAAAATGGAGATACCGGCGTGCCTTCAGTCGACGAGCATCCTATTTGTGAAATGACACCCTGTATAGAGACGTTCAACGTGGCTTTGACAGATTCGTATTTCCCAATGGCATCGACGTACAGAACTTCACTCAGCTGGCGCGCTTGATGCACAAACTCTCCGTCGACCAACAATGCGCACCTGTTTTGAACATTGAACCCGGGCAGGCCGAGCTTGTAAAACGGCTCGGCGTGCACGTTCAATCCCTACATGTGGATACTGACATCACGGGATGGGACACTGTCAAACAAATTTTCAGTTATTTAACAGCCTTTGATTGACGAGGAGCATTCGTGAACATGTCGTCAAGAACCCGCAGATCACTATCGGTCGTTGGCGTGGACATGGCTGACGTGCTGGTTTGGTAGCCAAGGGTCTCGAGAAGACGGTGCTCTAAACTTTTGCTCTCAAAATATAGCGTGGCCCAATGAACAAGGTGCTGACATAACCATAGTGTACCAGATGGAGTATCCGCATCCCGTATGTGTCAAATTCCGTGTGCGTACCACTCCTTGATTTGCGCCAACCAATTCTCAAATTCCCTCTTCTTTTCTGTTTGCGAGTACCTTAGTTCGGCCTCGTTGTAAGAATCCTGTGGAAAATATTTTAGATTATCCGGATAGCGGAAGCCCTGTTCAAAGCTCCCAAAACCGTTGCGGGTCGTCATCGCTTGTGCGACCTTGTCGACATCGCTGGTGAACGCGGCATCAACGTCAAAGCTCACCCTCTTTCCTCGTAAGATCAGCTGAATGGCAGCTCCAGCGACAAGGAGACCACGGCAGCCTTGGGTGATTCTTAGACTATTCGACAACACGATAACCTCGAGGTGGGGATGTGCTTCACACAGCCTGACGTGCTCGTCGAACATATCGCTATCGATGGAGTAGTAGTCTGGTTCATCCTTGCGACGATCAACAGCCATGCGAGGAGGTTTGGAGGACAGTCGGACCAGGATGCGAGCATGTTCAGAGGCACTCTTGGGACTTGGCCCTCCGCACAATGGCTGAATCTGGAGACGATTGGGGCAAACAGGGACTGGATCAAACCACTTATTGAGTGGACTGCAGATAACTTCACAGCTCCAAGACACGTGTATCCAGTTATATCCCCTAGTCTCGAGGCGGAGCTGCCGGCAAGTGTGCATCAGTTCCTTGACGGCATGAAACCGCCTGATCTGAGCTGTAGTAGGCAACTCATCTTCACTGCGTCCAACTATATGCAGCGGTCTTGTCTTTCCCAGTACATACTGATAGATCGCATTGCGTATCTCGCCAGGCAACGTGAGCAGCTGACTCTGAAGCTGGACAGGAATTGGATTTGAAACTGGTTGACATGCTTAGTAACTGGACAGTAGTGCGAGAAGGGAGACTCACCTGTGCGCTTCCTCTTGCGACTCTTAGCCGCGTTAGTAGCGGGCATATTCAAGCTAGTCACTGGGTTGTGGTGTAATCGTTATTTGTGCACTGGAGTGAAGAAAATTCGCAGGTCGTCGCACGATGTCGAAATTTGTGTGAATGGGATAATCGCAAACCATGGTACGATCAGGCGAATTGTTTTCGCCTAGCGGACCACTCGTTGTAAAGATGATCTCCCAGCTCCTGCCTTATGACCGTCGCTACAACACTCAAGGGTAAGCCTAGCGCTAGACGCAGTGTCTCAACGTAGTCCAGGAGCTCATCTGGTTCATAAGATCCTGATTCTCTTAGTGCAGAAATTAGATTGAGAAACAGGCCCAATGGAGAGAGTGAATAATCTGGCCTGATTCCAAGTTTTTTACGCTCTTCCTTGTTGATAAGCGCAAGCAGTCCGTATACACGATCCCGCACGTCAGCGCATTTCATCCGTATACCGAAGTCATCGAGGTGTCGTTTGAGGGAGAGCTGTTCGGCATGTACGTTTCGCACTTTTCTTCCCTGCAATAGTTGTATGGCGCAACTCTCTGCCAGGTGACGTTCCTTGAACTCCACATACACCAGCCACTTGATCTTTTCTGGGTCGAATGAATCGGCGCCGCACCATATTATCACATCTTTTGCCAGTAGGTACTCCTGTACGACCCAGAGTCGCTCCCAATACTCGAATCTGCAAAGGTATTCTAGGTCGGATTGCATACGCTCCTTCTCAAAACTATCAATCTCTGTTTTCCAAGCCAGTCTGTAGTTCTCGTCAACCTCGAGGCCGTGCATATTATATAGAAGTTCGGCGGTAAGTAGAGTCGACCGACCAAGCCAGACGAGAACTTCATATGCCTGCGAATATATCTTGCCCATCATTGCGACTTGATGATTTCATTCCTCCACTTGCGACTGGTCAATGCATATAGCATCAACCCAGAGATAAACTTATCTTTCGGGTATGTGTATTCCTGGGAAGACGTTGCGCCAGTCTTCGCTAGTAAACGTCGTTTTACGCGTAAAAGTTCCGCGGGTACAAGCTTCGTTGAGGAAGTCCCAAAGATTTTTCCGTACCCTGAAGGACTTGTCACCTATCCAAATTGACTTTCCTGCGTCTGGTGGTCCCCATGCGTATGACAGGGCTGTGTAGATTTCTGGTCTTCGGCTCCTTCGTTCATCGTCCTTCCACTCAAGAGATATCGTCCGAAGTTTGCAAGATATCCGCCCCTCTACATCGCGGACCAGATCTTCGATGACTCGAATGTTCGTGCTAGAAATGTCTCGATCTAATGGCACCGCTTCGTAGATACTGTCCATTGTAATGCTTCTAAAGATTGCAATCTAAATGGGAAAGGTGTTGGATAGACAGCAGAGAGAAGGATTCAAGGTGCGACAAGGTAGCACCATATGATTTCGCCTGTGTCGGTGGCAAAGAGGAGATTAAATGGTGCAGAGTGCTGGGCTAGCGCGTCAAGGCAGTACGCCTTGCTCGCGAAAAGAGAACGGCGCTCACCGGAAAGCCGCCTATGTCCAATTGGTAGGCGGCACTGCCTGCACAGCCTTTCCATGCTGTTTCACTATGCTTTTTCGCGATTTATCGATCAGACCAAGGTGCAGCAACGACCCTACTTGGCTCTCAATCCTTCTGCATTAGACACTTGTGAAGCCCATAGCCATCTGATCGTGAGACAAACTGCCATAGGCAGAGCAACGGCGAGGCTACCGCGCTTTCGCAGAAGGTCGAACCTTGGAGATTTTAATATGAGGTGGAATGCTGTGTATATGTATGGGGCGCTCTTGCCCCGCACCAAGACACGATCGCCACCGCGCACTGACACGCTCACCTGTCGCGCCCTTACTCCAAGCTGCGATCTACGCTTTGCGCTTTACATGTCGCCTGCAACATCACGTCCTGTTCCTATTGTCTAACTTTAGTCGTGACCGGTGCCACTCGCACGAATGATGAAGATGTCGACACGGCCTACCAGAGATTCACTGTGTGGCGTTGATATGTCACGCGTCCTTAGCCAGACCGAGATAGGAGCTGGTATGTCCAGCTGAATTCGCGTTCACAGCCACGAATGATTGTGGTGGCTTGGGGACCAATGGGCCACACAGACGAGGCCACATCCACAGCGCGGGGAGTGGGCAGCATATGAGGGTGCAGGACTAAGCGCTATGTGCATGACTGACTGCGCCACCACTTTCTAACCGATATAGTGCGCTGCCTGGTATCAAGAAATGCGACAGCGTTCGTTTCCGGTTCACATTTGCGCCCATCTTTCTGCGAGCTTGATAACCACAAGCACGTTGCGCAACACTCATAACATACTTTAGCATAGCTTCGAGGATAAAACGTATCTCGGCCTAGTGTACAGTACCATATCTCTGCTCCGCAGATGACAACGTAGCTCAGCCTCGCACGCATCAACATATCGCAAACCCATGAGCAGCTAAGTGGCCAAGCACTTCAGCATGGCAGTAGGATTCGGGTTTTCGGTGGGAGATCTGATAGCCGTAGGAAAGCTAGCTCACGACATCGCGAATGCTCTGAATGACTGTCGGGGTGCTTCTGCAGAATACCGTTCCTTGATTGAACTCCTTGAGTCTCTGAAGACGTCTCTCAACCTTATCGGCAACTTCATATCAACTTTACCTATCACGACGTCTTCGCGCGTGGACCAAGCTTTCATGAATGGTATTCTGTTCCATGCTGGCTGCTGTTACAAGCTACTGAACGAGTTTGCTGTATGTGATCCGTCATACTGAAGTCACGTTGTTCTGTCGACAAAACTCACCAAGCGTGTAGGCGGACTCTCGAAGGTACACCCAAAGCTTGCTGAATGGCCAAGGCTCTAAAGCAAAAGTTGCGTTTCGGAAGATCAAATGGTCTCTATATAGCGCAGAAGATAGCCGACGCTTGGAGCGAAGATTAAGCACGCACATGGAAGCCTTCGATCGCTACCTCCTCGCAATTAACATGTGAGGGATACTCTGACACTGAAGCACCGATGCTGACTTTCGGATGTTTAGTCAGACTGAAACTAGCTTTGCGGAAGAGTCTCGAGGACAAGCCAATCGAATCTCCGTCACAGTGGCAGCGATATACGATACGGTCCAAACCACGCAGAATATGATGCCCAAGATGCTTGGATATCCATGGGAAGGCGACGTCATGTCTTCGCATGTCCACGTAGAAGACGCGTTGGGTAGGCCATTAGTTTTACCAAGTACGCTTTGTCGTACAAGAGAAACGTTGAAAGACACCATGAGAATCATGTTCTCTGATCACCCTGGATTGAGGGAAGTAGTGGACGGCAAGTTCGAGCTCGTTGACAAGCAAAGTCAGCTAACAGTCTTTGATGGCCGCGATGTCATTCCTAGGATGAGGTGGCTCCATTATCAACCTTCAGATGCTATTCAACCTGGGGCTAAGCTGCTCATGAACGTCTTGCGTGTAAGGACTTTCCGTGCTCAAGAGTCCTCCTTAATAAATTCCGTTCAAACTCTTGAGACATGCCCAAGATGCGGCTTCGCAACTCCTGGTCGGCAATTCCGAAAATGGTAGGTACCCACTTTGGACTGCCTGACTTTAGCTGACCACGACAGCGGAAATTGTGACATGGGCTTCAGAAGGTCTGTGCGAGAGCTCTTTGAAAGAGTACCGAGGTCGGCTGCTCATAATCTTCGTTGGCCGAATAATCCACTTCCGCGTACAATACCTAATGCTACACCACCCGTAGACTGTGGGCCTAAGAAACTACCCAATGCTGATATGGAGACTGGATATATTCGACGCGTTCATGAGATTGCGGAGTACCTCGTCCCGTCCATTAATTTCGGCAACGACTTCGGTAGTTCAAGGCTTCCCTTGATTCAGGCAGTTGGCCAAGGAGATTTTCATTGGGTTCGACAAATACTGCTAAAAACCGATATCGATCCAGATATAAGAGATTGTCAAGGTTGGACGGCTTTGCAAAATGCCTGCTCTATCAAGACCGATTCTCCAGAAAGCAGAAACCAAGAAGCTATTATCAGGCTATTGATATCGCAGGGTGTAGATGTAAACGCTGCTGGTGACGAAAGTTTTGGAAGAACAGCACTACAAGCAGCGTGCGAGCGTGGAAACGAAAGGATCGTAGATCTGTTACTGGAGAACGGTGCTGACGTCAACGAAGATGTTGCAACTGCGAATGGACACAGCTCTCTAGTATGTGCTGCCGATGCAGGAGATTTCGGGATTGTCAAGAAGCTCCTCGACCTGGGTGCAGACATCAATCAACCAAGGAGCAAGGAGTCTGGACATACCGCACTGTCGGCTGCGGCTTATCGAGGAAATCTCAACATGTTTGATTTTCTGATTAGAAATGGGGCGAACGCACAAGGATCTGCTGGCCTTTTTGCTTTGAAGACAGCTGTATCTCGGAATCAACTAGCCATAGCACGTCGCCTTCTCGAGCTAGGCTTAGACGTCAATTCTTGCGCCAATGGCCCCGCCCCTCTGCATCAAGTAACACACGTCGACATGTTAAACCTGCTGGTTACCTACGGAGCTCGCTTTGATCTACCTGGCTCCGAAGGTTCTGGACAAACTGCATTACAACGGGCTGCACAGTGGCATGCCTTTGATTTAGTTATTGAACTCGTACGTCTGGGCTCCGATGTTCATCTTCCAGGTCCGGCGACAGGTGGCTCAAGTGCACTGCAAGCAGCGGCTACCAGGTGCAGGTATGGAACTGAAGAGAGTGTTCGTATAATGAGATTTCTCGTCGAAGAGCACGGCGTGGATGTCAACGAACCACGTTCGCAAGAGGAGGAATATACAAGTCTTGAAACGGCGTGTCAAGAGACAGCTCAGCAGGATGAGCATCGATGGAGCATTGAAGGCGTAAGATTCCTGGTCGAGCAAGGTGCCGTTATCACACCTTTCACCCTACATGTGGCCACCGCCTGGAACCATACCAAACTACTCGACTTTCTCCTGCAAAACGGTGTGCGCATTGAACATATCAGCAGCCCGGCGAACATTCGACTCTATCCGTACTTCTTAAGCGAGCGCCGCAAATTTGGTGCAACCGTCATCGAGACTGCTAGAATCAATGGCCATTTGGCGCTTGCAGAAGCTCTGGAGAATTGGTCACCATCAACCCAACTAGGAATCGGTCTGAACGAGTGAGGTTCTGACTGAATCTTTAGTTCTATGACTAGAAAGCAAATTCGAATCTCTATGACAAAGAGTGATCATTGTATGTCTCGACGACACGACATCTGAGAGCTAGCCCTGATTCCACATGACTGTGCACGAGCACATACCACACTACAAAGGCGAAAGGCTCCCTGCGAAGTAAACGCAACTCCAGCAACCCACCCACTACCCCACCAAACCCCCCAACTTCCCCGCCTCCCCAGCACCACCCCCAGCACCACCACCCGCAATCCCCACCTCCCTCTTAAACCTCGACAACCAATTCGGAAAATCCGCCGGCGTCTGATTCCACGGATCATCCCCATCATACATGATCCACCTCGCCTGATGCTGAATCTCCTCATCGCTCGGAATATGACAATTCGGATTCTTGGGCGAGAGCGTCGACGCCGCCCACCGCCTCATATCGCTATCGAAGATGCGGTAGAAATTGGTATCATCAGGTAGCAAAGAGCGCAAGCGACCGTACATGTCTACCTGCGTAGCAGTCGTCGTCGTCGATTCAGGCAGCATGGGAGGAGGAGGCGTGTCTTCTGGGAAAGTGGGGAGGGAGGAGGTGAAGAAGTCGTGTGTCTGTTTGGAAGGACTTGCGGTGCCGAGAGCCGAGATTGAAGCTTCTTTGTAAGGAGAGTTTGGCCAGGAGGAGAAGTCGAGTAATAACTGACTCGAGTCGGCTTCTATTGGTGGGAAATCGGTGATGGTGACGGTATCGTAGATGGCAGCGCGTTGCTTGAAGGGCAGAATCCAATTTGTGCCAGAGTAGATGCCTTTGACGATCCAATTCGCAAATACATCGGATGGTGTGCTAGTCTCTTGTTCCATGCGTCGAATGATCTGGCATGCTTCGTTGTACAGTTGTACGTCGTCAAGACTCTCCCCCGCTGCAGTACGCTGGGTGACGAAGCTGCGGAGTTGCGCCTCCAAAGGGCATTGTTCGAATAGATGGTCTTTGGCATTTATCCGTAGCGGAAAATGCCTGCTCTCGCGGGAGGATCGGACGGGCTGAAACCTTGCGCGCTCGGTCAACTCAGGAGAAGACATCATCAGGTCTCGAAGCCATGAAACCTCGTTAAGACGATCTGGCATGACCGAAGTAGTCTCGGCCGCAAAGATGATGCGACAAGCTTCGAGCTGCATAGTATCGTTGTCCGGTAGGTGGCCGTGCTTGTCGAAATAGCGCTGGATGAAGAACTCAATCTCAACTTTGAGCAGCTCGTATGCGTTTGGCGGAGTACCCCAAGATGGATCGCTGCCTTTCATAGGAATAAGAGTACCTCTTTCCCAATCGATGAGATCTAGTGCGACGTCAGTTTGATAGAATATTCAAAGACCAGCCGAGAAGTACCGTACCAGGAGGAATAGCGGTCTCGACTAATGGTACAACAGACGCGTCGAACCCCCAATCACCTTGCCAACTGGCCATTGTCACACCAGACTTGAAGTGGTCAGCGATATGATCGGTTCTTTCCGACCATGTACTCATTGTGATGCCACAGAATCCGCATCTTGACCTGACGTCAGGTATAGGCAGCATCCAGCGGGCCATGGACCAATCCGAAAACTCGACGCCATGCACTAAGCGGAGGTGCTGGACTAGGTGATCTTTGCGGTGAAAGGTGCGCTCTTGTAGACTTCTCTCCTGGCATGCCGAGTAGTGGTGCGCTTCAATATGTGCGTCATCAGGCCGAACCTCGCTGCAAAAGACACAACACTGCTCTCCGAGCGACTCCTTAGTAGTACGAGGGCCCTGAAGTGCGCAGATCCATCGCTCGAGTGGTAAATGGAGCGACTTTTCGTGACGCTGCCAGTCGTATTTGGTCTTGAAGACTTCCGTGCAGAAAGTGCATTGGTACGGCATGCTGATAGGTGGGGTGATCTCTGGTTCCAGACGTCGGCGTCGGGCGACCCTTTTCTTGCGTGGAGCACGACGCATTTTAAGAGAGTTTTGCGATCCTGATGAGCAATGGCCTGAAAATTCACTCGATTGGGACGTTCTTGCACTGCTTGCTGAGGACATGGCATATGGTGACTGCCATGGCTGATGGTATGCAAAACCTCCAGCATCTTCACCTGAGCACAGTTAGTAAAGAACTCTCACTGCACTGAACAAAGCGCAGTGGTCCCAAGGTTGACAAGATGACTCACGTGAAGTGGAAGCCATGGCACGAGCGATATCGCCAACAGCCGCAGGTTCATGTTCTGGTGGCGACTCTACCCAGCGCTGCATCGGATCTTTGTGATTCGATGCCATCTTGATAGCAGGTGTGCCAGGTCTCGGGATGATATCAATGGGAGAGGTGGGTGAGTTCTTTACTTGCGGCGAAGTCGGTCGAACGCTCTGTACTTTGCCACGTCGACGGGCATTCGCAAACCAGTTCGTGAGCTGCGCCTTGTTCAATCCCGTACGATCCTGGAGTGCCAGCATCTCACTCTCAGTAGGGTAAGGGTGCTTGTGATGAACAGAAAGCCAATCTTTGAGCGTACGGATAACTTCTCTAGAGAAGCGGCTGCCAAGTTTTGGTCTAGAGATTGAAGCGCTTGGCGTAGGAAAGGGCGACGAAGATGCAGTAGAGTTGTTCGATAGATCCAAAAGCGACGAATCCATCATCCAGTTTTCGTTATACTGAGAGGATGCAGCGTTAGAAGCTGCCAGTGCTTCGGACAAACCGGCAAAAGTGCCATCGTCCAAGGTTTGATCTGAGCCGAATTGATGATCCTGAAAGGCAAAGAAAGCATCCAAATCTGCTGCACTATCCATGTTGACGATTCCTTGAACTTTACGAGCATGAAGAGAGAGTTTGCGGGGTAGGAAGGTCGGTTTCCAGGGACACGCTAAGTTGTTCTGATGCTAACGAAAGAAGGGATAGCGCACATGTCAACTACGCCTTACGCTAGGTTCGTTAGAAAACTCCGATCCAAAATATACTTGCTCCGCGTTCGTATTCATGCTAGCAGTTAATCGTTACAGACGCGAATGTCCACTCCTGGACGCTGTCCTTCCACGCGGTTACTATGTGAATGCATTGCTGAATCATACAAGGCGTATCGGCCGTTGAAACCTTTGCTGCTTCTTGGAGACGCGAAGTATCAAGGATGATGCAAGACAAAAGTCCGTACATGCGCACGTCCATAGGGGCCAGATGATGTTCGATTACAGCGCGCAACTGTGACAGTCTTCTAAGCAGTTGAACATGAAGACTCCAGTTCACATCCGCCTACCTTTCGCGGTCAGTACCCAACACTACTCATACAGGTCTATCAGAAACTCACTCATCAACTCCCCCCTTTCCTCAACTTCGCCCAAGGGTCTTCAACAAAGCTGGGCAGGAAGTACGCTGTATCTCCATTCTCCGTCCTGACACCGTTGCGCAGCGAATTCAACTCTGTTCGAGAAATTGAAGGACCGCCAAAAGACACCATCTCCCCGGCAGATTGATCGGCTGAAGCTGCCGGAGCTTGGGCAGTTGCAGTCGGAGGCGGGTGTTCAGGAAGATTCTGGCCACGAGCCAGAAAGCTGGCAAGACCTGCATCTGTTGTTTGATTCTTCTTTTGTCTACCCAGCGCATTACTTTGGGCCTGCAGTTTCTCACTCTTGACATCTTCTGCACTCGCCACTTTTTTCGTTCGGACGCCTAGTGCAGTCGAGTTGGCACCGCTCGCATCATTCGCATCGGGCTTGGCTTTGGGCGAGTGGTCGAATTTACGTTTCTTCGTACCGCCAAACGAAGCAAACCCCATAGCTGCTGCTATCTCGTCGTTTTCCTCGTCTTCCATGTCCATGTTGGTGGATTAGTGGTGTGCCTGTTGACCTGGGCCGCGACCAAGATCGCGATGAAGAAGCTTGCCTCGCTGAGCTACCGAGATGCGTACGCGCACGGACCGCTCCCTCACATGTCTGCATCGGCACTCGGAGCTTGGCAACTGCCACCTGCACGAACCCCAGCCGCATCCGCGTTCCTCGTCCCACTATCCCCAAGGCATCACGGAGACCCACACTCCGAGACTACAACGGGGATCCACGCACCGGAAGCAGTATCCCTACCTTCACTACGTATGTTTACATATTTCCGGAAAAACTTACCTATGGACCTCGTTCCAGCAGAGAGCGATGATCTCCACTCGAATGGAGAAGGCCGCATCGTCGGGGCGTTCTTCCTCCGCACATGATGTCAACCGCAGGCGATATTCACGGGTACTGGCATAGTCGGACCGGAGCCTCGGGTTACGCGGATGGGCATATAAGCTTCGATGTAATCCTTTGTTGTATGCTTGTGTCCAAGCCGCATTCTTAGCATCTTTGAGTTCTCGAGATGAAAGCAGCTCTCCAGGTGTTGTTCGCCTCGCTGGCTGCGGGCTCTGTGCTTCCGAAAGGAGGTAATGACAGTGCAATTCCAGACGACGACTTTGTCTATGTGGATGGACTGCGATTATACAATGGAGATGGGTTATACTATCTTACTGGTAACATCGTCTTCGGGTCTTTTGAAGCCACAGACTGACCATGATCAAGGTATCAACTACTGGGCTTGTATGAATCTCGCCGCAAGTCCATCCGCAGGCGGCAACTACTCACGCCTAGTCACAGAGCTCGACCAAATGGCATCCAAAGGCATAAACCACCTGCGTATCATGGCCGCGTCAGAAGGCGCTCCAACCCCACAGCCCTTTAGAATGAACCCGCCACTCATGTCCGCCCCGGGCCAGTACAACGAAGACGTCTTCACAGGCCTCGACATCTGCCTGGCGGAGATGTCAAAACGTGGTATGCGTGCCACCATGACGTTGAACAACGAATGGCAATGGAGCGGCGGCTTTGCCCAATACGTCTCCTGGGCCAACAACAACACGGCGATTCCCTACCCAGAGTCCTGGAACCTGACCGCACCACCGCAGCGCGAAACACCTGGAACGGGATGGGGGAACTACACCGAAGAAGGCGTGAACGCGGCTCCATACAGTAACTTTACGCGCTTCGCCAACTTGATCTACAACAACACACAGGCCGAGACGTGGTACAAAGACCACATCAAAACCGTCATGAGCCGACGCAACACCATTACTGGGCGTTTATATACCGAAGATCCGACCATCATGACCTGGCAACTCGCCAACGAACCCCAGCCGAGTGATGAACTGGGGTACACAGGCCCATACAACATCTTCCTGGAGCCGAATCCCGACGACCTGCTCTTCCCCTGGGTCGACCGCATATCAGCCTACATCCGGTCTCTAGGCCCCAAGCAGCTCATCAGCGTGGGTCTCGAAGCCAAGCAAGGCGAATACTACTTCAAGCGGGTGAACAACTTTTCCACCGTCGACTACGCCACGACGCACTGCTGGGTGCAGAACTGGGGCGTGTACGACATGTACAACGCCACCGACGCCAATCTCGTCGCTGCACAAGATTTTGCGCGTGACTTTATGAAGAATTCGAGCCAGTGGGCCAAGGACATTGGCAAACCGGTTTTCCTTGAGGAATTCGGCATGGCGAGGGATAATTGGGAGAATGAGGATAAAGAGTATCCGTATCTGTCGACGGCTTCGACGACGCATAAAGATGCTTACTTTACTACCATTATTGGCGCCGTCATGGACGAATTTCGTAATGGCGGCGCGTACATTGGTACCTCGCCCTGGGCTTACGGCGGTATCTGGAGACCCGAGACGCAGCTTGCGAATGAGTTTGGTATGGTGTGGGCGGGCGACCCACCGCATGAGAGTCCCGGGTGGTATGATTTGTACGATGACGATCATGCTATGGAGATTGTGAGTGCGCAGCAGAAGATGATCAAGATGTGGATTGAGAAGCAAGGCAAGAACCAGACGGGTTATTAGCTAGATTAGCAAGTAAAGAAGAATTAATTCCTCTTGCCAAAGTATCAGGTCCTATCGATTGGACCGAGGAAGTGGACGTCTCCCTCGTCTCTGGCGCATATCGTCTCCTTTTCAAGCCCGAAGAGATCATGTTCTTCGTAACGCACGTGGTACCACAACTCTGATGAACGATATACTGCGATGCTGCCATGTATACCTATGAGATTTCCTTTGTTATCATACATCAACCCCTCTCTTACAAGAACCTGGTTGGCGAACTCTTCTTCAACACCAACGGATGCCTATGCACACTAGGCATAAGCCCCAGCCCAACCGCCCTCCGTATCGCCTTGGCAATCTTCCTCTGATTCTTAGGCCGTAAGCCCGTATCCTTTGAATGCTTTATTCGGCCCATCTCCGTCATGTACTCGGACATCATGGTAAAATTCTTGTACTCCAGGACGGGATTGATGCCCAGTACATCAAAGGCATCTTGCTGCGGCTTCTTGCGCCCGTACTTCCACTTCTTCTGCTCGGTCCCGCTGAGGTCGTGCGGCGAGTACACGTCGCCGGGCTGCCATTTGCGGTATATCTGGCGCTGGTACTGGGCTATGCGTTCGGATTCGGCGAGCTCGCGCGAGGGCGTGGTGCTGTCGAGACCGGCGCCGCGGGCGAAGCGCGACAAGGCGGAGGTGGGAGGGGGCGTGGACGGGGACTTGGATGGGGAACTCGGAGGGAATGGGGCACCGGTGTTGGAAGGGTGGCGGCCGGCGGTGGAGGTTTTGAGGATGTCGAGGACGTCTTCTGTGGGTGGTGTTAGATTCATGTCTGTGTGTGTGTGTGTGTGGAATAGAGGGATTGTCGGCTCACCTTGCTTCTTCGAGGCCGAAGAGAAGTAGCGCATGCAGGTTCTGCCTGGCGAGGGTAGGGGCCGAAGTGGTAATCGCATCACGGACATGTTGGCAGGTGGTGTGTCGCCTTTGCCGTCGTCGTGGTGACTTTTCGGGATGCGATGCGGAGCGGCCTCGGTGGTCGGAGGTTGGACTTTCTTAGCGCCATATGATTTCACGGCAGAGAAGAGCTTCCCGCAATGCTCCCCTCACTTGCACCTTGCCCCCCGCGCTCTCCTTCCGTCTCGTCTTCTTCGTGTAAATACTATTCCTCCGCCTATGGATACCCTGTTCGTGTAGATACAATCTTTCTCGGTGCGCCAATTGCACCCAAACAACTACGTCACCACACTTTTTGTCCACCACCTGGCCAACTTCGCCGCCATGCCATCGCACTTGACCCGCGTCGTTTTCCGCAACATCATCGCCAACGAGCCGCTGCTATACCGAGGATGTCGCTACCGAGCCCTTCGACCCCGCGTAGTCACGCAGCACGGCGCCCGCTCGCTCCCACAAACCCAGCGGCGGACCTTCTTTGGAGATCTGTTCAAACAGCGTCGAAAGCTCAAGCCTGCAGAGGCTCCGCCTGGACTGAGTAAAATGGCCGAGGTGTCATATGCGCAGGCGAACTCCGTCAGGCCGCCGAAACCGAGCGAGGTCGCGGATGCAATCAAAGACTTCTTTGCGCAGAGAAAAGGCACCTTCGAGGACTGGCACGTAGCGAGCGCACATCAAGCCTTTCAATATCTGCTGGGAAACCCAAGAGAAGACGGGCAGCCGTGGTTGAGTAGGCAGGATCTTGAGAATGTCATGGAGAAACTGCTGGATACTTCAAAGCGGCCCGAAGTTTTGGGCAATGCGCACATTATGTTCGGCCGGCTTGTCGTCGATCAAATGGCCAAGTTGATGGAGCAGCAGTCGGACAAAGGGGCGGATGAGAAGAAGAAGAAAGTGGAACACATGGGCATCCCACTCGACATGTACACCAAGTGGAAACAGATCCAAGTGTTGTCTTTGTTCGGCGCGACTACCGAAGCGAGAGACATGGCGGTGGAAGCGTTCAAATACGACGCAACTGCAAGTTCTCGGATACGTCATACCATACTGGCTGCCTGGCACACCATACTTGGAGGAGTCACCCGCGAGGGCGATTTGAACGAGGTATCCAAGACTATTGATGCTTTCGAAGAAGCCTCGATTCCCTTGACTAAACCCGCTCAAAACAAACTTGTATCATTCTACGCTGAGCGTAGAGACCTGGACAAGGCCAAATACTGGTATGCCCAGCCTGTTTACACCAAACTCAACCAGGAGCCTACGCAGCCATTGGGCAGCACCAGCTCTGCACTGCTCAAGGCTTGTGCCGCAGAGGGCGATTTGACCTTTGGTCAGCAGGTAATCGCAACTATGCTCAAAGATGACATGCCATCCAAAGATTCATGGGACGCAATCTTCCTCTGGTCCGTCGCGATTGGCAAAGGCCCAGACGAAATCGCTCGCATGATGGATGTTCTAGTACGCCGGAATGACGAAGCACGGCGCAAGGACCCGACTACCCCCGTGATACGGCCAGACACTACAACTATCAATGCCTTGGTAGAGCATTGCATGTCGAAACAAGACCCGTACATGGCCGAGCGCTACATTGTCCTAGGAGAAAAGCGCGGGATCCACCCCGACGAGACCACCTATATGATGCAGATGCAATACCGCATCTCCGTTGGAGACCTCGATGGGGCTAGGGCTGCCTACTTCAACCTACAAGGCTTCTTTTCTGGCGACAAGCGCAGTGTTGCAGTCATCAACGAACTGATCCGCGTCCTCTGCGTATCGAAACAACATCACTTTGATGAGCTCATGGCCATGGTCGACGACCTCCACGAGCGCAAAGCCAACTTTGACCCAGAGACTGTCGCAGCACTTACCCTCCTCCATCTCCGAAGAGGGGAGATCCATGACGCCATGGACCTCCTCCAAGTGCACGCACACCAGTACTCCCCCGAACAGCGGACTACCATCCAGGACGCGCTTCGCGTCTTCATCCACGACGGCGAAACCAGCACAGCAGATGCCTGGGACGGATACCAAATCCTACGCAACGTCTTCCCCGAAACACCCCGAGAAGTCCGCATTCCCATCATGAACGAGTTCTTCAGTCGGAACCGTTCCGACATGGCATGCCACGTCTTCTTCCACATGCGCAACCACGTTTCCCCAACGCACACGGCAACCCGCGACGTCTACATTGCAGCCTTCACCGGCTTCGCGCGCTGCCAGGACGCCGAGTCGCTCGAACTCGCGCACAACCAACTCAAACTCGACCTCAATGTTGAAATGGATACCCAGCTGCGCAACGCCCTCATGCTGGCATATGCGTCGACGGGCGAGAACCGGAAAGCACTCGGCTTTTGGCGCGAGATTTGCGAATCGAGAGAAGGGCCGAGTTATAATAGTCTGGCAATTGCGTTTAGAGCGACCGAGGGGACGCACGCTGGAAGTGAGCATGCGAGGGCGATTTGGAAGAGGTTGAGGGAGCAGGATGTTGAGATTGATAAGAGGATCTGGACGGCGTATTTGTGTGCTGTGGCGAGGAATCATAATCATGACGAGGCGTTGCAGTTGGTTGAGAGTGTGGAGGAGGATTGGGGGTGGAGACCGGATTTGGATATGTGAGTTTTTTTTTTCTTCTTTTTTCTTTCTCTCCCCTTTTTCCCACCCAAACTGCATTTTTCTTGGGATGGTTCGAGGATGAGTTTTTGCTAACGAAAGACGACATTAGTCTGGGTGGCTGGTTCAATTGCACGGCGAATATCGAGAGGCAGCGCAGGGTCGAGGAGTGGATTAAGATGAGGTATCCTGAGGTGTGGGCTGAGATGGAGGCCCTGGGCCATTGGGTCACTATGGATGGATTTGGCTATCGACAGTATAATATTAATCGGGATCTTGATCCGTAGAAGGGAGGCTATGTGTGGGGCTTGGTGGACTGGGGAGGCGGAGGGGAGAATGTTGGACGTTCCTCTCTCTCTCTCTCATGTCTCCTCTGCTGATTCCCCTGAGCCTTGTAGCGCAGAGGCGTTCTATATAGCATCTGGCATATCGCAGACGCAGGCTGTGTTTGAATATAGGAGGGAAAGGAGGGAAATCAGTTCATCGTCCTTTCTTCCATTACTTTGGTGATGCTGGACGTCTCTTGTCTGTCTCCTGTCTGCTGCGTTCTTTTCCACATCACTCGTTCAGAGTTCGATTTGTCGGGTACATTCACAGACTATGTTCCTGTTGCGATATCGCAAACCATGAGCAGTGCTCCAACGCAGGCTACTAGTATGAAGTTAAGAGTGGCTTGTCGGTCATGGGTCATCGCAATACCATGGTTGAAAGAATGGGTCTAACTGACCATCACGCATTCTCTTCTCACTGCCCCTCTTACTTTTCACTCGCATCTTGTTTCCCCTACTGATCGAAACTCCGTTTGTCACTCACGTGGTAAGAGCGTGCCTATCGACCGCCCTCTTTGGCCTCGCTGTCGCTCTATATCAATTCCCTCATTTTCCTCTCCTGCTCCTTTCTCTTCCACCTACTGTCTCTCTCTCCTCTACTTCTTTCCTCAACTTGGCTGTGAAAGCCACTATCAAGACTATTCGGTAGCTCTAGAGCTGCTACTATAGCCAACTCAGTCCACCGCTGTTTCGGTCGGTCCGGCGACTGATTGAACAACGTAGGTGACTTGCCCGTCCGCAATAAGCTAGGAAACCATTCAATAATCCCCGCAGTAGTGGTCATGCGAGTCCATAATCTCCTCGCTGGTTTGCTCGGCCTCGTCGGTCTTGCCATCGCTGCGCCCACACCACAGTCCTCCGCCATCCAGCTCGCCCCCGACGTCTCTCACCCCACAGTCGAATCCGAGCTTGTGCCTGGTGCGCCCCCTCAATGCAGTATCTTGGACCCCGAAAAATGGCTTCTTCATGTCTGCGGCAGCCACACCACTGGCATCACCAACCTTCTGGGTCTCAACTTACTGAACCATTGCACGGCCCTTAGTCTCAATGTTAAACATGAAGTCACTACTACGTCTCAATCAGACGGTATCATCTGCTATTTCTACGATGGCAGTAATCACTGTAATAGCGAGTATATGATCGCGATCGTTAACCGCCATACCGACATCCCTGCCCCGTTCGGTAAGCGGGCTGAGTTTGTAATGTGCAGGAAAAAACAGATGGGAGATGCCGCTGAGATCGAGGCCAGAGGTGAGGATGAATCCTCCCCTGACCTTGACTCTTTCGTTCAGCCCGACGAAAGCCGAGCACTCGTTTCTCCAGTCTCCAATTGCATCACCCCCGACTCCAGGAACCACTTTCTGAACATCTGCACCGAGGATTCCTACGGCAACGCTTTTCCAAACAGGTGGATAGATACGTGTGTGCAGCTTTCTCCAAATGTTGCGCATCATGTCACCATCATCGTCCAGAAGGCGGGATTGATGTGCAAGTTCTACGACGACAGCAACGGGTGCAGCGGCAATGTACGGTACATCACCCGGACCATTGATAAGCCCCATAGGTTTGAGCCACCCGCAGAGTTTGGGAATAACCTCAAGTACGCATTGTGTCGAAGGGGCGAGTGGAAGAGGGATGCCGGTGAGCTTAAGCCTGAGACCCACGACGAAGATGTGTCTCTCAATACGACCATCGATCAGCCCACCGGGGCGGATACCAATGAAGTCACCACCTCGACCAAGACGAAGTATCTCCTTGCGAGGATCTCCAGCGACATTACCAGTATCGAGCTCAAGGAGAACTCCATGTACGTCTGCACCAGGCTCAGCGATCGCGTCGGCCGTCGTGTCACACACACGACCCAGCATAACTTTGCTGCCTGTCAATTCTTCGCATCCAGCTGCGATGGCGTTCCTGTCCTCACCCTCAAACCCAATATGTTCGGATACCTCGATCAGGCCATCTCATCGGACGTTGGCAGCCAGATCACACACGTCAAGTGTGGAATCTATGGCTTCCCCAAAGTCAGTGTACGGGACGAGGATACGTCCTCTAAGATTCCCGTCCACACTGCCTCCAAGGCAGATCTGCCACTCATCGCGCAGATCATCAGTAGCACTACTAGCATGGATATTGACGAGGGCCTTGCTAACCGTTGTAAAAAGCTCAACAACCACGTCGCTCGCGACGTAAAATACACGTCTTTGCGATACGACATCATCTGTGCCTTTTACGAGAACAACGGCTGCGGAGCTGGTCGCAAGCCTCTTGTCGTGATCAGGCCCAAGGACGCGGCTTACTCGGACGAACCGATGGCGTCGGACCTTGGCAAGAAGATGACACACGTCAAGTGTGGTATCTGGAACATGCCTGATGAGACGGAGATGCCTCACGGCTCTATTGACATGTATGCGCGCGATGAAGATGCATTCGCCGCCGCCGCCGACATTATATACGCCACAGACCCAGATACTGCCGACGATTCAGGTATCACCGACGTCGTGTACGCCACGCACATGTACGCAGACACTCGAGTCTCATCTATTGAGGAAAGCGCTCTAGGTCAATGCTACCGGCTTCCCAACAAAACGATCAAGCAAGTCACTTGGATCGAGCAGCCGCAAGGCTACGTCTGCGACTACTACCAGCGCGACTGCCAGGATGGCGATGTTTTGCGCACCCTTGATACTCGGAAAGCGAAGTGGTCGTACCCGACTGAGCTGGAGGTGGGCATGCAGATTGAATACGCAATGTGCAAGCACTCTTTTGAGAAGCGCGATGTTTCTGTGATCACCGAGGGCCCGGTTGTGAACTCGCCGTTGTCCGTCGTGGCTTCGTCGTTAGTCACTCTAGATTCGCAAATTCCTAAGCTTCCTGCTCTCGAACGGGGTCAGCTTCACATTGGTGAAGATATTCATAATAAACAGATCCGCGCGGTGGTCAACGCACTAAACGGTTGCGTCAATTTCCCCACGCGCCAGTACCCCAATTCAACTCGCACGCTCGACCAATCTGGTCTCACGATCTGCAAGTATTACGCTGAGGCCGAGTGTGCTGAACCTCTTATGCTCGATGCTCTCAATGACGAGGAGAAGGATTGGAAGATTCGCAGCGACTTTGCACAGAAGATCAACTCGGCAAAGTGTACCATCTTCGAATCTGTCGCGCCTGCGAGTATTCAGGCCCGCTTTCCTGAGCCTACTCTCGAATGGGGTCAGCTTCGGGTTGGAGAGGGTCTAGGCAATACACACATTCGCAAGGTGGTCAGCGCATTGAACGGCTGCGTCGACTTTCCTACACCCATGTACCCCGATTCGATCCACTTCCTTGAGCAGTCCGGTCGCTCTGAATGTTTATTCTACAGCAAGTCCGCGTGTCCTGGTGCTCCCGTCTTCCATACCATGAATCCAGAGGAGAAAGACTTGAAACAGCCTACCGAACTTGTACAGCAGATCAGCTCAGCACAGTGTACCGTCTTGGAGTCAATCGACATCCCACCCGCGAGCATTCAGACCCGCAGTGAACTTCTCCCCCAAGTCAAAGCAAGTGACATCCAAGTGGCAGTCGGCCACTCAGTCTCAGCACTGAGCACCTCATTCCTCAAAGTCGCCGACCTGTATATTTGTAACGGGACCAGTCTTGACCCAGCACACTGCACCGTTCTACACACTCTCAACCAATGTGTAGCCTTCCCAGGACCTTTTGCCTACCAAGCCAAGGTCATCACGCAAGCCAAGGGCTCACTCTGCAAATACTACACCAAGCCTGGCTGCATGGACGGCGACCTGTACTTTAGCTACATGTCGAACCCAACCCAAGATGCACGGCTTAGTGGATGGGGTGTAGTGAAGCTAGCTGGAGTATGGTGTGGCGGCACCGGTGCCACCTCGACAGCCGACGTCAGCGCAGTCAACACACACGCCTCCATCGATTCCTCCACCGTCGTTCCCTCCAACCTGGCGAAGCGCGGTAACCCCTTCTATCACTGGTCCACCTCCCCTGGCTCCACATCCATCTGCCGCCAACGCAACTTCGCCTTCTGCACCAACAACGCCGTCAACGCTCTGCACCAATGCGTCAGCTTTGCTCCTGCAGATCAGGGCCCGGCGTCCATGATCCAGTATGCTGGCGTGTATTGTAAATGGTATGCTGATTCTGGATGCGCGAGTGGGGAGCATAAGGCGTACGATTTCCTTGATTCGCGCAAGGGGGATGCTTATGCGGATGGACTTTCTAGGCTTTATCGGAGCGTCAAGTGTGAAAAGGATGCATGGTAGACGGGTATCGAGGGCTTCTGAGAGAATTTAGGGGGTGGTTTGGTTACTATATGAATGAGGGTTAGTCGAATGGGCTCGCCAATTCATTGTGCTCTGGTGGACGACATGGTGGCCTCTCTAGCTTCTTTAGGTACACAATGAATCTCTTAGCAAGGAACGGATTGAATGTGCTCTATCATTCCTGTTGTGAGGATCAAGTCGCCTACGCACTATCTGTTCTCCTCACTGCTCTTTCATGATGTTGGAAGGCTTGAGGGTGAATTAGTGAGTGAGAGTGTCAAAGGAGAGTCGTGAGTGAAAAGCGGAAGGGAGAAGGAAGGAAAGCTGTAGCAGTAAAAACACATGGAAGCCATACATGACGAGAGATACCACGCTGCTGGTAGTATCTGTGCGTATCGTAGAGCTACCAGTCTTCGTACAAGACATTCCTCAACCCCGCTATAAGTCCGCAAGGCAGTGACGTCACCACTCACGCTCTCCTAAACAACCCTTGTGTATTGGAGCTGCATCGATGATAACATACTATCAACAATAAACCATCTGGTCGTGCAGGATTTGGCGCTAGTCTACGTATCGCCAGGCTGTAGTCTGGGGTCAAGCCTCGATTATTCGGCACATTCGCTTCCTTCACATAGTACCCTGTGGTTTCCTTCATATGAAACACTTGACTTGAAACAGTGATAACGCTTCAGAGCCATTGCAACCCCTACCAATCACGCATGTACCGGTATGTGCGGGATCGACGCTCAACACGGTCCTCATCCCTGCAAAGCTGACCGGAACCGGGACGATCTTTTCATCACCGCATGATTGCCTAGGCATGTCATCTCTACCTACATGATTATCCACACATATGACCACTTTTAACCCATCACAGGCGCTCTAGTGATCACCAAGGAAATATCGTCGCTATCAACGCGTGGAGTTGAGAACCAAGACGGCCGTGGTAGCGACTCCTCTTCCGCTTTAGGCGACAGTGAATAGCGCAAACACTTATCACGACCAGAATAACATCTTGACAAATTTCCAGGGTTGTTTCCGTCCTCGTGATCTTCACAATCACAATCTACCAGTCTCAATACTGATTTTATCTAACAGCCGATTCTGGTCCAACTTGCGCTGAACATGGAGCCTGCCACTCAAACACCTGGGGACGTCAAAGTCGTCCCTACTACACCACATGTCAAAGCGACTCAGACCATCGATGCAGGGCATACGCCGCCGACGCCTTCCAAGCCAAAAACAAAGGAAATCACACCCATACTGAATTACGAAACAACAGATTTCACAGTCATCTGCGAGGGCCAGCGATTCGCAACGCACAAAGGCGTTCTCGAAGCCTCCTCACCATACTTTGCGCGCATGTTTCGTTTCCACGGCAGCGTACATATGATCAACCGAATCGACGGCTGAACGATGCTAACTCATCCCAGGAGAGCAACGACAAGGAAGTAGAAATCCCCGACGTCGACGCCATCACCATGAAGCATGTCCTTGACTTTATGTACACATCAACCTACCAGTTTCTCGAAGGCACACCAATACCATCGACAGACTACTGCAACCACAGCACCTTCGCTCTCTTCCATGGTCCTAATAAAGGCCCGCAGATCTTCAAGCGCAAATGTCCTTGTGCTGGCAAGTCGTTGTCCGCTTCTCATCTTCTCCTTCACGTGCATGTCTACACCGTCGCCGACTACTTCGACATGGACGATCTGAAGGTCTATGCACGACAGGGGGTGGTAGACATTCTGCATGTGTATTGGCAGTACAAGGGCTTGGATCTAGCTGATGCGTTGGAAGAGGCTTTCACATCTACGCCGGACGACGACACAGGAATTAGAGATGTGCTTGTAGATGCGATGAAGGAGCATCCAGGACTGGTAGTTGATGAGGGTGATGTGGAGGATTGGTTGGAGGAGCATCCTGAGGTGCGTGAGAGGGTCAACTGGGATGACTACATGAAACCGCTTAAGCGGGGGGACAGAACGTAGACGAGAAGGCAGATGAAACCGCGTAGGCGACGCGTCTTACGCGTTTCGGGATTAGCGTTCAATCACCTGACTGATGACGGAATGATTTTCATGCAGATCTCCACCAACCAGATATCCACATTGCGAGTTTCTCTTTCTCGTTCGTATTCGTGAACTCTCCACGCACTTCGCATGTGACAAGGCTGAGCATAAGTTTGGTCTCGAGTATGAAAGCCTTAGGATGGATTATCCAATCGATGAATCTCTGTGTCGTTGACGACTGGCCAGGTCATTCCAGTCGTTACATCACGCAAGGCTAATCACATCACCAGATTACGAGCCGAGGCCTAATTCACGATACCTTGACGCAGTTTGACAGCGAACGAATTAATAATATCATTGCACAGGTATTGTATCCCTACAAATACGACTCATAGACCATCATGTCAAAGAGCGCCAGCTAGCGTCGCGCTGGCTACACAACTTCTCTCTGCGAAGTCTGTATCGCACTCTTCTCACCAATATCCTCTTGCAGCTTGTCCTCTGGCGTGAACTCAAATACTAAGAAAACGAGTTAGTTATCGAGAAGCCAAAGTGGTAAGGAAGGTGACACAGGAACTTACAGTCGATGGCAGCAGTGCGGAACTTGCGGGCGGGCGTCTTCTTCTTGAAGAGGTAGTCAATCTCAGCAAAGGATCTATCCTTGGTCTCAGGAAGGAAGAAGAAGATCCAGATCACCCAGATCAAGCAAAAGCCAAAGTAGAACATGCCAGTCTTCGCGCCCCAGTTCCATGCAGTGGGATCGTTGTTGAGCATGCGAGGGTTGAGCTGCTGCACAGCAATCTGGCCACAGACGTAGAGGGAACGACCGATGACGATGGTCTGAGCACGAACACGGGACGAGGCCATCTCACCGACAATGACATAGGTGGTCGGGCCGAGAGAGATCTTGAAAGCGATCTGGACGAAGATGAGGAAGACGGCGACGGGGATGGCAACGTCCGTGGCGGAATCCACGGCGAAACCCATGATGCCAACGATAAGCATGCAGAGGCCGATGGACGCGGAGCCGTAGAGGTAGAAGGTACGGCGGCCAACCCAGCCCATCATCCAGATAGCGATCGCGGTGGCGAAGATGTTGACTGACTGGATACCCATAGTGTAGCTGAAGGCGTTGGTGGCGCTCATACCGATAGCGCGAAGCATCTGTGCCGCATAGTTGGTGATGGACTGGCCATTGAAAATCTGGATGATCCAGGCCATGGAGACAATGAGCGTACGGCGCTTGTTCTCGCCGCGGAAACAGTCAGCATAGCTAGCGTTCTCGGCTTCCATCTTTTCCATCTCATTGGTGTGCTTCATGAGGGCAAGAGTCTCGCGCATCGATTGCTCGGTGTAGTGTCCTGGGCGGGCCAGACGGCGCAGGCTCTTCTCGCATTCTTCAATCTTGCCACGGCGAATCAGGTACCATGGTGACTCGGGGGCGAACCACGCGACAAGGAAAAGAGGTGGGATCCACATCCACTGGAGACCGTAGGGGATCTTCCAGCCGGCGTCGCTTTCAATGGTGATAGTGCCTTTGAGCACACCTGCGGCCAAGAACGAGCCAGCACCCCAGCACATGGATACCCAGGCAGTAAGGTAGCCACGCATGGCGGTGGGAGCGATTTCAGCGGCGTAGGCGGTGGTAAGGGTTTGGAAGATACCCCATGGGATACCGCACAAGATGTTACCGACAAGAAGCATTTCTACACTTGTTGAGAAGAAGAGAATGAAAATGGTGGCTGCCATGAGGACCATCGCGCCCTAAAGGAGAAGATGATCAGCGGGTTTCCAGATATCATTGTCAAGAGGAGACCTACCAAGTACACCCTGCGAGAACCGTAGCGAGACTGTAGATAACCATTGATCAGGAGACCGATGATCGATCCAACGTTGTTACCGGCGCCGATGATCGTTTGCCATTGTGTCGACACAACCAGGTCGCCGTCGACGTTGTAAGTGTTACCGAACCTCCGACGGTAGGCGGGATGGGCAAAGAAGTTGTTGATGAGACCGACATCCATCCCCTCCATGACCAGAGCCATGGATAAGAGACCGGAATAGATGGCGGCGGGCCGGTAGCGCTTGAAGAGCTCCCCACGTGGCAGCTTGGTCTCCGACTCAGAGGCGGCGGCCGCAGCCTCGACGAGCTGCTGCTGCGTCGAGTGAACGCCCGCATCGAAAGAGTCTGGCCGTGGCACCGACTCCATCTTGGCGGAATCCTGCACCGTAGCCATTGCGATCTCAGCCAAAGGGAACTGAGGCCGTAGTCCGGTCAACTACACCAGAGGACTGATGCGATGGGTAGAAGATTCGCGGTGCGCGAGTCCACCAGGCGATGTTGGTGAGGAGGAAAGAAGGGAGAGGAAGAGTGCTGATCCGTACAAGGGGTGTGAGTATTAGGTTTCTATATGTTGGCACCCTCGGCCACCACTGGCCCGAAATTTCTTGGAATCAATCGAACAAGCAGGTAACATAGTCACGCCCAGCGAGGGCGAAGACAGCCACGAGACCGCCACGAGAGCCAAGATGCGGGGATGGCTCCCCATGGGGTCGGTTGCGCCTAATGTGCAACTTGATTGGTGTACAAACTACGCCACACCCAGACGGGATTAGCAGCCAACCGAAAACCAAGCTGATAATTGAAGGAAATTCCGGAGATCCGGACACGAATGACCCCTAAAGGAAGCAAACCCAGGTTTCTCCTCTGTCGGTCACCTCAATAAAAGAGTGACTGTCTCGGTCGACGGCGCTGTCATTCGCTTACTAGACCGTGTGGTAGGCTAACGGGGATGCCGTGGCCGTGAACGTGGAAGAAGCCATACTGGCGCGCAGCACCGCAGACCTGAGCGACGACTCTGTCGTAGATTTCTCTCTTGTTGCTAAAGGTCCAGGTACTGAAATCGATAGTGTGGAGTTCCAGGCTAGCGTCAGATGGAGACATGGCGATATGCTCGTCTGCTCATTCTGGAAGAACCGGATCTGGGCGGCTATACACCAAATGATAGAGACATCCACAGATGCTATATCATGCAAGATCAAGGTTTTGGTGCCAGCTATCAGGCCACCCTGGTTCGTGGGGTTCGAGACTCGGAGATTCTGGCTTGGCCTGCACGCTTACATCCGAATCACGACTCGTCAAGACTGTATCCAGCAGAACGGGAACGTATCACTCCCACCTTTCGGTTTCATTTCGACCGGAGATACTGCACGAGGCGGCGACGTCGGTCTTCGCGGTTTAGTTGCGACGAGGTACTGGAAGCCACGGTAGATAGCCACTATGCTTGTCCGTTGCACAAGGCTCGGCGCCGTCGCTTGCGCGCTTGGCTGGCTTACGATATTCACGTGAGATGAGATTAGCGCGTATGGATCTATCTAGCGAGGCGATTTTGGAGATAATCATCACTCGGACAAAGCGGGATAACGTGCAGCCAACCAATCTTGGCTTCGTTCGATCCGCAATCCTACACCATCTTGACCATAACGAGCTCTTCACTCGGCAGGAGCAGAGCCTGATTGGATCTTACTCGAACGTTGTGAAGTCAGAACCAGAGGGACAATCGATCACTAAACAAGAGGACTTCGATCGCACTGCCAAAGACGCGGAATAACCCTAGTCGCAGCTCCGTGAGGTCCACGAGCTGACCCAAGCCAGAGCACATTCGTGACGGGCAGCACTTTGTCCGCCAAACCAAGATTAATTGTCTTTCAAGAGTTGCGTGGTTCTGATGTACAATGTCGCGTATGCTACTAGATGCTTCGAGGCGAGGGTGGGTACCTGCATGTAAGGTGTTGTAGTCGATGACAATCCCGGAGATAGACATCGTATTTGGCATTGGAATCAGGTAATGGGCCGCGGGATGTACCACAAGTCATGGAGGGAAACGTAATTACGCTCGACAAAGAATACATATAGTAGAAGCAGTTATTGCTAGAAAGACTAGTCAGGTATCTATTTAGCTCGCTTGGCGTCCAAAGACCATTGCTTGCGGCCCAAATACCATTCGAAATTCTGGTCTAAATCCACATCTGACCTAGAAGTCTCCGTTGAATCAACAGTAAGTTTATCCTCGACTTCATTCGCCATTATAAGCGCAAGCATACAAGTACTGTAGCTGTACTTTGCGTCGTTCAATACTGTGGAGTTCAGCTTGTAGCGGAAGCTACAAACATTTGCAAATATTGTGAGCCTATCTGAGCAGATCAGGCTGTCACATCTCTCCATCGCCCTAAATAGCAGCCAGTTTGCTGAACGTCCTGACAGGTCCCCCCCGTGATAGAAGGATTCCACCAAAACCTCATGCACATTGTCAGCATGATACTGAGTACATACATTGGGGGGATTCATTAATATGAATATATGGCGAAATGAGAAGCTGACATCGCTTCCAATCCAGTCTAAAGACAACTGTGCGACCGCATCGCTCTTGTTCCCAACTGGAGCTAGCAATACGCATGCTGAAGCACAACGCCTTTCCTGGAATGTCCAGGCGCGTGTGAACCATCGATCGGAATATAGGGAGGACAATATCTTGACAGCGTTCTTCTTGAACTCATCGTAAAGCGGCCGGATATCAATACCACCTGGCCAATCTCCAAAATTTGGGCATGACAATCGCTGATGGCTGTATTGCAGAATCAGCGCTAGGGCGCTGAGCATGGTGTCGGGGAGTTCTGTCGACAAGACGGCAACGGTCCATTTACTTCTCTTGTATATCTTGTCCATGATCTGCAGGTGCCTTTGCTTATCTTCTGCGTTTCCCTGGTATATGCACTCTTGGTCGATCCAGATGTAGGGAATTTTGTGTGCTCGCGCGAAACACCATGCACGGTGGAATATCATAGTGGGGCAGTTGATTGATCTGAATGGCGCATCTGGAGTGGCTCGATCCTTGATACGATAATCTGATATAGGCTTCGATGCATCTATCTCTTGCGAATGGGCCCAGGTGTACGAGACAGATATGTACTCTTGACCAGGTGGGAGTTCACCTGGCAAGGTAAGGGCATAGTCGGAACAGTTCTCATCTGTCGGCCAGCCGGTGGTTATTTGATAAGGTGTGATGAACCGTAGGTTCAAAGGCGCATCATCCTCCACAACTTCCACTAGAGCTTTTTCCAGGATATCTTTTACGCTGGAGACCAGGTTCTCTTTACTCCCATGGATCTCGCGGAACGTACGATGCGAGTCTCTTTCCATGTTCGTTCTCATACACAGACGGGCCGGCGCAGTGAGTCTGCGGTGGTTCTAATTCGAAGATCGCTTTCTGGAGTAGAGAGCGGATGAAGTGCGCAAGGAGGCGTGAATGATTTTTTGGACAGCAACGACGATAACGTTGAGTTGAACGCTTGTCAAAGATCTCCAGGGGATGGGGGTGGAGAGCGACGAGAGATGTAGAACCTGATTGCCGGTAGAAGCTGTAGTTACTGACACTAGGCTGCATTGTGGGTGAGGCTATGCTAATGTCACGCAGGGATGCGTGAATCCAGTGGCTAATCGCAGATGTCCATCTTGACCGATCAGATCTCCGCATTGAGGCGCAGACGACAGCATAAAGCGTCGCATTGATTCAGAAAGGAAGTGTCGGTAGACGGAGAAGCTGATCCCCAGTAGATGGACTAATTCAGGACACACTCTGGCCTACCTCGTCGCCGGATGTGGTTATACAGGGGTGAGTGAGCGCAGCAGCCAATTTCAGATGCCAGTCTTTACCAACAAGACCTCTGCATAAACTCGCAGTGATGGGGATCAGGAAGGTTTCAATAGTGCTTGCCAGGAGCTGGTGTTTGCGCCTTGGTGCACCAGGCTTCGGCGAGGCGGTGGAGCCAGTGGTGGCTGTGTCTGAGAGGTGGGGCATTTCTCGCGCGGGCCGCGTTCCTGGTGCGTTATGGCAGATGGTTTAGCACCTACAAGCAACCAAAATCTGTCACTCGTCAAGCACACTGCACTGGAAAAACTCGCTGACGCGTAATAGCACTAATCTTTGCCTTTCCAAGTCTGGCACATCGTCCCGCCCAGCCCCTCTGCCACGAACTTACGATCGTCCGATGACATGTCGCTTGGCTCGCGACCGTGTTGACGCGCCCCTCGCTGCCGCTGCGGGCCAAAACGAACACCAATAGCTATTCGCCAGCCGAATACGAGGCTTGTAGTCACATTCACTGCATCTGAAGCATATCGCGCAGGTTTCGCGGCGGCTGCAGTTCTTCACGTAGAGCTGGGGTAGTCAAGGGAGTCCGGTTCGCCTAAGCCTGCAGTGAAGGGGCTTGTGGATGTGATGCCGACATATACATAGAACAAGATAAAACTGCTGCGATGGAAATGGTTGGCCTCTCTAAGAGCCCAGTTCACGTCCTTTGCCCCGCCATCGCAGGCGGCGCGAGCCGCGTAGGTCGTGTGAAAGCCGTTCTACCTCCCAATCAAATTCCTTTGGGTTGTAGACAAACGTAGATCTATACCATGTCTTGTTTAGCCAGGCTTCGCAAGCCTTTAACATCGAGTCCTCCGCACCAGATTTCTAATGCAATACGAGAAAGCTGTGGTGCATGAACATGGCGCTCCGATGCACCCTACCAGGATCTGTCATTTCAGCCTTTCTCACGTTCTAAGAGTAAGCACTCTGCCCGCAGAAACGAGCCTATCAACCTGTAGGTATCTAAATCTGACATGCAACGAGACGGTAATCTTGCAGTTTGCTAGGCCAATAGTTGCTAGACCCGCCTTTCCAAGCAGTCTCCAGGAATGCAGTCAGCGACCAAAGCATCAATTCAGCCAGCCACACAACGTAAGGCTCATCATCAGGCTGGATGCGGAAAATGCATGTATAAGAAACTGTACCTCACTTATAGTATCAGCCTTGGATCTCAACCTCAATCTCCCCACGTTTACTTCAAGAAAGCATTGTACATTGTGTAAGTCCTGATGCCAAGTCCGGTCACGTCATTACTCACAAGTCTATATAGCAAGTTTGATCGTACAATGTCCGGAGCAGAAGTCGGGCTCGTTCTTGGCATTGTATCGTCCGTGATTACAATCGTCAAAGAAGCTAAGAATGTTTACGATGCTGCCAAGGACACCAGAGGCCTACCGAAGGCTTTCAAACAAGTCAATGGAAGATTCCCACTCGCTGTCACTCTTCTGAAGCTCACGGAAGAGAACTTGAGGAGCAAGCAGAGGCTTGATGATTCCGTCTATCGCGAAGTGGATGAGGCCGTGAAACAATGCGAAACCCAAGCTAAAAACATCCGTGATCTCTTCAAAGAGGTCATACGAGAGGAGAATGATACATCCTTTGACCGGTACAAGAAGGCTGCCCGAGCTATAGTCGGCGGCAAAGGGAAGAAAGTCGAGGAACTCATGGCAGAGATGTTGAAAAACATCGATGCATTAGTCAAGTTGAAGTTGATGAGCAACGCGACCGAGGATCAGCTGAAGGATCTTCAAGCGGCAATTCAGGAAATGGTGGACATGGAACCATCCCTTCCTGATGAGGGAACTGGGGGTGTGAATCAGCAACACACCGGCAGTGGTCATAATGTCGCAACAAGTGGCCATGCAAGCAGTCAGATAAACAATGGTGATGGAAATTATATCCAAGGACTTCAAGGCGGAGCCACTTTTAACAATCATAGTAAGAAAAAGGAAGAAGTTTAAGAGCGACAGTGAATAGATTCTGACGGACGTCGGATAGGTCTCATCAAGCCCATCATCAATGTTATCTTGCAAGCAACAAAATCTTGGCCTGATTTTATGCGACAGTATGGTTCTACTCCTCCAAGCCCAGATGAGAAGTTGTGCGACGCAATGGCGTCAATACCTAGAGAACCCATCCCAGCTCCTCCCAATCCTGATCCGATCGGGACTCGGATAGACTCGCGTCGCACTGCTTCGTCGTCTCCATCTACACCCATCATAAAGACGGAAAATGACCCATCGGAACATCCCCTTTCATCTTGCTCTGTCAATCTAGATGGTTACTTAGTGGGCAGTACTAAATACAGATTGAAGAAGCTAGAGGACGACTCCGATGACTTCACCAACAAAGACTGGAACCGCATCGTCGCTCTCACAGAATCCTCTGAGTTGGAATCCTGGGCTTCGTCGAAAACATCGGCCGTCCTTGTAGCGTACGATTCCTTATGGTTCGAGCGCAATGAGGATGTGCTTTCTTACCTCATGGCTAGTATTGTCACTTATGATGAGCCAGCATCAACGGATATCACTAAGCTATATCACTTCTGTCAAGCCAAATACAACGTGTTACAAGTAGCACAAGACCTGCTTAGGCAGCTTTCAAGTGAGACGGCTTCGAATAACCTGGCTACGACAACTGAACAAGCCGTAAGCCAGCTGGTATCTCGCCTTCGGCAATTGCAGTCCACGCACAAAGTCGTGTTGTTCATTGACGGATCAAATGCACGTAGCCTCGATATCAGGCAGTTGATCATGCCATTATATGACGTCGTTAAAGATGACAGGGAAAACAATCGATTGGGTTTCAAGTTGTTCTTAATCGTGGCTGATCGCCAAGGATGGGATTTTGGAATAGATGATATTCTGTGTAACGAGGTACCGGCTGGAGGCGACCGTGAAGCCGAGTGTTCTGAGGCTGAGTTTGGCATGAAGTGGGCTTTCGATTAGTTGCGACATGTTTCAATTCTATATATGTAAACATGAGTTCCGTCATCGGTCGTGCAGGTGCAATCTCCAAAACTGTTTTTGTTCCACTAAACAAGTCGGCATCGATATTCGGGTGATCAAAATTGCAATGTCCGCTCAGAGTTATTTGAACAACGTCGTGAGCAACGAAGGTAATTGTGATGAACAGCATGATATATTGACGTAGCTATGGAGATTGCCACATGATGGCGCTGAAGAACGCTGGATTGTGAGGGTTGCGCTAAGTGAGGTCCTGGCGGTCGTACGATATATTTTCATCACGTTCGGGCTGTTTTTTTCCGTCCTTAAGTCCTTTGGCAAATGCACCGAACAGCTCAAACACCTGTTCAAAGTGTCTTATTTCAACTGTAATCCAATCGCCTTCTGCCAGTCTCGGCTCAAGAATCGTTTCCCTGTCTTTTTCCGGCTTCTTTCCCTCCTCGATCACGAGGTGATGGTGCTTCTGGCGCACTCTGTCTTGCATCGCGATGAATATAGCCAAGCGAAAAGCTGTTCGGATTTGTCTGCCACTTGTCCATGGACTTTCTCCCAAAGGTTCTTTTGTGTCTTTTGTGTCTTTTGACGTGCCTGACGTTGTGCTTGTGGATAAGTTGTACTGTTTCACCGCCCATTCCCTGGTATTCTCCGCGATTTCAACGTGAGGTCGCTGTTCTTTAGGTCTGTCACCAAGGAATTGATCTGTCATGAGACTGTAGCGTTTCCAGATTTCAGTGATGGCGTTTCGGTTCAGAGGCCGATATGGCAAGGGCAAAGTTACTCGATCTCTGACAGCTCTATCGAGTTGCTCAGCCCAGTTCGTGGTTATAATTATGATACCAGGGTAGTCTTCGAGATGACGCAAGAACACACCGACCACTCTATTCCGATCGTTCGTACCGTCCGGTTGTCGAGATCTCGCAGTCAGGTAGACGTCACCCTCGTCCATCAGCAAAATACAATCCCACCTCCTTCCACGTTGAAAGATACGATCTAGGTTTCTTTCTAGAACTGCAACTTCACTCCCGAGCTCTCCAGGTGTGATCGGGTATAAGGCTCTCTCAGTTCTGGCAGCCAATGCCTCAGCTGTGAATGTTTTTCCGGTACCTGGATGTCCTTGGAGCAAAATAAGAGTACCCAGACCTTTACCATGAATAGGTAGACGCTTCGTGGTATCGATTTTTGCGGATTTCTGCACTGCAGCAAGGAGCAAATGCTTATGCCCGTCTTGAAGCATGACTTCATCCCATAATTCTTTCTTGAAACGGTGATTGTCCAGACCTCCGATATCGAGATTGGCCCAAGTTCTTGCCGATAGGACAAAGCCACACACAAGTCTAGGGAGTATCACGAGCGATTTGAGGTCCTTCTTGACGTCGAAACTGGAGAGCTCCCGGGCTACTGTTGCTAGCTTTTTGGTATCACCAATATGCTTGAAGTATTGCCATTCCATCGTGATGTCGTCGTGTATGTTGTCAATCATTGAATCACCTGAAGTCATCCAGTAGTCCTCTTCCACTTCCCTAGTGTCCCCAATCTCCAGAGATATGCTGTGCGAAATGGTTGAGGCTCCCTCTGAGAAGGGTGACAACATGCCTAGAGTAGATATGCCTAATCTGCCATTGCCGAAAAGCTCCGGAGCATCTTGGCGGGCTCGTTCCGAATCGATTATGACTTCAGAATCGTACTCCAATCTACAAGTCAGCCCTGTTGTCAAGAACGTTGCCCAAGTATAGATCTTACCTGCCATAGAGTCCCATACTCGTCGATACCAGGGCCTTTATAGCTTTTGATCATGCCCTGCTTTAGTTCGCACATCCGCTGACCTTCCAAACTGAGGCGTTCCAGATACTTTTCACCCGATGCGTCTGGAAATTCAAAGTTGGGCCGGCAGAATGCCACGGGAAAGGCAAACAAACTCCGAATTTCCCTGAACCCACTCCAATGTGGTATGTTCAACGTTTGTTCTATGGGTACACAAGTGCCGGATTGTTCGTCAGTATCGTAGGTAAAGCCCTTGAGGACGAATCGGTTCATCTTGTCCTTGCTCCCTGCTCCTGCAGTGTCACTGTAGGCATCATTCAAGTTCATATTCGACTCGCTGTTCAACACTTTCCTAGCACCCGAGTATTGCAAGACCTGCCAGAGCTGTGGTGGGCTTCGTGGTCGAACAGTATCAGCAGACTGGCGCATATAGACTAATTGTCCGGGCTCATACAGAAGCCACAAATCTGCAAATTCTATCATAGCGTTACTGCTGTCCTGAAAGCCTCCTTCCCCGAGGAGATTACGGCGCCGCTGGAAGACGCTCGACAGCTGGACATCGAAAAGATCGATCAATATGAGAAGCTCTTCCAGTGTGGCAGGTGTCCAGAAAACCTCTGGAAACTGGCTGAACTCAGGATGTTCGGGTCGTTCGTCTCGCAACCATTGCGCGAATTTCCTTATATCCTGCTCGAACAGAACGAAGAGTTTGAATGGATACAGATAAACGACTGAGGTGCTTCCTGGAAGTTTCGCAGCATCCTTCAATTTTTCCGTCTTTCGCAAATCCCATGTGCGGTGCATTCCACAACTTTTCTCCGCAATGAGATCAAGAAGTGCTGTCAAACGCGCAGAACGTATTCTAACTCGGCTCGGCTTCGCTGCTGCTCTGTCCGGAAAGGTTCCGAACGGTAACTGCATACGACGACTATATGGTAGAGTATTTTCTCCGTCGTCTGGGAGGACCTGCAAAACTTCGATAAGATGAACGCTGTTTCCTTCCGATGGCTGCTCATGGAAATGATATCTGTCCAGAATTTTGATGGTTGGTTCGATGACCGGTGCAATGTCTTCTCGTGCAAGGTCTTCTCGTGCAAGGTCTTCTCGTGCAAATTCTCCTGGCACGAAGTCCTCTTGTGCAGAATCGTAGTTACAACTTTCGTCCGATATGTAGCCGCTATCGTCAAGATCGTGCGATTCAACGTCCACGGGAGTCAGCTCATCCGCTGTCTCGGTAGACAATCTCAGATCTGTAGGTGGCTGATCAAGAGTCACCACAAGCTTACTTAGAGAAGTGGCGGTGCCCTCTGTGTCGACACCTGGATGCCCATTCTCTTGAGAACCAGCTTGGTGGTCATCGCTTAGCAGAAGTTTGGTTGCACCATTGGTATGTTGAAGGGATGATTCAGACATCTTAGAATACTGACGATGTGTAGGGACAGTGAACACAATTTGAAAGGATCATACAGTGCATCAGGAGAATATTTGGCATCGTACAGGACTCATAATCTCAAGTACTAAGTCGGCTGGATCAGCGCAAGCCGCACCCCGTATTTACAACTGCATGTCAGACCCTAGATTAAATCAGCTGAGACCCGGATCCGGCGATTTAACCACATGGCGTATTACTTGCAGCGCCTCATAGAGACTTGGCCTCGCGTATAAGATAAGGTGGGTGGAGGAGACGCCTATGGCTGGTTTGTTCGGCATGGGTGATTGGTCGTCTTACTGTACGAAGTATTCAGCGCCGGACACCAATCAGGTCTGCATGGCAGCCACCTTTGCAAGCCGATCAACGATCCTGCCGGTGGCAAGGCTCTCTGCCTGCTCAGCCAACTTCAAGTAGCGTACCGGTCAGTTAGCTGTTTATAGGGTAGATGCTAGCGAGATGTTATGATTGCACTTGTTTTGCCTATGCTTGCAGTGCGCATCTTGTCCTATATTGCATGAAGACAAGGTGCGCACCGCGAGTGCAAGCTTTCGACCATTAAGATAAAGCGTCGTTGTGAACGGAAGAATTGGTATATGCTGGAAGCCGCTATCGTGGGTTTCGTGGTGTTGTGGTTGTGACTGCCTGCCTACGTGGGCCACGTGAGGGCGCGACAAGCTGTACGGCATCGGCGCGTAGAGCCGTAACGCAGAATATCCGGCGCAATGTATGCGCAAGATGAATGAGTGTTTGAGGCTAAAGCGTGCCTCCTAAAACTGGAGTCGTGGAAATGCAGCTTCTACCCCATCTAAGGTTCACCACTGATACTCACAGCCTGGTAGAGTCACCACATAAGTGTGGACGCAGCCTCCATGCAAGCACTCAAAAGATTTCGCGTATGAACTTCGCCACTATGGAGAGATGCACTGCAATTATTAGCGTGGACGAGCGACTGAGAAAATCACCAAGGCAGAAACGTCCACCAAAGCCCTCACGTGAGGGCGCGACAACGTTGCAAGCGCTGTATGGCTTCGGCGCGTAAAGCCGTCGCAATTGGCCGGGAGGCATGTGCGGAAAGTCAGGATCTGCTGCAGGGTGATGCGGCCCCAGAAGCAATAACGAGCGAGAGAGGAAAACAAGAATTGGCGGGTAGAGTACACGCGGTCCGGCCTGTCCAGTGTGCAAAGCAAGGTTGTTCCTGCGAGGTCAAGATGATGTCCAAGTTCAGGCGTTGCGCCTCCCGCGGAGCGTTGCGGATGGCTTTTACTGACATGACGACGGCGATGGCGATAGGAAAGACAATGGTACTGATTGGGATATGCTTTGATCAGTAATAGAGCCGTGTCTGCGGGATCCGCCGGGTATGTCACGTCGTGATGTTGGGCGGTGCGGGAAGTGGTGTTGAGGGTTCAGCCTCCTATTATTGGGCCCCAGCCCCCATATTGCGATGAATAATTGCATCATGGCGTCGTAGTCAACCAGCGCACCGCTGTGTCAAATCTCACGCAAGCGTGCCCTGCTTTCCCTTTTCCTCTTTTACCTTTGACGGATTCTCGGCATCCTGCAATTGCATTTCCTGATCTATCTCCCCTCCCTCAGCATTGTCTTGTGTTGTGCTGCGCGCCCACACAAGATTGATCTGCCCTGCACCCCCACAACTAGCGCCGGCATCGTCGGTCTCAGGCCAGGAACTGCTGTTCCCCCAGACGACGCCCACCCAAACACGCCAAATCCTCAACACCACCGCCACCACATCGCTGCCAGAGCGCGCATTCTCGCGGCCAGTGTCGCATACCCGACTGCCTTTGCCATGCCGGCCGTACGCGACCACTACAGTGCCATTGCGAACATGGCGCCCCGACAGCCTGCTCTAGACGTCCCAGCCATTGTCTTCGCTGCGCCCAAGACAGCGCCCATGGCCAAGCGACAGAACGTCATATACACCCAGCAAGGCATAATACCCACCTACTACAACCTCTCCGGCCCGGAGCCAGGCACCGTCGTCGGCATAGTCCTAGGCAGCGTGGCCGGCTTCCTCCTCATCTGCTGGCTCATTCAGTCGCTGATGAACACCAACAATAGGACGGGCACGACGACGGCCATGGCGGGAGAGGAAGAGATTGTAGTGAAAAGGCGACGCAATTCACATGGCGGACGCAGCTCGCGACGCCGGTCTGAAGTGCGCGAGATTAGCAGGAGCCCAAGACGGAATAGTGGGCGGTCGCAGATTATTGTCGAGGAGAGGAGGCAATCGGCGCCAAGAGCGAGGAGCATCATCGTCGAGGGACGGCATCGTGTACCGGGCGATGATGTCGTCGAGGTCATTGAAGAACACGAGGACTACCGCGAGAGGAGAGGCACCCGCGGAGGCCGGGGATACCGGTAAGTCTTGGGATGCTATTAGACGAGAAGACAGAGGTGCTAACATGTACAGGTGAGCAGAGACTAGCCGATAGCTCTCCGGTCGCGCCTCGTTCCCCCGATCAAACTCGTCGCAACACACCCACATTCTTACGTGCGACCTCTCTCAGCCGTCGCACCATGGATACCCCCAGAATACCCCCTTGCTTCTACCGTACTCTGTTTTCTTGCACTGCATCTACTTGTTTCTCTTCTTCTCTGTACCATAATATGGCGTTTCCCTAGCACTTGGCGTTCGAGTAGCGGCATTGGAAGCGACGACACTCAGTATGAAAGCGGAGGATTTGCAATGGCGACGGACGTGTACCGCATGATGCGTTTGATGTAAAGCGACATGAGCCTCCAACCTTGTAACGTATGGGAAAATGATTGTAGTAATGCTCACTTGCAGGTATATAGTAAACTTATGATCCATGAGATCAAAGTAGTGATAGTAAATCGGACCCAGCATTCACTTGGCACATGGTCTTCCTCACATCTGCCCAATGTGCGTTCGTACACCTTGTCTGTCGCCGCGCTTCTCCTATTCTGTTTGCAAACGTCTTGTTGCAAGATGCGTAGCCTGTGCACTCTCTCGGCTTGACGAGCGTCTCGTCCCGGTAGCGCGCGGAACTTGCGCTGATAATTCCGCCCTCTACAAGGCTGTTTGTCACACGGCTGCTGTACCATCCGAGCGCATTACACACGATTGGTACTTGCTCTATCAACCACGACTGTGCAATTCGGCACTACGAACACCGCTCTGCTTACCAACATCCCAAACATGACCACGATACTCGGATACATAATGTCGATATCGTACTCTCTGTTTGAGATATCATCGACTGGGTCAGCATCACCGCATCAACCCTCCATAACAACAGCCTCATGTTCTCACGCATCGCACAATCTTTCAAAAAAGAGACGGCACCATCCTCCAGCAGGACCCATCGCTCTGCCAGAAACATGAGCAGCAACTCTAGTACGACAATGTTCCGCGGCCTACCCGTTATCCCGGATGAAACCTACACCACAAACACTCCACGCAAAATCTCCAAATCTTTCCTCGCCGCCGAAGTGGAAGAGGGTGTCGGAATGCGCGTACGCCGCGGAATCGGCCTATCCAGATTACCTCACCTGAGCCCTTTTATCATGCTAGATCACTTCAACAGTACCTTTGGAAACGACAGGGATGCCAGTGCACCCGACCATCCCCATCGCGTAAACAATACCATCTCTTTTACCCTTGCACTTGCCTTGCCTCTTTTTTCTTTCTTTTTTCCCCAAAGCCAACATACATCGTCGTGTTGTTACTGCTAACAATCCATCACTTACTTTCCGCAGGGCCAAGAAACAATCTCCTACATCATTTCCGGCGGCGTCGACCACGAAGACTTCGCGGGCAACAGAGGCACGCTCGAGGCTGGAGACTTGCAATTCATGACTGCGGGGAGGGGCATCATGCACAGCGAGATACCCATCCACAACGACAACGGGGAACCCAATGTAGGCATGCAGTTGTGGGTTGACTTGCCCAAAGAATTAAAGTACTGCGAGCCGAGGTATCGAGATCTCAAGGCCAAGGAGATTCCTGAAGCGGTGGAAGATGGCGGCAGGTAAGTTCTTCCACATTCTGTTCAGAAAGTAAGGAGAGAGAGAGAGAGAGAAGTGATTAAAGATGTGCAATAACTGACGAGGTGCCCGTTTCTTCCCCCGTCTTTACAGAGTCCATGTAAAAGTTATAAGTGGCCTAGCATTTGGTGTCGAAAGCAAAAAGGAACTCTCCTACACTCCAGTTTGGTACCTGCACTTCACCGTGCAACCAGGCGGTTCCTTGCACCAGTCTTTACCGCGGACTTGGAACGCCTTTGCCTATGTCCTCGAGGGCGTTATTCAAGTGTCTAACGGCAGCGACGCCAAATCTCCGTCGCGATCAATCGGACAATTCCACATGGCCGTCTTTGAACAAGAGGGGGACAGCGTATTCATCAGCGTCAGCGCGGATGCAAAAGTGGCTGCAAACTTCATCCTGGTTGCGGGTTTGCCGCTGGACCAGCCGATTGTTCAGTACGGCCCGTTTGTGGTTACGAGTAGGGAGGAGGTGCAGCAGGCGGTGAGGGATTTCCGGAGGGGGGAGAATGGGTTTGAGAGGGCTGTGGGTTGGGTGAGCGAGAATAGTAGGTCGAGGAGGAATTCGGTCGTGGTGTGAAGGATGTTGGTTCTTGGTGTCGTGGAAGAAGTAGTTGCCGTACATATTGGTGTTGGTTCAGGAAATGGCTCGAGAGTCTGTGGATAGTTGTGACATTTTGTCGCGTGTGGTAGAGCGCTACGTGATAGGGGTGATTGAAGAGGTTATGCTGTTTTCACTTATCCGAGGATCTCACTGTTAGTTGTAACTATGAGTCTTGGACGCATAAAAAGCTTGTATTGCCTAAAGTGATACCCCAACTGGCAAACTTACCCTAAAAACATACAGCGAAATTCGTGCCATTATACCCTTAACAAAACTCCTGTATATAGCCTCAAAGTATCTTCCTACAAGTCGCCCCATTCATTTTCAATAGACAATCTTCGACCCCGAGCCCGCCTCGTTTCCTATTCCACCGTCCTACCTGACCCAGAAATCAGGCGCAACAAAAGCCCACAACGCCATTTCCTCCCCCCATCACTCAAATTTCATCTGCCGGCGACGCAACGACCTCCCTCCAATCCCCGGATCTACCAATATGTCAGCGCACCGCTCGATCACACGCTCCACAGATGCAATACACACCAGTACCATTCATCCCACAACCATCAACAAAACACGCACTCGCCGTGTGAATATACCCATAAAAACATCCACAACACCCATCGCCTCATCCACAACATACTTGCGATTTGTCATGGGGACATGTGCCGGCACCTGATCGCACGTGTTTGCCGAAAGGTTTTTGTAACCCGTATACGCACCGCCTTCGAGGCGGGTGCAGGGTACACCCCAGGGGACCTGCACGGTAATGTCGTTGCAGCGGTCTGCATAGGCTTCCCCCGCTGCTTTGACCACCTTGTACGTGTCGCGTGCGGCTGGCGGGATGGGAAGCCAGGATTCTTGGCTGTTCCAGTATTGGTAGCCTGTTGCGTTGAAGGCCCAGTCGCCTTGGCCGGTGACGATGCTGTCGATGAGGTTTACGTTGCCTTCGGTATCTAGGGTCATTTGGGTGTGAATGACATATGGATGTGTGGGGTCGGTGATGATGAGCTCGGTCATGGTCTTGCATTGCGTTGTGTCGAGGATTGAGCGGTGGAAGTCAATGGTCAGTCCGAGGGCTGGTACGCCGCCGAGGATCGAGGCCGTCTGGTTGTTCTCAAAGTACTCCATTGAGTAGGCGAGATTCTCGAATCGGTCGTGCTGGCCTGTTGCCATTAGGTCGACGTACGAGTCTGCTGTACTTTGCAGATGTTCGCGTGTGCACTCAAAGGCCATCGCAGACGGGGCCATGGTCGCGAGAGCGAGAACTAGGAAGGTCATGTTGGTTGGAGTGATTGCACTGCCGACCACTGGTAGAAGTGAACCGCGGCGAGGGTTTTCTCGCTCCTTTAAGCCTCCTGAGGTTCAGGATGTTCATGGGCTATTCACCCGGTTCCGTGAAAGAGGTTCCTGCGTTCCTGGATATCTTGGACGAATGGTAGCATTTGGAGTGCTGCTGGTAATCTGATAAATCAAGTCTAGCTCTTAACCATATTGACAATGACAGTGGGGCATCGCGGCATTAAACACCCATCTCCCGATTCCACGCAACCCCACACGGCCGTTATTGATGTACTCTGCGATGTAGTGCGGACAATCAAAGCTCTTGCTGTCTGACGTACGGTAAATGTCCGCAGTTCCGCAATTGGCAGGCGATCCACGATGCCTCACAGACGTTGATGCAATGATCTTCGTCCCAGTCGTCTAGGTAATCCCACATTGTGTTCATAGAATGAGCCTGTATGTGATCAATATTCTTGTGTTTAGACTGCCTTGTGACTAGGACAGACGTACTATTTCCTGTGGTGACGGTTTCCGCAGTCCATCGTCGTCGGTGACGTCTTCGGCGCCGCCTTCGTCGCTGACCGCCTGGGGATGCGATAGCTTCGAAAGCTGTTGCTGATCTTGCCGCAATAGAGCGAACGCGTAGTAAACGCTATAGATCAGTAGGGAGGAAAGTGAGAGTACCAGCAGGATATGCGCAACTCGGAATATCGCCTTCATCGCGGGTCGCTGTCGATTGGCGATGTTGGCGCTGTTGGACTAATGCGTTTCGTGCCAGGTGGAATGGCTGGTGGGGTGCGCTAACGCGCTACAGTAGCGCGTTCTTCATGTTCAGCCCAGGGTAGGTCGTCCTCTCGGGTAGGCGGTTTGTTCAAACAATCCGCACCTTGATTCTGGGGCATCTGGAAAAACTTTGCTTATGCTGTTCGTCGGGTATCGATTTTAAGAGTGCAAAAAGTGATTCTTGCGCCCCAACAAGCTCGTATGTTTGAGTCGTCTCGTCCTTGCGACGCAGGATTATCCATACATCGCTCCATGTCAGCTTCTCTAAGCACGAGCAAAGTATATCACCAGAATGTGCCTTATCAAGGCGGATCCGAAGCTTTAGAGGACCAGGCCAAATAACCTCCGAGATCTCATCTGATGGTTCACGTGAGCTGCAGACCTGCCGGAAGAGATCATCCCACACAGCGTGGAAACCATGCATCCCCCTTTGGGTGTCAGGGTCGACATTGACCTCTTCGTGCGTCCGTAAGACCCCTAGGCAGCGAACGTCGCAGACTAAGGAGTTCCTTTGAGATATCTGTATACCCATAGGAGGTTTGAGGTCGTATGCTGCAAAATGATAACGTACCAAGCGTGGATCCGGAACCCACGATGGCATCCTTAACGATTCCTGGTTGTTCGGGGTTTCTGCAGCCCAATAGAACAACCATATCCATGCGCCATTGTCCAGCATGGTCTCGGCGAATTGCTGAAAGACTTGGGCAATCGTTAACGAGTAATCAATGTGGATTTTGGGTATGGCCATGCTCGCCAATGCATAATACATGTCTTTGGGTTCAGAGCACTCTGATGAGTAAAAGAATCTCAACAACCATTCCCAAGTTGATTCTTCCATGATGTCGTGGTTTCGAGAGTTGCACAATTTTGAGAGCCCCAGTGTTCGGGTGCCGAAGGAGTCGTCGCTGGCTAGTCCAGTAATATCCGTTGATGTTTCCTCAAGCCCATGCCCAACTCGCCAGATTGCATCAACAAGGTCGGCGATCCAATTTTCAGGAAATTTTGAGGTATCCAGAACGTGCTGGCCCCAGTACCAGTAATGTGTATTGGAGAGAAACAGTTCCTGAAGTATCCACCGGCGCTTCCAGTACCGCCTGGAGAAGAATTTTATGGCCATATTGGTCATATCTACAGCGGTTTGCTTAAGGAAATCATTGGATCTGAAACACCCTTTCAACCAGTTGACATGTGCGTCATATTCATTGAGATCACCACCGCTAGATTCACTCTGCTGGTATGCTACACAGCCAGAACAGAGCAAGGAGTCCTCGCTAAGGAGAGGAAGAACGAAGCAGTTTCGATCTGGCAAGTTTGGTTCCTTCCACGGCTCTACCTGTTCCGTGCGCTTCTTCATACGCTTGAACAGATCCAGCGTAACTTGCTCTTCCTTCTCTTCAGTACCGTTTCCAAGCCAGACAAGGACTTTCTCGGCTCGAGCATAGATATCTGCCATCATGGCGACCTGGACGGATCTCTCAACATTATCTTGCTGATTGATGCAAACGGCGTCGATCCAGATACGTATAGGTTTATCACAGACTCTGATTCTCTCTAATCCCTCGAATAGATTCCTAGTAACCCATTTCCGATTACCGTGAATGAATATTTCGTAGTCCTGTGAAGAGTCGCCGTCTTCATTCATGCCCCAGCTGTAAGATAGAGCATCGTATGAGGCTTCTTCAAGCTCTATTGTCTCGATCATACATTCGATGGCATCGGTATGCTGTTCGGCGGGACAAAGCGTTAAGATCCGGATGGATCGAGCACTCGGTAACGTTTCGTACTCGTAGAGCATGCTGATGAAGAGTCACTCTCAGGATCCAGATAGTCTTAAAGATGGTGTATTCTTGTCTTGTAAGACCGGCCAGGATATACGTGGGACTAGATAAGGCCCGCGATTTTCCAGGACTGTGAGGTAGTAGAGAGAGCGTATGGCGATATCACGTCCTGATCTGACTCATGAACGTGGTAGATGGTATAGATATATCGTGCTGTCGAGAGTGTCTCAGTACTGACTGACTGCCACGTAGACGGTCGCGGAGGATACCACCATAAAGCGTTCAGCCTCAGCTGGAAGCTAGCTGACTGCCAAGTAGACTGGTCCGGTGGATGCCGTCATAAGGCTCTCAGCCTCGGCTGACAACCTGCATCTCGATATTCTTGAACTCAGGCGAGCCAATCATCTAATGATTACCTGTATTTCCCGAATATGCCTCCACGAAATACCGCAATTGCGATCGCACCATTATTTTCGACTTTGCTACACACGCGTCTCATTAGACACGCGTTGGAAACTCCATCCAGCTCTGGGTTATTGTCTGATATCTACCCACGACTAGAAGCACCATTTTTTTTTCTCTATTGAGAAATATGATCATGTTCAGACGACTCGAACTGATTACTTACTCGTCATGGTTTGTCTCTGAACGAGCTAGCGATGACTATCTAGTCTACAAAATCCAGTCACTTGCAGTCCGAGCGGGCAGAAGCTGCTCTGCATAGACGATGGATTCCAGGTGGATGTGCCCAAATTTCCGCGACTATCAACGCAGGGTTCTGTGCAGCGTGCGGAGACAGAGCATGATACACTGTAGCCTTCGCGACTGACCTTTGATAGACTCTCCTTTTTCTACATTTTCTACAGCACCTTGGTCGTATATTGACTGCAGCGACTCTCTGCTTCAAAACCACGATCACAGAATCTGGAATCCATCGCTCAAATCACAGCACTCCTTTAAACCAGACGGCATTCTCTACCCGTCCCTCCCTGTAACGTCCATTAGCCTCGGGCTTCAGTCGCTTTCATCCAGTCCAACAATGAGTGATTATAGCTCACACGACGACGATCGCCGAGTGGACTCGTGGCGGCAAACCAAGGGCCGTATAGCGAAGCGACAAAGTAATTTCCTTGAGACCGTTTTGGATACGTCAATCGCGAGCAGCATGGAGAAGCCGCTATTCAAGGTCATTCGAATGTGGATCGATAGCAACACGGGCCTAGACTTGAAGTTCTTGGTCTGGGCCATTGCTTTATGCGTCCCCACCCACAAATATGGCAGCGCAACATGCAAATGGCTGAGCTCAAATCTCACGAATTCTGTCGAGCTCGATCATCAGGATGCGCTTGTCACTGACCTTTTGATATGGATCAACAAGTAGCCTTCCAATCACCTGTTTGCCTGGCTTCCTAGTTTTGAACACTTGGAATGGAAAGATTTGTCAAACGAGACAAAAACTGCCGATACTGATGAGAGTAATAGCTACTAGCTCATCGCTTCTGCAGGCTACCCTACTTTCTTCCATGGAGGTGTGCCCTTCTTGCTATACAAACCGGACGCCAGGCACTATGAAGAAAAGCTTACGTCACGATGTATGTGGGAGAGTAGGAAGCCTATCGAAGCCTTGCTACGGGATGTTCGCGAAATCACTAACGCCCAGATGACGTTGTTAAAGATCATACGCGTCTCAGCTAGATACACTGTGAATAACACTTCTAGGAAGCGTAGATTGGAGACGATCGATATGGATCCGCGGAAGAAACAGGAGCTTTTGACGGATCTTCAGGTCTTCTTGGGTGAGGGAACAGAGGATTACTATTGGCAAAATGGAACACTATACCGAAGAGGTTACATGTTTTATGGGCCAGCCGGTACTTGTAAGACAAATTTGTCTACGGCGATTGCGAGCCACTACAATTTTCCACTTTGTGTCATCGATTTAGCTGGCATGGACGACACGGTCCTGCAGGACAAAGTCAAAAACTTGCCACCCCGTTGCGTCAGCTTCTCTGAAAATATTGATGCCGCAGGTATTGTACGTGAGCGCACAATGGTGCCGAAGACTGACGTTGGTGACGAAGGCGATGAAACGAGCTCGGAATCGGAATCTACTGACACTTGGGACACGGAGCCTAGTAAGGTCAAAGTTAAAAAGGCGGATCCAAAAAAGATGAATACGTCGCTTTCCCAACCCTCAAGGACAGAGGTCACTCTAAGTGGTCTTTTTAATACGTTAGATGGACCTGGATCACGAGAAGGCCATATCGTCATCGTGACAACGAACGCTCCTGATTCTTTAAATGAAGCTTTACATCGCCCAGGTCTCATAGATACTCAAGTGTATCTCGGCTTTGCAGATCGGATCATCGCTGGTATAACCTTCACACGCATCTTTGGCAGCGACAAACAAGTCAAAGAGTCACAGAAAGCAGTCGGAAAGTTGGGCCGAGAATTCGGGCGATTGTTACCATCTGACTTCTTTACTCCTGCAGAGATTCAAAAGTTTTGTATGAACAGGCGTGGTCGGCCACAAAAGGCAGTCGATGAGTTTCCTGGATACATCGACGAGAAGCGAACAGGGAAGACCAAGTTCCAATATGACATCCATCGACGCGCACCGAAACCCACCTTCCATAAAGAAGGGGTAATCCATGACGATGACAGCAGCGATGAAGTTGAATACAGCCCAAGGAATACCAGGGATTCTTCCGAAGGCGCACACAATGCCTTCCCAGCATTTTCTCGCATATCATCGACAGAGACTTCCGTGAAGCGACCTGCGAAAGAGCAGCTGTTTGTCGCGCATGGACACGAGCATGATGACGACGCTTTGGCGTACGGTGACTACTATCCACGCAGACAAGGGGTATGGGAAGATCGTTTGGCTGGTGATGTTGTTAATACATGTCAAGGACTCAGAGATATGCTCACCTTTTCGTTGGTAGAGCCATTTCGACACCAGAACATATCCCACAAGGAAGCAGGTTACAGGACTTGGTGATTCCAGCACTGAGCATGGGAAAAGCCAGCATATGTCCCTATCCGGTACTTACTGCGAGCCGTATGGTATCGAGCCTTGCGTACTCTGCAAGCCTGGCATTCGACCACGGAGGTTGTCGCGCGAGCACCACAATCTACGACCAAATGACATCGAAGAGACGCATTTGCCGAACCTCAACTCTTGCACGGGCGTACAGCCGTCGCTTCCTCAATCCCGCTCGGGTGCAACATCTCTCGATGAGTCTCGGTCAACATTGCCGTCTTCGACAGAACTCACAGAAGCATCTTCATACTACACGCCCTTGTCTGTTGGCGAGCAGATCGAGCGGACTTTCAAGCGCCACCGCCGGCCCAGTCGCCCAGACGTCGCTGGCTGCTGCAATATTTATCCTTATCACGGGCCTTTACCACGCACCGCTGAGGAAGATTTTTGGGTAGATGAGGCATCGCCCAAGTCTGCTACAGTTTTGCTTCACAATGTAGACCCGCAGCCATTGGAAGATTTCGAGAAGCTCAGGCTGGCAGGACGCGATGATGATGCTGTAGACCAGGGCCGAACAGTGGCGTCTTCAGCAGTGGCGGGGCGAGGCCACGTCGCGACTTACCGACAGGGTCGCAAGCTCGGTCTTACTACCCGACGCTATATTGCCCGACTGAAGTCTCAAATCATTGCATACCTACAAAACTGTAGAAGGAACATGGGAAACAACGCGAGATAAAACATGGTCGACTACAAGAGTAAAACGAAGTGGAAAGGGAGTTGCAAGGAGATCGGTTTTTCGAATGCGAACCTCTGAGGATGTGCTATGAGGCTTAGCCGGATGATTACTCTGACTTACTATGCATCGGAGTGAAAATTTGCCGATGTAGCTGCGCTCTTCAGTATGCAATTGTATCACGAGGTCCCTTCATATTCTGCTGAGAAGCTTTTTGATATATGGTACCGTAATGATTGCGCAATCCAGTCTTATTTCGCAACCCAGAGACCTAGGGGTTTGGATCTTGCCATGTCCATCTTATTGCAGATTGGGTAGGAAAAGTCATCGGGTATATCTGGCACTTTGGGCCGTGCTGCATCCTGATACCGAGATGGACGGAGGATATCCCGAGGATTAGATTGACCGGGGTATGCACAGCGGCCGCCCGCATTCCATGCAGTGGTTGTGGAATGTTTGATCAAACGCGCTCAAGTACGATTTATCGAGCTTTGTTCGAAATCTTGTTCCTGTCGTGTGATATTGCGTTACCTATTGTACAGCCAACTATCACGAGCGCGATGATTGGACTGGAGCGTCATCGCGGTTCCGACCGCACCATTCCTATATCGGTACGATTTTGTGCACTTTACATGACCCGTGTCCGCTAGGGACACGTATATGCAAGTCATTTTTTTTAGGGGTTGCTGGCGCAGCGATCTGTAGATTTTCTGTCGTCGCAATTCTACTATGGTACGTTATACGCAGTGACGTTCACTCTCTCGACGTATACCTCGTGCATGAGGTGTTGCCGACATCGGCGATATCTCTGGTGATCGGTTCCTGTTCAGTCTGTTGATAACCCTTTCATGCTTTCGCAGAGCGAAATACCGCGCCCTAGTTCCACAGGCCACATGACGTTGAAGTCAGTGAACACCTAACCTTTCTGGCCTAAGCATTGTCGACATGCCTTCAATTACCTGTCTGCATTGGACACTAGCTTTCAGGACTAGGCTCCGAGTTGTAAGAGTTCATCGGGACTAAGAATGGCTGTCCTGATCGGTGGAATATCAATGCACATCCCTGGCATGATAAAAGAACCGGTATGGAGTTTGCACCCCACGAAAGCAATGCTCAAAACCTTGATAAAGGAAGAAACAGCTCGAGGTCTCCGTATGCAGCTTTTTGCGAGACCCAGCTTTGACATTTCTCTTCTTGAACTCTTCCGTAACATTCCGCGCATATCCTTCCCAGGTATGCTATCGTTTCTGAGCTCTTCGAGAGACGGGAGGGACAAGTATTCGGGTCCGCTGCACTTACTAATCGTACCATGCATATCTCGATATCAGTGCAACGTGATGTCAAACGCAAAAATCCATGCTAGTATCATCTTAGCGAGGTTCCATGTGCTGGGAGAAGTAGTCGTCTTTTTTTGCACAGACTAGCCTCAAAGGGTATCTAGCTTACCCCACCACAGAGTTCAGACAACGACAAGAAGGGCTTTGCCACCGAGACCAATGAACGACTGCCGTTCTCTAACATGCCTTCGAACCTTCTTTGCCGCTTCTCAATATCACCCAGACCCTGAGCTCTTGCAATTCTAGATTTCGTTCATGCGCAATTGTTCGAGAGCCGACCCCAGTAGCTTCCGTTCAGCGTGTGCCTGACTCACGGTAGCATACGTCAACTACAACATCCGCATCTAAAGCCACACGTGTGTCGCTTTTTTGTTTGCCTATCAAAAGTCCCGGCTACCCCTCTTATCTTTCGTCAACCCGGCGCCGGCGGTGCCGCAAAGGATACAACCATGGGCCTCCTCGATCTTCCACCAGAGATTCTCGACTTGATCATTGATCGCACCGCACCTGGTGGTCTCGAAAGTTTTGTGCTCTCATGCAAGACTGTATATGGGCGGGCTGCAAACCAAGTTCGTCAGCACAATGCCTTACGGAGGACCTGGAACCACACCACTAACATGACTCGGACTCGTCGCGGCGACACATTGTCAATTATACACGATATTGCCCGCGATCCTATCATTGCTGAGTATATTGAAACACTCTCCCTCTGGGATCGCCGTGCAGACGACGAGATGCCGGACGATATCGGTGTACCCAGTTTCCGCGAAGATGAGCAAGCAATGCAAAGTATCAAAGACTTGCTGCGACATGCCGAGTATTACGCCGATGCCGATGAGGACGATTGGTGGAGCCGCATCCTGGAAGAAGACCGTGCAGGCGACCAATCGAACATGGACAAACTATATGCGACTGTGGCTTTGTTGAGTCTTCTACCCAACCTGAAAACACTGCAACTGCCTGATAGGTGGCATGAGGTTCGAGAAGGCGAAAGTGCCGAAGCTCTGGTCCCCAATGTTCAATCACTCGTTGCCATGTCCAATAGGAATGAGAACCGCGCAAAGCCCTTGGCTCGACTAGAAACCATCTTACCGTTCGTGGAGGAAGGCTACGATGTCAGAGTTGGCTTACAATGCATCGCGCCGTTCATGGCACTAAAAAGCATCAGAAATATTTATGCTGTTAGTTGTGTGGCTGTCGACGAGGATTGGGGAGGTGTGCCTTTCACTTGGATGAATCCACTTACCAAATCCCCGCTGACCCGCGTTGAGTTCGCGTATTGCTGTATGGACGCTACCGGTCTTTCAGCCTTCCTAGAAAATACACCAGCTCTTGAAGTCTTCAAATATTCCCACCAAACGAAATGGGACGGTCTTGAACATGATTGGAATGCTGGCGAGATGCTTGAGGCGCTGGCAAACTACAATAGCGATACCATTGTTGAGCTTGCCATCACCATCGATGAGCTGCATGGCGAGGTTGTGAATGGTCTTTCCTCTTTTCTGCGTTTCACGAAGCTGAAGAAGTTGGAGGTCGATGTTGAATGCTTCTGTGGTCCACCTCTGGAAAGCGGACAGCGACAAGGCCGCGATGCGCACGTTCCGCACGGTTCAAGGACGTGGGGACACATTGACATCCCGTGTATGGGCGACATGCTTCCGGACAGCATGGAGGAGTTGCATGTCAACACGAACTTTCCACAACCATCTGAGGAGTCCTTGAGGGCTCTATTCAAGAATATTGTAGTGCGGCGCAAGGACAAGCTGCTCAACTTGCGCACGGCTATCATACGACAATACGGGTCAATCAGTGCGAGCGCCATCGCTGCGAATCATGATGTCGTATTCGAGGTGTTTGGATATGACGACGAGCATCCACTGTCGCGATCAATGATGCCCTTGTGGAAGAGAGAGTTCAACAGTCGTGTCGGTGGGATTGTGTTCGCAGACGGCTAGTGAACTCACGTACCGTCGATGTATGAAACAACAAATACCGTTATCGCGCTTTTTTGATCCGGTATCGTTTCTCCAGAGAACTGGGGTTATTCGTGCGCAAAGTGTATTCAGTGTACAATGAGGGTCTGGGAGTGGCTAGGTTGATGGGTAGTGGCGGAGATACCAAGGGCCATGACCCACAAACGCCGCATTGAGCTTCTTTGTACGTTTACCAACAAAGGATTGAAAGTATTCGAGGTGTAAGAATGGAGCCTCATTGCTCGCGGGCTCTGCATCACCCCTGTATAGCCATCATAATGATGCGAGTCACGATTGCGTCATACCCGATGGCATCTCCAAAGAAGCCACCTCAAGCATTGGAAAGACGAAAGTAGTTAGAAGATTAGCGAAATTGGAAACACTTAAAAATTTTACATAATTAGAAGTCATGCAGCTAACCGCGACCTTGCTTGCTGCGCCGCTCAAGCCAATTGCTCTCAGCGCAAACTCATGAGTGCACATGTACGATCCATCCCGTAGCAATAAGTCTACTGACCACAGCAGATTGACAAGCGCATTCTTCATGGACTGAAGCCTTTCAACCGACGAGGTCAGAAACTCAATGCGATCACATTTCTCCCAGCAGGCACATAGCCTGCTCAACCAGACAACGTCATCACCAAGACCCTTGGTGCGGAAGAGGCGGACCTTTCGGAGCTAGGGAAAGAATTCGAATGCGGGATGTGTATGTGAGCACGTTGAGTGGTTCTGAATTGGAAGCGCAAGCCACAATCCAAGACGCGATAGCGGACACGGGCTTCTAATTATCCGAGTCTGGGTTCCACCAAATACATCACAAATCAAAGACCGTATGGAACATATCCATTCAGCCTCAAGCTTGAGAGCCCAATGCATTTGCTTGTTATCTCAGTACTTTCGTCTATACACATAAATACGACATCATGGCCAATGGTTCGCCATCCACTCAGCCATCTAATCCGGCAAGATGAGCTTCATGATGATTGGCTGCAGCGACACCCACAACCAAGATCACAAGAATATAGTGTGTTCCTGGAACCGACCCCAAACCTTTTGAAAGATGATGTCACCCATGTTATTCGCGATCAAAACGTGGAAGCAAATAGTATGCGCCTCGGTGACTGCGGACTTCCTAGTGGCTACTCTACTGAAGTTCGAAAAGCGCGATGGTCAATACCTCAGCTATATCAGCAATACGATATCGCGTGTTAGAAATACTGGATTGCTGCGCATGTACACTGGAAAACTGGCCGGCCTAGAAATGCAGGGCGATGATGCGATGCATAAGGTCTGGGTCGACCCAAACAAGGCGCCTAATGAACGCATCGAAAGCGCGTCACCAGTGGGCTTTTGGTACTCGTTGAACGGTAGGCATGGTAAAGGCAATATTGTGAAACCGGTGAGCCTGACAAACGACAGTATGTTCGAAGAGACTCTGTCTACATCATTTGAAGGATACTTCAAGCAGAGATTCAGGGGGAGCGCGAAGTCGTAGAAATTGGAAGACTACATAGGTCAAGAATCTGTTAGAAGTTCTCATGATAGTAATATGACGCGAATATCTTATAACTGTTAGTCGGAGTGCATTTATAACATCGATATCTTGGTGCTTCTGCCACATGTGAGTTGGATCAGCGATGTGTTGTATCGTGCAAGCATCGTGGGTCTCATCCACATCTTGACTACGGTACCAATTTCCCTTGAAATATGAGCACTTTCTCAGCATATATAATGCCCTGCATCATATCACCCTCTTTCTGTATCCTCATCATCTACAGATTTCGTATCTTGCAAGTCAGAACAGCTCAAGAATACGACTTATCATCCACTACCACAATACCAATACCAAACATCAAATCAAGCAAAAGCTTCTCTACCACAAACATCAAGATGTACGCCAAAGCCTTCGTCCTCTCTCTTTCCATCTCTCTGGGCATCGCCCTTCCCATGTTCCCTGTCGCCCGCCCCTACATCCCAAGCAGTCTTGGGGCTCTCGGCCCCATCGCCAGGGTCGTCACCGAAGCCGAAAATGAAGTTCTCACTGCTCCCATTCCCAAAAAATGGATGCACACACATGATTTCGCAAAGTCCGAGGAGCCCGAGGCAAAGAAGCGATCCATGGTTGAAGATTGCCCAGAGGGCGTTGCGTGTGCCTTTCTCGACGATATGATTCGCGCGATGGATAAGGCTCTGGAGATGGAGAAGGCCAAGGAGGAAATTGGCAAAGGACTTGACGATAGAGATTAGGGAAAACTTGAAAGCAAGCTGGTGGTAGACTGCGAGCCGTTAATGCCCAAGTGTTAGACAGTTCTGCCTGATGTGAGAAGGCAAGTGCGCTGAGGGTATGAAGGGTGGAAACGGGACATCCTAGCCGATGTACTTATTCGGATGATCTGATTGACTGAAGGACATCTGGTGGTCGCAATACTCGCCTTACACACCTCACTTGTGTGGGCTTGTTCCAACTTGGTAGCGAAAGTTCGGTTGAGAGCTTACCACGGTTTATAAATGGTGTTTCTTCCTATACGTAATCCATCTAAACCCTTCCAAATATATATCCTCAAGCCTTTGCCTTCTCCGCATCTAACCTTTCTTTGATAGGCTGCAGCATGTTCGTCATGAAATTCTCATCTAGGTCCTGCCCCGAACCCTTACCAGCCGGCGGCTCCACACCCCACTCCGGTATAAGTCGCGTCCCTACCTGAGTGATTTCAAGTACACTTCCACACGGATACTCCTTCTTCTGTAGTAGGTCTAGCAGAGAACTCGCACATGCATCTGGCGTCAATGCCGTGTCGGTAGTCACGGAATATTGTTTGCGCTTTGCCTCATCCATCATCGGCGTATAGACGGCGCCAGGACAAAGTGTCGTAATCTTCACACCAGTGAGCACTTCTGTCGCTCCCATAGACTTGACAAATCCGACCACAGCGTGTTTTGTTGCACAATAGAGTGGTGCTGCCATGTTGCCTGATAAGCCGGCAACTGATGCCTGATTTCGTGTTAGACATGTTGTGATCAATCATACCCTGCTCTTTTGAGCAAACGTCGATATGCTGGCATTACTTACAATGATACAAACACTGGCCCTCTTCCCCTTCCCTAAGCTTTTTCTGATAGCGAGCCTTGTCAACTTGATAGGGTGATTCACATTGACCTCGACCTGCTTGTACCCTTCCTCTTCTGGGTCTTGCCAGAAGTTGGAGAACTGCGGATCGAACAGTCCCGCGCAGATGGCGTACCCATCAGGAACGTCGTTCCATTCTTTTTCGCATGCGTTAAAGATCTTGTCGAAGTCTGCCCATCGCGTCACGTCAGACTGCACATAGAGTATGTTTGACTTGTTCGCGGCAAAGGTATCGAAGTCGGGTGTTGTTCTGAGATCCGCAACAAGAACGCGCGCGCCGAGATCATGCGCTTGCTTCGTCACACAGAGACCGATTCCTGGAAACATCAACTGCACATTCTCCATCCATCCATACTGGTAAACATACCCGATGCGCCTCCTGTAATAAGCAGTATTTTGCTGTTCAGTGGCTGATCAATGGACGTCATCTTAATTACACGCTTTCTGGTAGTGATGCGGTTCAGCAGGAAAGAACAGATTTTGAGGCTTATAGAGTGTTGATATGCGTAGTTGATGTAACGTTGCTATTCATGTATTCGGAAGCCGGGTAAAAGCTTCCGGGGGCCTCACCGAGCAACGCCGTCACTAGAGAAGAGGGGCTTCGGGTCACTGATCGCCGCATCACGGGCGCTTCCGTTCGCTTAGTGACAGAAGGTCATTCTGTTTGTGTGTTGTCTCAAAGCTAAGAATACTCGCGGCCGATGATTGATCGCAGCATCTTTATCATCTGTGGAGGGGTGGGGAACCACTCGTATCGCTCCCAACATCGTTAAAGCTGCGCGTAAAGTGTAAAAGCAAAACTGGCGACGTGTTGTACAGCGACAGGTAGATGAGAGATTGCCTGGTCAAAAGCTCATTGGAGAAGAGCATGTTGAGCAGTGTATGCGAGCGGGTGAGGAGGCGCCGATTGGGGCTTCTGCAGAGAGTGATGCGTCATCGACCCTGGCAATCTTCATTCTAGCCACACCAGCCACATTCACGACATCTACAAACAATAGCAACCATGTCGACAGAAGAATTGGTTCGAGTCACTGTCCTTGCGAATCGCAATCCCAAGCTTTCGGAAACTGAATTTAACGACCATTGGGCAAATAAGCATGGCCCTCTTATCACATCGTGGCTACAGCGTCACGGCATTGTCAAATACGTCCAAGTCAGCTTTCCTCTACCAATCTAGAATCTTGCCTGCGTGAAGCGATGCGAATTCTCTTCATATGGATGCTGACTCTTCTAAGTATCATACTACATCGAAACATAAAGCGCTTTTAAAACTGCCGACACTCTCATACGATGGCATGGCGGACTTTTGGGTGCGAAACTTCGAGGATTTTCAGAAAGCCTACGAAGATCCTTTCTACTTGGATGTCGTGAAGAAAGATGAGGAATACCTGTTTGACCTAGAAAGTTTGCGTGTTACTGCAGGTGTAGAGTACTATGTTATCGAGGATGGGAAAGTGATGCAGGAACATGCGCGCAAGATCTAGTTGTCTCTGTACTTAATCGCACGTGAGCACGACAGTCGACCATGGAAAGAACGTGTTTTTTTGTTAGGTCTCATGCGCAAAGTTGCGTCTTGTGGAGACCAGCAACTGCAAGCTCATAGACAAAAGCTTGCTTCATAGGCAACCAGTTACATGGTACGTAAAGGTAAAGCAAAGTTGTGTGCGAAAACCTTCCATATACTCTTGGTCACTCGCTTCTCACTTCTGGTTGAAAAGATGACAATTCCTTGGTAGCCGGACCAAAATCGTACTTTCCATGGTCCTGCGATGGCCTAGCAAGGACGAGCCACTCACAACTACCACTCCACCGTCGTCGTCTTTGGTGATCGAATCGCCTGAATATACAGGAGGATCAAATATACTCGTAGCTCTGCAAGATGCAGTCACCTCTAAATAACCCCTTCTAGTATCGCAGAATGCTTGGTATTCACCCGCGTGGCACAATGCGCTGATCCAAAAGTGGTCCGTGAATGGCCTCGTGCAGCAATGACTCCAACGCTGTCTACCACGGAATACCTTTTGGTCTTTCACTACCAGTGGATGCCTTCAGCGCGCTTACCATGCATGTATATAAACGCCTACAGGTTCAATATCGTTTCTTACCAACCACGGTGTTGAGTTCTCCGGTCGATCTTGATCCCACCAACAGAGCCGTTGCACACAGCCATCTTACGAGAGGAAGACCAGCGTAGCGTAAGCCGATCGAATTAAAGTTACCGAGAACAGTATACTGACATCTGTAACTAGTGATTCAGAGATATGCCGGTGATCATCGTTAGCAGACCCGAAGAGCAGCAGCCGACTCGCAGACGCGATTCATCGGCCTCATTCGAGCTCAAATCCATCGATTTTCCTCCTTTGTCTACTAGGATACTGTCTTCACGATATCACAGTGCTGCTGAGCCGGCCCAGTCGTGGTCGGGCGTTACACGGCATGGCTTGAAACCACGGCCCAGCTTTGCGCGCTTCATGGATCTACCAAAGGAGATCCGTTTTCTCATCTGGGCCCTGGCATTCCCTTTCATCGGCCAAGTTGCGGTGCGAGACGCTGTCAAGCGCGGAGACGACCCAAAGAAACCCAGATTCTTGCCCGTTTTGTGCTTCACCTCGAAGAAAACGTTCGAGGAAACAGTAGCGAACTTCATCATTGCCTCCAAGATCCTCGTTTGTTCGTATAACGACAACCTGTTTCTGCGCGCTTTCCTCGAGGCAGAAAACGGATGCTTCGAACAGGTCCGTCAACTAGACTTCGAATTCTTCTCCAGATACAAAGGCGATACTACCGAGAACGCCGACCTTGAGCTAGCGGTTCAGTGTACAGGACTGCGTATCATCAAGCTTGGCTTCCATAAGGAAGAGCTCACATACTATCGTTTGGACGATGACTCGGATATGTGGCTGCAATGTTCGACCCAACCAAACAAAGCCGCCGACCTCTTCTCTAAGTACAAGCTTGAGCGGCTACTAGATTGTGACATGCTCGAAACCATCATCATCGAGCATTCCGGATACTTCTCACTAACGGCAGAGGCGGTCGCAGCGGACTTGGGCGCGATGTTGAGAGAAAAGTTCGCAGCCAAGGTATCGAAACAGGCCATCGAGGTAGTTTATACTCGGAAGGGAAGGCGGACTCGACAGATGTACGACTGGTAAAGACACTGCAGATCATCAGGCGTAGTATAGTGATTGCAATATGAAAATGCATGATGGAGTGAAAAGATTGTGGATCTTTGGCACATCAGTCGCCTGTTGTTGAAGAAGAGCGGTCTGTCGTAGTTCAGCCATAATGTTATCAGCTTCGCAAATATGTACTGTATCGTTCCATACGACAGGCATGATCACCTGGAGGAGATACCCAATGACTACGTTCCTAGACGTATAATCCAGTTGGCGTAGCTTGAATTCGACGTTACAGCTCCCAATTTGTTATGTTGGGGCGCACTTCTCTACGACAAGCTTGTTTCGAGCGTAGCTGCGCACCCTTTGTGGACATGTCTAAAGCCGAGAGCAACCTGGGTTGAGACAGTCTTAGAGGTCATAATCGCCGCGCAGTCCAGAGTGGGCGTATTGGTCGGCCGAGAGCATGATTCAATTTTCTGATCGTATCGCCGTGGGAGTTTACAAGTGTCCTCCCTCAGAAAATAGATGGCTTTCGCCAATGTAAGAAGCCCCATATAAGCAACAAGGTCTTTCTACTTTCTCCTATTCAAGATGTGTCAGCTCGAACTATTACCATAATCGAAAGAATCCCCCTTAATACAGGTCTCTCCAGCTTTTGGTTCAGTCTTGACTGCAGAAGTGCATGCCGCCAACGTTGAAGCATGCGCGTGTCGACGCATATTCCTTCATGTACTTGGGTAAGTAATGTTAATGCAATCAGAATCCAGTCCGGTCCTACGCAGAAACTCATTTGCTACCTAGTTGCCATCAGCCTCAACACATTGCGGCGAAGTTCATGTCGAAGTCTCAGTCATCGACGTGCCGAATTTCCGCTCTCCGCCCCAGGAATGAATGGCATCTTGGCATTTACCGGTATTCCACCACAACGCCACCACCATATCCTTTTGCCGGTTAAATGGGCAACCTGCACTGAGACGCGCAGCGCGGTTCCGGCAACCGGGGGGCGTCTTCGCCAAGGTGACTTTCCAGGTCGGTTCTGTGTCCCAAAGCGCCATTGATCACGACTCCATGTACCACTTTGCGAGCCACCTGTTGGCGAGGCGGGACGTTTTGCGATGGGAAGAAAGCCCCAACTAGCCTGTTCGCTTGCGCATGAACAATATCGCAGTGACACCAACAGCTCGGCGCCTGGAACTCGTTTGTGTAGATACGGACCCAAGGAGTTGAAGTATCCGTCGTATCTGTGCGAGCACCGACCCCGTAGCTGATTACTCCGGATGGCTCCCGTGGGCGCATGCCAAGGCTGCACGCGGCCTGCAGCATAGCTCCGAAATTCACCTAATCAGCTTCCCGCCACCTCGCGTCGCACACGCGACTTCTGCCGCGGGACGACTTGTCCAACCCTCACAACCTATCTGAGAACATATTGGTAGTCACTTGCGCTTTCTCGACGTCCGCCAATGCAGAACCTCAACTATCGACTTCGTCACTACAAAATGACTCTCGGAACGTCAGGTTCGGTGCGTAAGGCCATTTATCCACCTTGGCAGGTCATGGCATCGCATTACGAGCTTGACCTACCACAACTGGACCCATGGTTGGCTTTTCCAAGACTCCAGTGCAGAACTCCAAGAGACGTGCCGGATGCTAGGTAAAATTATCCGCGGGACGAGTCACAGCTTCACAGGGCGTGTGTAGAGTCTTCGAGGGGTCTTTCGATCAAGCCCGGAAGCGTATGGGGCCTTGGTGCTGGGCATCGCGGAGCAGACAGAGCACCAAGCAACACATGGCTCATCGTCGAAGATCGTTTCCAATCAGATGGCGTCAAAATCTTGTGATGAAGGCGTCTATCATCTGATCAACTCCAAGTGATACACTAGAACCACCAGGCTTTGCAAGCAAGTCTCCCTACGCTTGCCGCTTCTTTGCCCCGCGATGTATGCCTCCAATGTATGCCTCCGTCGTTTACTGACTATTGCGAACAATATCAAGGCGCTATCAAGCACCAATGATAGACTGCATCCTGTTATTGGATCTGCCATCCATCGTTGTTCCATGTTCTAGCGTTTAAATCACAGACTTCTCGAAGCTAGCTGAACACCCCATGGGGATACCACAAATTGCATCGGACCCTCGATATCGGTATTAGCGAGCAGTGCCTAGATATGACAAGACGGGTCTTCTCTAGTCTTGTAAGTCTAGTCCTACGGCGCTACGGGCCTGGTGCCAACGGATCGCTCGGTGGGGTTCTCTTGGTATCACCTTACTGGTGCTTTCCTCCGTTGCTGTTAGGCTGTCTTCCTGCAAATTGCGGTACCCATGTCCGTCAACCCGCGGTGGAGTAAGCATGCGAGTCGCTCATCCGGGGTGTGGGTCTCTTGTGGTAATTGTAGATCGAATATAAGTATTGGACGCTGAACGAGCGTAAGTCGCATCCTCAAGGGACTTCGCCCATCAGTAGCAAAGCCTACCGGTTCTGAACTCAACCCAATCTTCACGCTATCTTGTCGCACATCGCTCTTTATCCAAGATGGTGGGCATGTCCATGGGAGCGCCGAAAGGCAACAGTGCGGTTGCTCGCGAGGAAGCGCCTGAGTTTGAGAAGGTCATCTGGTACAAGGATCCAAACATGCGAAAGCTGTTCTGGCACTCTTCAGTCCTTTGCATTGCCTCTGCAACTACTGGTTACGACGGGTGAGTATTCCTTTTCGCAACACATTGGATTCGGCTGATAATTATCTAGCATGATGATGAACTCTTCACAACAGATGAACTACTGGCAAACTTACTTTGACGAGCCCTCCGGTAACCGACTGGGTCTGATGAACAACATGTACAACATCGGTTCGATCGTTAGTTTCTTCCTTGTCCCGTTCCTCACCCAGTGGACCGGTCGCAAGATCCCAATCGCCGTCGGTTGCTCCATCATGATTGCTGGTGCTCTTGTCTCAACCTTCTCTACGAACTGGCAGATCTACATGGGTGGCCGGTTTATCCTTGGGTTCGGTAACTCTTTCGCCCAGATGTGCTCGCCCATTCTCCTCACCGAGATCTGCCATCCCCAGCACCGCGGTATCTTCACTGCTGTATACAACTGCTTGTGGAACCTGGGAGCGCTTTTCGTCGCATGGATCGCATGGGGTACATCTCAAGCGAGCAACGATTGGTCTTGGAGATCTATCACCCTTCTTCAAGCCCTTCCTTCATTCCTTCAACTGTGCTTTCTTTGGTGGGTTCCTGAGAGTAAGTTCGACCCACATATTGGACGATCGGAGAACTCAAGCTGATATAACCCTCCAGGTCCTCGTTGGTTGATCTCCAAGGAACGCTACGAGGAGGCTCTGGACACCCTCGCGTACTACCATGCCGGTGGCGACAAGAACAATGCAACCGTTCAGTTCGAATACATTGAGATGAGAGAGGTCATCCGTATGGAAGCCGATGCGAATAAGAACTCTAGCTACGTAGACTTCGTCAAGACAAAGGGTAACCGATGGAGGTTGGCGATTCTTATCTCCCTCGGTATCATCTCTCAATACTCCGGCAACGCGCTCTTCTCTAACTACATCAACTTGGTTTACGAGGGCGCTGGAATCACTAGCGAGAACCAAAAGATGGGTGTAGGTTTACCTGAAACGATGTACAGAAATCCGTACTAACGTCTTGTTCAGCTTACTGGTGGTGAGCGTATCTTGGCTCTTTGCGTTTCAGTCTACGCCGCCACCTTGATCGACAAGGTTGGTCGCCGTCCACTTTTTCTCGGTGCCACCACCGGTATGGTCATTTCGTTCGTGTGCTGGACCGTCACCTGCGCAGTCTATGAGAACTCTGGCGACACCAATTCCGCAGCTGGCTACGCTCAGATTCCATTCGTGTGGATCTTCGGTGTTTTCTATGCTTTTGCTTGGTCTGGCCTACTCGTAGCATACGCCCTGGAGATTCTCCCCTACGCCCTTCGTGCCAAAGGTCTCATGGTTATGAACATTACTGTTCAAGCTATTCTCGCTGTCGGTGGTCAGACGAACCCCGTTGCGTGGGACAACCTTCCTAAGCATTGGAATTTGGCCCTCTTCTACACTCTCTGGATCACCGTCGAGCTTGTATTCGTTTACTTCGTCTACCCCGAGACCAAGGGTCCCACACTCGAGGAGATTGCCCGCATCTTCGATGGTCCAGCCGCTGTTGCTCCAGTGGATATGGATGCTATCGCGAGGCAAGCCGCTAAGGAACGCCTCCACGGCTCTGGCGATGATGAGAAGGAGCCGCATATCCAGCAGACCCAGGTCGTCTAGGGTATCGGACTTTGCTCAACGGTAGTTCGTCTCGTAGACATGAGGGTCATCAAGCTTCGTAGTTTTAACAGTTCGTTCGTACTGAAGCAGCCTTAGTTCACAATAGAGAAGCTGTTTTGATATAATCTGTACGGTCGCATACTGCTACCTTGACCCGTAATAACCATGTTTCAGGAATGCTTAGGATGTGGGGAGGATCTTCAGGCATAATTTGTGATGAGACACATGTTAGCGCGCCCGCCAAGATACCATCGCTGGGCTAGACAAATACCCCGCATCGGAGGAAACCCCCTCTCACCTCCTCGCATGCCAAATTAGCGTCTTACCCTGACAACAGTTCCTTGCGAGTGACATCTTACTTCCCAAGTATACTCATTCCTGTCAGTTACATTACCATCTCATTGTCCTTGTTCGGCTCGTCATTGTAATCATGCAGGCCCATTTCGGTGTGCAAATGATTGTTGTTTAGAGCCTGCAAACCTGTCATAAGTGGCGACGACAATATACATCTTGACTATTCTACCATCGAGTCTCCTCTCATTCTTTAGGAAATTGCAAATCTTGCGCAACCCTTCAGCCCAGCTCGTCGCATATCCAGGACCGGCCTGTCGCCGCGACATTGATCCAAAAGTCTAAGCCAACCTCCGATCACGAATCCTCTCCTGCTACTAGACCCAGCTGCTGAGTACCCCATGTCGCATAGAAGGGTGCGATATCGTAGGAGAGATCGGACAAGCCTGACGGCCCTTAACTGGTAGTGCTATCATCCCACGCCATTGCCAAGATTTTCAATATGAGCAAGCGTTCAGCGTTGGCTAGATCGTATAAGCTTAGCAAGGCGTAAGTTCGTGTCTACGTTGAGAATCAGCTTGGCAAGGCCACCCTCAGGTTAGACCTGGAATACACACATCCGACTCATCGTAGTTTGCCTCCATTCTTCAAAGCGGTATGATTGAGTTGAAATAGCAGTGGAAGGCTCGTCCCGCCATGCACTCGATCATTGTTAGAGCTGAACTGCCTCGCTAGACTAAAACTTCATTTCCAGTAAGAGCAATCGCAGGGCGAACGCTTGGAACGCCTGAAACTGTCTCACTTGGAACGGAATACCAAGCGCTCCTCACTAACATATTGCTCATTATATACAATCATGCAATCTATCTCGCATTCTCTTTCGATCCTGTCACCCAACTCCAAGCGTTCATTTGCTGTCCCTGGGGCTTGGCCAACAATACCAAGTAAATCAGCATGCTCATCAGCAACGCTTCCAAGCTATCAGACAGACATTGGTAGTGATCAGAAGTGCGTCTTAGGCAGAGCAGGTATGGTCTTGGTCACAAGAGGATCATATAAAAAGGTGGTTGCTGGCCACGTTTGGAGTACCAAAACCTTCCGAGTAATCGCATCATCATCTTCACTTCACGATCAGCAGACTTTCATTATCAATATGAAGTACCTCACTACCATTTCGGCTGCTCTCAGTCTCATCCTCTCCACTACTGCGGCGGCTACTCCCGGACCACTCATCAATGCCGACCTCCTTCCTCGCGATATGTCTGCCATGCCTCGTGGTATAACATCTCTCTTGACTAGAGACGCAATGATGGATCGTCGTGCTCTCGAGAAGCGTGCTGGTTGCTTTCAGGCATGTAACTCAGGATGTGGAGGCTGCACCAGTATGGGCTGCCTTAGCGGTTGCCAGATCAATTGGTGAGATTAGCTCCAAATCCGCGGTTGAAGTAGCCCTCTAGGTATTCAAAATGTTACTAATAACCTTCTCATAGCTCGATCTGTTGTGAAATCCACAACGGTAATTGCACCGACTGCGGTACTCAGTATGAGTGTGATCAGTAGTGATCCAAAGACATATTGGTCGGAATGTGAACAAGGAGTCTTGCCACTGTCTGTTGGCTTTGTCATGCGATAAGAGATATGGGGTAGAATACACTCGCTAGTCAGAACTGAATACGATTGCGGGCTTATCATAATCTAATGAACCGAGAAGTGAGATAAGCTAGTCTATGTTCAACAGCAGTGGAGCTGCTGTTGTGCGTCCATGTGCTGCTGCTATGTGACTTTCCGACGTACTGTCCAGATATCTAGAGGACAGCGCATGGTCTTGCAGAATATTGTGGAAAGTGGTTAGCTCGAAGTCGAGTTCAATCCGCTGCAACAAAGCGCCTTGCTCAGCACGCCCCACATTGTTCGTTCCTATCTCGGTATCTCCATTTCCATTGTCTTTTTATTAACCAACACCTAAAGGAGATCAACAAAGCGATACGAAACGCGTTGGTGCTGCTTTGCCATATGTCGCAGCGAGTTTATATATTCGTAGAGTTAGGCAGTTGATCTTGCAGCTCGTCGCATAACCCGACCTAGCGATCACGACAACTCACCCACCATGGCGGGTAACCTGGCTCCTCGCGTTGTCAATATTGGAAGTATCGACACGTATGAAAGTATAGATGACGTTGATGCAAACCTTTACGATGGCTTCCTGGACAACCAGACGAGGAACGCATTTCTCGCGATGATGCGGCATCTTATCGGAAAGAGAGGCAAAGAATGTATGTATATAACATAAAGTAGATTCGGAGTATGTGGCTCATCTTCATAGTTCCCCGAGGCAGCCGCGGAAGGAAGGTTGTGAATAAATGGAAAGACAAGCAAAACTATTGGAGAACGAAGGTATACACTGGTCAACCTGCGGCGACAGCAGTCAGACCACTCCCGACTCCACCACCCATTGCTCCACCAATGGCCCTGCAAGCTTCATTGACTTCAGTAGATCACGCACAGGTAGCGCAACAACAATCGCAAGAGTCAGGTGCAACTGGAGACGCGCCGGAAGGAGATGGTGTAGACACGCCTACAGCTATATCTGAAGCTTCAAGTGGAGAGCGCTCGCCTCCATTCTATATTCGAAACAGTCCTGAAAGAAAACAATTTTTGGCTCCTACGGCGGGGCAGCGACGTGATTTCTACAACCATCAAGATGGTAATTGGAAGTTTGCGATGACTCTCTATCAAACTAGACTTGATGAAAGCGCGGCGAATGAGCGGCGGTATGAGAAGGGGACGATGCCTCGCAAATCAGTTTTCCTTTATGTTCGAACCACTGATGCTGGGTTAATCGAAGATGTGAGTCTTACAGCGTAGGTGCATTTGGATAGCCTTACTCATCGTTCTTAGCAAATCACAGTTAAATGTCTAGAGGCGCTGGATGTGAAAGAGTTCAGCGATGCGAAGCACGAGATTCTTATGAACCAGCGCATCAGCCAACTCAATTGTTCGCATATGATACCATACCGCGGTAGCAGCGAAAGACCTTGCACTAAGAAAATCCATCGTCGCAACAATGACAAATCAGTGCCAACTGTCTTCAGTATATACTCGTCTTTTGCCGAACTTGGGACTCTTGCACGCGTCTACGAAGGGCATAAACTCACTACTCCCAAGAAACCTGTACCCGAGCATTTCATCTGGTATCTACTCAGTCAGGTGACCGAGGCACTGATAGCGCTGCAGCAGGGTACTTGTGGAGAAGACGCAGATTCGGATGCCACCTCGGTGGTGTGGCATCCAATCATTCATTCCGATATCAAAGCCGCCAACATATTCCTTCGATCCAACAACACTCAATACCCCGCTTATCCAAGAGTTGTTTTATCTGATTTTGACATCGCTTTTGAACTAGACGATGAATATGAGAAGCAAAAAAGGATGGTCCAAGGCACGCCGGGATTGATGCCTCCAGTAAGTGGGATGCTGGCACTATCGAAGCGATGCTAACCTCGATTAGGAACGAGACGGTGCTGGATTGTTCGAAGATCATTGGATACCAAATGAGTGGCTTATCTCGGAGAAGTCGGACATTTGGAGTCTAGCTATGACAGCGTGGGCACTAATGATGGCCCACAAAGAGGAAAGCTTCTACGAGAATGTCCAAGAGCGATCCAAGAACCCAAACCATGTTCAAAATCTGAGGGATGGAAATGTTGGAAGCCGAGATAGTATTTTCCCCCAAACGTTGGGAGAAATTCCCGCAGAATACAGTGTGCGCCTGTGCCAAGTCATCTCGCGCTGTCTACGGTACAATCCCAAAAGACGCATGTCACTTGAGGTCCTGCGAAGAGTCAGCGACGATAACCTGTCCAGACTCGATAGGATGTATGGCGAAGAAATAAGAAAAGGAAAAGACGCAATCGCCGATGAATTCAAACTCGAATATGCCAAAGAAGATAGTGACGAGTGGGCACAATATGCTATCGGCCAGGAATTTGTACCGCCACGAAAACGGCGAAAGACAGACAGCGCCGGGGAATTTGAAGAGAGATTGACTAGACTGGCTACTGATTGGGCTTCCAAGGCTGTATACCCGCGCCCTAGTACAGAAGTCCAAGATGAGGTACTGAAACATGTCGATAACCTCATCAGCAGCTCGACAGAAGAAGCGATTAGGACCTTCCGTGAGCGTAAAGCTTATCTCACCGCCTGGCAATATCTTTGTTCGAGTATAGGCAGATACACATCATCTCAACGTGACGTTTATGTGGCTACCGATATCACCATCGAGGCTTTACAAGAATCGCTCGAACGCAAGACAAAGAAGGCAGTGCTTATGTTGCTCTGCGAGACAGTCTTGGAACTCGCCTTGGAATCCGCATCAGGAGATCAAAAGACCGGTCTTCACACGTTGCAGCATGTGGTCATGTGGGGTCTAGTGTTGTTGGAGATCAATGCGGAGCCGGTGACGCCACGATTGAGTGACAAAACGGAGATGCATCGCGGCATGGCCAGCTTTATCCTTGATCAACCTTCCGGTGTGCCTGTGCATGAAGATGCCGACCCAGATGTAAGTATCACATGAGTATCGAGATCATCACTGGTAGTTCTGTAGGTTGTTATTACTGTTGTTGCCTTCTCAAAACGGCAAGTCCGTCCCCTCCCTATCATGATGCAAATGTCTTTGTGTGAGTTCAACTCGACATGCGGCGCAGAAGGTGGACCTTTTTGACACTGCATGCTTACACCAACAGCACTCTAAAGGATCAGAATATAGTAGTTAGTAGTATAAGATTTCGATCAATAGGTTGACAGCTACGGCATGCACAAAGTTCAATCTTTGCGAACGATTTCGCTCGCGCATAATCGCCAAGCTTGGTGTTCGCGCGCCCTTCAAAAAAAGATTGCAGGACTTCGCTGATCCGTGCCTGGAATCTCGCGTGGCCTATAAGCTGTCCTACCAGGCTAGAAACGCAAAAAGATGGACTTGCAGGGAATCGAACCCTGGACCACTCCCATGCTAAGGGAGTATTATACCACTAAACCACAAGCCCGATTTTTAAATCATTCTGATTCGCTGATGAAGAGCAAGACAAAAGTAAAATATATATTAAGCGGCGGTTGATATTTGCGTAGCCGAGTGGGGTACGGAAGTGACTTATGGTCCGACGGTCAATCACCCCCACTGAGCTCACTTTGCCTCTCTAGTCGAGCGCCTCAACGCATGATAAGTAATGGGGAAATTGCGCTGCCATTCACAAGCCTGTACGACCACGCAATTCAACTACGTCGAAATTATGTGCTCCTGTATCCTCGATCCCGAGCTTATCTGACAGGGAGCGGCTCTTGAGTTGCTAAAAATTCCCTCTCAACACCGCAATTACACGCAGTCTTAAACCCAATACTCTCGATGACCAAATTCTCACGACCATCAGGTCTCTAGAAGCCGCACCGTTGAGCCCGTTGCCCCTGCTAAGCTTACCAAGAGAAATACGCAACCACATCTATGCCCTTGTACTATCAACTAGTCCGCGGGGTCATATCGATTTCAGTCTGACATTGAACGATAGACGCATCAACCAGTTGCAACTGACCTGTCGCCAACTTTACAGAGAGACTCGGCTGCTCGAATTCAAAGACAACCCTGTGAAGATCAATGACCATATAGCCGAGTCCTCACTTAGGGATTTACTGGACGAAAAACACCCATCAGAAGCAAAGATGATATTTCTTGGCCTGACTCGCTCGCTCGGTCTCAAGAGACTTTCGTGGATTAAGAGTCTAACACTCTCCAACCAAATTTCCGCTGTGGACCACGCGAATTGGTCAGAATTAAGAGAGATGGCGAGCACGATGGTCCACTTAACCAAAGTCTTGATGAACAAGCCATCGCTACGAGTGAAGTACATCATGCACCACTTCTGCAGGGCGAACCTGCTCAATAAGTTGGGCGACGATGTTAGTGACATCTCTATCGGCACGCATGGCATCGTGCTGTCTAGCGTCATACGCGGCAACGCTCTAGAGGACATGTGGCCAACAACAACAGCAGTAGTACTAGTAATGAGGGAATCATACGAACGCACAATGAGTATAGCAGAAAAGCTCCCTGCTCTTCGGGTTGTGAGGGAAGCGTCATTAAGAGTGAAGAGACTGGGACAGAATCAGATTCTTTCCTAACCCGGATATTGTCACAACACCGCGATCATTTGTCTTGGGCCCGACTCCAGTCGAATGGGAGCTCAGGTTCAAACGATGGGCAGCATTGTTCAGGCGCTGGGTGGAAGAGGGGATCTGAAGATCTTATCAAGTGCAATGACAGATGGTAAAATATGGAGATACGCTATATGTCCAGTGCAGCCAGCGACCATCTCCGCTTCTCAGCCCCGGTCTTTTCAAGACCACGACGATGTTGCCTCTGCCCTTTCGTTGGTAAAGAACGCCTCTATACTGCATCGTGCCGTATGGCAGATCAGGCGTGCGAGGAACTTTGAAGAACAGAATTAATAAAACTGGCTCCCTCACAGAGGCCTTGACGTTGTAGTTTTTGGTTCTAGTGTTTCATATGTCGATCGTGATTATTGATGTGTGACTGGGCGTGAATGAAAGAGCTCAGATGAAAGCAGACGCATCCGGCGCACGGGCCCGCAGTTGCCTCGGTGACATCACAAACAAGCTGCGCAGACTTTCCAACTCCACCTATCACTCATCACCGCGACCACACGAGCCAACCCACGCCTGTCTCACTTCCGTCCTACAACTGTCTCGGTCGCAACCCCCGCTGAATCGTCGACTCACCTCAACTGCCCCACCACGGCACCGACATGGCTGATGCGCGCGGAGAGTATTGGTATTACGAAGATGGCGTGGATCCAAACAAGATAACAGTCCCGGAACTGAGGAGCATCTTACTCCGACATGGCGTTCAATACCCTTCTTCGGCAAAGAAGCCCGCTCTGGTTGGCATGTTCGTCGACCTCGTTCTCCCCCAGAAAGCACAGGTCCAAAGGGCGCAGGCACGCACAAAGCGATCGACGCGGGGCATCGTAGATGTTCCCTCCAGTTCAGCCAGCACAGTAGAGACAGACGATGCCGAAGACGAGACGCTTGTAGTACCTACACCTGCGACTACGCGACGCACAACCCGACGAACAACCCGCGAACCGACAGAGGAAGCAGATGTACCGGCACCACGCGCCAAGACACCCTCGCGGGCTGTTCCTGCTAAACACAGCAGAGCGCTTGAACCTGAGGTAGATGAGCGACCCGCGACTAGACGTATACGCAAAAGCGCCACTCCTGCGCCCAAGGAACCCACGCCCGAGCCGGAAGCGTGGCATCGCCACGACGCTGCCAGTCCCTTCACCCAGGAGAACCCTTTTCAGAGTGGGAGCTCTCCTGCAGTGCCAGACACGATATCACGCGACCGTCGTAGGCGTACTACAGGATATGCTCAGGAGAGGCGCAAGAGCGACGCGCATCGCCGGAGGACCTTTCAACCCAAGACTGAGCAACAAGACGACGGCGTTATGGTACCCACTCGGGGGACATTCGACGTGGCAGACCCGCGTGTGAAGCAGCAGGAGGACGATCTCGCAGATGCCGGCGAAGAGTTCACGCCAGAGGAGCAGCTTGATTTAGTGCGCGAGCGGGCAAGGGCTGGTGAAGTGGACATTTTGCCTCCCCGGAGACGTAGGCAGAAAGGCAAAAAAACGGGAACAATCAAAGCAATGGCCGGCACTCTTCTTCTCACAGCTTCGGCCGCCTTCGCTGGCGTATGGCGACAGGAAAAGATCGAAGTCGGCTTCTGCGGCGTTGGACGAGATGCCATCGGACTTGCTGGTGTGGAGATACCGAGCTGGGCGGACCAAATCCTCCCACAATGCGAGCCTTGTCCGCCACACGCGCAGTGCTTCCGCGGATTGACTCTCAGGTGCGATCCCGATTTCATCATGAAGGATCATCCGCTGTCCCTCGGTGGCTTGGTTCCTTTACCACCGACCTGCGAACCGGACAGTGAGAAGACTCGCAAAGTGAACGGTATCGCGAACAAGGCAACTGAGATACTTCGCCAACGCAAGGCCCAATACGAGTGCGGAGAGCCTGATGCAGCAGGAAACCTAGTGGAAAGCCCTGAAGTGAGCGAGGTGGATTTGAAGCAACAGATGGCATCTCAGAAAAGCAAGAGCTTGACGGATCAGGAATTTAGTGAGCTGTTCGACAGAGCTTTTCCTGAGCTGGTTATGCGGGAAGAAATAATCGAAAGCACCGACGGGTAAGTACTTTCCTTGCTAGTCCCATCACTTGTACAGCATTTCTGACGTGGAATTGTACTAATCAGTTACTCTTCCTTGAACACAGAACAACAGGCGCACGGCGTCTCGCATCCACCTCCCTCGCCAAGCTCTCCCTCTCCTGCAGCGTCCGAAGATCCCTCCGACAATCCTTTGAACGACATCTTCTCCAAATTGTAACAATACTCTTCCTCATTGCCACTGGCTCATACGGAAAGTATGCATATACTAGTAACCGGGCGATGGAAGTTCGGGCCAAGCAGCTAGCAAGCGACGCGTATGACAGACTCCAGGACCAAGCCGCGTTGAGCTACTACGACTCAGGCGCTGAGAAGGGCATCAGTATGACACAGCTGCGGGACGATGTCTTGAGGACAGAGTTTAATGCAAAGCGACGACAGAAGCTGTGGACGAGGGTACAGGCAAAGGTTGAGAAGAACAGCAACATCCGCGCAGGTGTCCGAACAACAGCTAGCGGCGACGTTGCTCGCATGTGGGAATGGGTCGGTCCTGTGAAGCGGATCGATGATGGAAGAACACCTGCGAAGGGTGAGAGCAGCAGATTCAGTCTTGGCATGGGTAGCAGCCCTCCATCTGCATCTCGAGATACAAAGGAGGTTCAGAAGTGGGAAGAGGGACATCCGATTTACTAGTCTTCACGTTTGAGCTTCCATTTGTTTTACCGGGTTCATGATCAGGCATGGTATATGGCGAACGATCTGCATTTTACTTAGCACGCATGATACCACAATGAATTCTTACCCGATCAACTCATGATGACGAAGGACCCGGTGTTCCCAATGTGCCTCTCCCTTGTCTTGGCTGTGGCTGGTGTGGTGTGGCGTCGGCTTACTAACATAGCCGAAGCCCACACAACGCTAGCAATATCGGCGCAGCGACCACAACACCTCCAGCAACACCGCCAACTTTTCGCTCATACTAACCACAGAGCAAAATCCGTCAAAATGGTGAGTGATATCTTTGCTGCTGGGAATATTGCGAAGGATACGGCATGTGCGACGAGCGACGAGCGAGCGAATTCACGAATCGATGACGATGGCGAGGCGAAACCTTCGACCCCACGACATTGTACCGACGACACTTTATCAAAACGGAATACAGCGGGAGACATCTGATGCTAAGACGGCTGGGCTGGATAATGTCTCTTGTTGCTGGTATGAGGGAGACGCGAGGGCCTTGGAGTAGAAGGGGCGGCGACTCCACCAGCCAACCATCATGCGCTCATATAACTTACATCACACTACGAAATATCCGCAAAGGCGCAGGATTGCGCTCGTATAATTCATGGCGGCATTGTCTTTCCGGGACTTATACGATCGCATCCTCGCGTTACCGATTCTTCGCCATCGTCTTTTTCGCTCGCTCGTCCCACATTCGTCGCTAGCAAAGGAAACGGAGAGCTTCAAGGCATTGATCACGGACGCTGACTTCCACCCCCAGGTCAACGTTCCCAAGACCCGCCGAACCTACTGCAAGGGCAAGGACTGCAAGAAGCACACCCAGCACAAGGTCACCCGTACGTGATGCACGTCCGCGCATTCGCACCACCCGTATACTGAGACTGTGTAGAGTACAAGGCTGGCAAGGCTTCGCTGTTCGCGCAGGGTAAGCGTCGTTATGACCGCAAGCAATCCGGTTACGGAGGTCAGACCAAGCCCGTCTTCCACAAGGTATGATCGCACGCATTCGGGATGAAGAAACGGGCGACTAACACCCAAACAGAGGGCGAAGACCACCAAGAAGGTCGTTCTCCGTCTAGAGTGCACACAGTGCAAGACCAAGGCACAGGTATGCTGCACTCACCTTCCACTAGCTCACAAATACTAACGCACCGCAGCTCGCCCTCAAGCGATGCAAGCACTTCGAGCTTGGTGGTGACAAGAAGACCAAGGGTGCCGCTCTCGTCTTCTAAGCGTGCATCTTCTTTCTCTCTCTTTTGCTGGGCTCTCGGCGTAGTCTTCGGGCGGATGGAATGGAACGGCTCTACCTTCGACTCAAGCAATGCATCAAACCATCAGTGCGATAAAGAAATGAAGGCGTGTGAGGCGGTGGAAGATTTGGCGACAAAAGGTCACCAGCCACGAATTTACGGACTGTAACCTACATATGCATCAAATGGAGCTCGATTGAAGGGACCGCAACAACGCTGCTTTTCTGATTCCAGTCGTGATTGTCAAGTGATGATTTCCAGATGTAGCAGGTACAACAACGCGGCTCGATTCCGACGGAATCATGTTTCCAAGTCGTGGTTGCCCCTCCACCCCCACTAACGCGTCAGTCGCGCCCTATCTTGTCAACGCCATAGACGCCACTTGTATATGTAACGTGAGTTTGACCATCTCTTAGACTAGCTCTACACAATGGCTGATTCCAACAAGAAGAGCGTGTTAATCGTTGGCGGTGGCGCCGTCGGTGCAATCGCAGCCGTCAACCTCGAAGCCGGTGGTCTGGCAACGGTAACCCTCGTCCTACGCTCCAACTACGACGTCGTCAAGGGACACGGATACACAATCTCCAGCTGTGATCATGGAAACTTAAAGGGATGGAGACCCAGTGTCGGTATGTTTGGCAATCTCACTCTTGTACACTTGGACGACCTTTAGGGGCGGGCCAATACTCAAACTGAGTGTGGCTTGTATGTGCGTGTGTGTAATGTGGCGTCTGGGGAAAAACAGCAGGCTGACATGTAAACCAATGTTTTTTTGAAATAAAGTCCGCAACAGTATCCCTGATCTCGTTGGGGAGGGCATCGAGCAGCAGCCATTCGATTATGTGATGCTTTGCACCAAGAACATGCCGGATATCCTTCCCACGGCCGTCGACCTAATAAGCCCTGCTCTCCCCACTGGCAGCAATGCGAGCAAGACTACCTTGATACTCCTGCAGAATGGATTGAATATCGAGAAACCGTTTCTGCGTCCTCATCCCAATGTTTGTATCCTGAGCGGTATTTCCATGATTGGTAGTGCGGAAACTATGCCTGGTACTATTGTAAGTATTTATCCCTGTTTCCTCTTTTCTCTGTATTAGTCTAGAAGGTGATAAGTTTGTATGTGTCTATATTTACTGACTGCGCACCCTTTGTTTTGTTTTCTCAGGTCCAAGATGAAGGCGATAAACTGTTAATCGGCGCCTTTCCCACATCAAACATCAACCCCGCCGTGCCCGAACGACGCGCCGAAGAATTCGTGCACATGTACTCGGCAGGCGGAAAAACAAAGTGCACCTACTCGCCCAACGTGCTGCACGACCGGTGGAAGAAATTGGTCTTCAACGCCTGTTTGAATCCAATCTGCGCCATTACGGGCCTGGACGACGGACGGCTACGCCTAGCGGACGGCGCGCTCGACGGCCTCGTGCGACCAGCCATGCGCGAAATCGTTGCCGCAGCCAAGGCGGTCTGCGGTGTGGACTTGGATCCAGGGGTTGTGGAGGAGACGATCCATGTTGATCCGTTGGAGAGCTGGTTGAAGCCTAGTATGCAGCAGGATTTGGAAAAGGGCAATTTCCTCGAGTATGAGAATTTGCTGGGGGAGCCGTTGAGGGCGGGGAGGAATGCTGGGGTTAGTATGCCGACGTTGGAAGTGCTGTATTACCTTGCCAAGGCGATTCAGTGGAGGATCAAGGAGAAGAGAGGATTGGTTGAGGTGCCGGGTAAGCAGTAGAGTGGTTGGAGGGTGGGAGGCGGTGTTGCGACTATGGACGTCACGTAGATGATGTGACAAGTTGTCATGTCATAGACTATGTATCGCATTATCAAGAATCACAATGCGAACATGGGAGAAGCTGTGACGATCAAGGATATGTGTTAGTCCGTTGGTACGTTGTTCTGGTTCCCACCCGTGTACAAGTGTTAGGGTGTATAGAGACGTGCTTCCTAAATAGTGAAGAGGTTGCATTTAGCAGTCGTAGTTAAGAAAGACAAAGAAGTTTTGGTAGGACATGTCTGCTTTCAAGTTCCCTGTGCCGTAGATACAAGCAAAGAGAGTAATAAATACAAAACCCTTCTGTTGAAGGAAGCTGTCCTTGAATACTTCGATGGTCGAGTATCGAGTAAATCCATCCAAAGAACCCCGTGTACTGGCACACCAACGGTATAGTCCAAATGAGTTGAATTGCCGCAGTCAGCCTTGCTTGAAAACTACTCGCATTAGTTCTCCTTCTTTGAGATAATGAACCAGTCCCTTTCATGGAAATGTTACATGTCCGTATCCGCATTCTGAAGGAGGAAAATAGATTTCCGGGTATTGTTGGCCATGTTCCCTACATCTCTTCGACCCCTTCTCTAGATGCCATTCTCAACCCAATCCTTCGCGTACTTGTAGCCGATCCATTGCTCTGCCTCTGGAACGACCTCGCCGTGCGCCGCCCATGTAAGATCCTTCTTGATAAAGGGTATATGCGTGCCTTCAGGAACATCAGGAAAGTACGTCAGATTTTTAGCTTGCAGATCTGCCAGATCCACACCTGGAATCTCCCTCCACCTCCTCGCAAATAACATTGGTCCGACCTTGAACGGGGGACCAGGATACAGCTTTTCAACCCCTTCGCCGCGGATGTACGAGTAGACATCTGCAGCATCGGAGATAAAGCAGATAGCAGTCGGAGTAGTCAGAATCGGACAGGTCCCTGGAAGATTCGCGATGTAATATCGATGGTCAAGTATCACGCGCCATTTAGGCAAGTGATACTTGACTATCATCAAGGGGTTATCGTTGCATAGCCGTGTAAGGCGAGCAATGGTATGCGCGTCCTCCGGCATCTTGTGGGGTGGGTGACAGCCTTTAGTCTCCATCCTGATGTTGATAGTCTTGATCCACGACCTTTTCGCGACGGGTATCGTTGACAGCCATCGATTCAGCAGTAAGAAGGATGTCGCGTTCTCGCTCTTCTTGGAGACACGAAACATGATGTCGTTGTATTTAAGTTCCAAGCCAACGGTCTCAGCGTGCAATTCCTTGCTGACATACTTGAACTGGTTGTACTCGACAGGGTCTACATCGAATGCAGGTTCGTCGAGCGAGTTGGTAGATGTCACACGGAAGTAGAGGTAATGTCTCTTCTTATTAGGGTTGTAATCGTCCCAGACGACCGGGTCGAAGCAACGTAGAGGTTCCGGGGCAGTGAGGGCGAGCTCGTAGATGGCATTGCGGATCTCGGCTGGCAGCAGGCGCAAGAAGGGCGAGTCACTGGCCATTGTGGTGTGACGCTGGACTTGACTTGGTTCAAAATCCAAGTCGAAAGAACGTGTTATGAGTGTGGACAACAAGGAAGTTGCGGTTTTGACCGGGAGGTGTTTGTTTGCTACACGCCGCCTAATTGGGAAAGTGCGCATTCTCCTGTACTACCATTTCAGTAAGACAGTTCATGTTACACAGGCGGCCCGACCTCTCTCCACAAAAACTTGTGAATCCCACATTCTGTGTTGATTGCTAGCTCGACGGATGCTATCATCGAGCACGCTATCATGCCTGTGAGCTCAAAGTCATGATTGAGACTTTTTATCCATCTCATGACACTGTGCAGGCATTGTTGCCTACTTGAACCAAGTGTTTCAAGAGTAGCATATGTATGCATAGATGAGAAAACTAGAAGCCGACAGTGTCGTTAGTCTGCTGTAAGCTTATGCAGACCGCAAGATACCTAGGTAGGGCCTATTGCACCCGCACCTGTCCAGCTTTTCTCTTGTGTGGGATGTTGGTGGCGTAGAGGTCTTGCATGGTTACCTTGGCAGCTGGCTTCCTTCAACGTCACGTGGAAGCCGAATAGACAGCCTCACGAAGCATCGTACGATATCATGACATGTAAGCCTGCAGGTCTACGGTGGACTCGATGTACCAGGTTGGTGTTGCAGCAACTCGGCGAGATGCTAACGAATGGGCATAATAGATCAATCATGACAAAGCGAGGCATTTTCTCTCATCACGATCAAAATGTAGTTGGCGTCGTTATTCGATCGGAGAAGGCGACGTCTCATGGAAGGATGGCCATCCGAAGCAGGGCCGCAGAGTTGGCGATTGGACAGTCACTCGTTCGCGTCGACGTTGTGGAGGGGGGTTCCTTCTAGCAGGCGGGCCATGGCATTGCCGCTGCAAGGGCATGAAGATCTTTTGTCGTAAAACCGGTAGAGACGGAAGATCTTTGGGCTCTGACGGCGTGCGGCATGCCAGGATAAACCAGGTTTTGGTGAGCTAGAGAGCGGAGCCGAGGTGGCGGTGCAGTTCGGCTTATGGCTGGTGCTTGGCGAGTGACGAATGACGAGTGACGACGCTGTGAACCAACTTGGGCTGCTGGCCATGACCGGCAAGAGTCAAAGAATCTTCTCAACTCCTCCACGTGAACTTTCTTACTCAACGCCTGTCTCTCCTGTGACTGTACCCTATGCCCTCCTGCTTGCGCACCGAGCAGCCGACCTCACAACTCCATTCTTGAGCGCTTTCGAGCGCGCGCGCCCAGGCTTGGACTCCTCAGCCTCGCTTTACTGCTTAGTACACCAACAACACGACGATTACAGACAAATCCTCAGCCGCGCAATCAGCCCACGCCAGCTCAGCGGCCTTAAATACTGGGAAGCAACGGATCCGACAGCCTGACTCTATTCACACAAGGCAGCGAAGACGTATACGCGCCGTGCCAGGCAGAACCGCCTAGAACCTGTGATACCCAACACAACCAGCGCATATCATTCCAAACATGGCACTCAACGGGGTGCGTCGGAAGGACACAACCAAAGGGCCGCCGCTGCGCATTCTGTCGCTAGGTAGGTTATGATGCAAGGTTCCAGTATGGCAGGTGCTAACCCATGTGATAGACGGCGGAGGCGTGCGGGGGTACTCCATGCTGATAATCCTTCAAGAATTGATGCACCGAACTTTTGTCGAGACCGAAGGCCGAGCCCCAAAACGGCACGAAGTACCAAAGCCATGCGAACACTTCGACCTCATTGTAGGAACTGGCACCGGAGGCCTGATTGCCATAATGCTGGGTAGACTGAGAATGGACGTGGAGACGTGCAAAGACGTATACGTGCGCATGACGAGAAGAGTTTTCGAGACAGACAAGACGTTTGCCGGCATACCATATCGATCTACGTTGTTCAAGGCGTCCAAGCTAGAGGAAGCTATCATGCAATGTGTGCGCGAACACACCATCTACGATGACGAAGGCAACGACAACCACAACGGGCAGGATGCACCGCCCATGACCCCGGGCAGTGCTATTTCGGGCCGTATGCAAAGGAGCGCTAGTAATGCCAGCAACTACAGCCAGATTGGCATGACGCCCGTAAATATGCGCATAGCCGCCATGAAGTGGGGGAACCCTCACGCCCTGCTATACGACAACCGGGAAGAGCGCACTAAGACGTGAGTGAATCATACATGAGCATTGTTTCAGTCTACTAACTTTGACAGCGCCGTCACGGCCGTGTACAAAGGCACAAGGAAATCTGGCGCTGGCCAGATCCTGCTCCGCTCCTACGATTCCCGCAAAGAACCCGCCATTGAACCCAACGCCACAATATGGCAAGCCGGCCGAGCCACATCTGCGACTGCCCTGGCATTCAAGCCTATCCAAGTCGGCCAATCCGTCTTCCTCGATGAAGGTTCCGGCAAATACAACCCAGCCCCCATGGCCCTCGACGAAGCCGTCTGCAACGAATGGCCCGGCCGCGAAGTCGGCGTCTTTGTGAGCATAGGGACGGGAAAGCGACCCGAAGGCACAAACGCCCAACAACATCTGTGGTGGGAAGGTTTTGTGTCAGGCGGCATCGGTGACTTTGCAGAGGCCCGCCGCAAGCTCATTCAAAAGATCGAAGACTGCGAAAAGACACACAAGGAAATGAAGGATAACCTTGCGAAACGACATGTCAATCCGGAAAATTACTATCGCCTGAATGTCAATGTGGGTGTCGGGGAATTTGGAATGAATGAGTGGAACGCCCTCGCAGAAATCAGCACAAACACGCGCATGTACCTTGCAGAGAAGAGCGTCCAATCCATGACCCTCGATTCTGCCGCCAAAATCGCCAGAATCCATTTCGCAAAAGTCCGCTGGGAGCGCGCGGCCAAAGGCGAGTCTCCTTTCTCTCCAGGCGCCCAGGCACCTAATAAACCCCTCCCTACCGTCCCAGACCCTGCACCCATGGCCGTCGAACTACCAGCCGAGGAACTTGCACCAGAATACTACACTAATATCCATCCTGCATTTCGACCCGCGGCGGAACCAAGACGGCCGAGTGACAACGACAAATTCCTCGTTGTGTCGAGCGATGAGTATCCGCAGTCGGCCAGTACAGATGGCTTCTCGGACCTTCCGCCACGTCACTCTGGTGAACTAGTGTCTCCGGGTCGGCGCTCAGATGAGCAGTTTCAAGCGGGAAGGCCGGTTTCTTGGATGAGTAGTGCGACGAGTTGGGACGATAGGTTGAGCAATGCGCCGCCGAGGCCGCCAAAGACGCCTTTGCAGGACGGCTATGGTCCGCCGCCGCCATTGTCTTCTGGCGGGTTGAGGACCAGTCCGCCGGCTGGAAGCAGTTTTGCGAGACCACCGCCTGGAGCGCCGCTGCCGTATCCGGATACAGATGGGCCGCCGCCTATTGTTAACAAGGCTACAAAACCGGATTATTCGAGGTGATAGAGAGAGAGAGAGAGTCTCCTCATGTGTGTAAGCGAAACTCATGATTTTGAAACGGCCGAGAAAGTTGCATGTTGAACGATGTATAGTTTAGATACCCATTCGAAGTTTTTTTTTCCTCTTCTCTTTTGCTCCGTTGATGACTATTGAGGTGGTGTCCTCTTTTATATTTCGACATGTTCCTCATGATGTGATTCCTTTTTGCATCCCGTTGTGTTCACGCTGTCTGAGAGTAGAGGACATTTCGCTCGCGAACGCCGATCAGACTATATGAAATAGCTCCCCCGGGATCCAACGATATCAGTAGTACATCCTTGTGAATGCGACTACGCGATCAGACCCAGCCCTCTGCTTGAATCAAAAATCTTCGCCGACTTGCCCTTCTTCCTTTGGCTCAGGCTTAACACCAATCGTCCCCCCCTCAACAAGATCCCCATCAACAATTTCTTCGTCGGTGAGATCCCTCCCAAGCTCCTTCTTCTTACGACCGCGTTTAGTCGGAGTCTTGACATCCGCTTCTCCCTCAGCAGCAGCAGCAGCAGCAGCAGCAGCATCGCCCTTGGCCTTGCGCTTACGCGGAGTCGGAGTCTTCTTCGGGGTACCAGTACTGTCGTTGGTACCTGGATCACCAGACGTGAGAGCTTCGACCTCATCCTTGAGTGCGGCCTTCTTGAGGCGGTCTATCATGCGCTGGCAGGCGATGATGGAACGGCCGGCGGGGCGTGGAGTGTTCTGGAGTTCTCATGTTAGTTGTCGGTGGATTTTACTGCAAGACGGGGGAGTATGTGGGATGTGCGAAAGAGGGAAAATGGGGACATTGGCTACGTACGTTGTAGTCGAACTTGACGTTGGAATTCTCAATGAGAGCGAAGAGGTAGGTGAGCTGTTTGTTTGTTTTTCTTCTTGTCAGTCTTTTTTTGTGCGGAGGCTTGGGGTGAGGAGGGGAGGTTGGGGAAGATATACACGCTCCTTGTCTGTCCAACCAGAACCAGTCTTCGTGCCTTCGTTGCCTGACATGATGACTCTAGTGTTTCAAGGTTGTGTTGATGTTGGTAATTTGTTTGGATCCTAGTGTATGGCCGTGGTATGTGATGGCAAAGGGATGGCGGACTGGTGTGCGTCGAAAGAGTTGCGAAGTTTTCGGAAGCGGGGGATATGATGATGGATGTTTGTTCGTATATGGTAGCGTTGTTGTGATGGTGAACTGATGGTGAACAGGTGAAGGTGAGTTTTGACACACGTAGGCCCTACTAAATGCAGAGATTGCGCTATCTCGAGTGTCAGAAATTCGTTAGTGAGAGTTATCTACGAGTTGTATAGTTGTCATGTTTCCCTTCATTGAGTATCCAGATATGGCATTGTCGGTTTATGTTGGTAGGCTAATGTAGCATGCATTTCTATAAATATGCTGTGACAGATTGAACGGCAACCCCCAAGGTCATATCATATGCATAGAAGGGTAATGTATACATGACTTGGCGTTGATCTTCAGAGCATGGCTACCACGTTTCCGTTAGCAATCTGTACTCACCTTCACCACGTATCATGAACTCTGCACCATTGACCACGCGCCGTCTCTGCCGTTCGAGGACTCACAGTGAGATTGAGTTCCAACCGCTTGGCAGATTCCCTACTCTAGACACAAACGTCGATTGTCCCCTCACCCTGCTTTCTCCCTCTACCTCTGCTTTTCATCCTCACATTGCACTTTCTAAAGCCCTTCTTCTTTCCACACCAGAAAACTCCCACTGAATCAACACTTTCTTCGACAAGGTCACACTATGTCTGACGAAAACACACCCAAAGGCGCTAGTGGCAAGGTTCAAGGTTGGACTGAGCATGAAGTCGTATGTTCATTGGGATACCCTCAAACAGCCGCAATGCTAATAGTTACCAGCTCGTCTACCTCCTCAGCGCTATAGAGTCTGCCAACATCCAAATCGATTTCAACGTAAGTGTTCCCTTACATATCACCAAGATACAAAGTAACTCTTCCTAATGTGTTGCAGTCCGCCCCTGTCCCCGCTGGTCGCAACGTAAGCGGTTGCAAGCAGAAGATCTGGAAGGTCAAGAATGCTCTCAAAGCTGAGATCGATGCCCTCAAAGCCGGAATTTCTATCACAGCAGCCACTGAGGGCGCTCTTAGCAAAAAGCCCGCCACTCCTCGTAAGCGCAAGCCCAAGGCTGATGATGAGGGTAATGACGCCGAGATCACCCCTAAGAAGGGTCGTGGTCGCCCCAAGAAGAAGGCAGCTACTCCAGAGATCGAGGAGGACCAGGAGGATCTAGGTATCAAGTCAGAAGCTTATGGAGAAGACGAGGAGCACGACATCCTGAAGGAGGCTGAGCTAATCTGAGGCTGTCTCTAGCCAGCAGTGTGGCACCAAACGCATGTGCATGGAAGAGTCCATTGTGGGGGGTTCTGCAGCGCATATCAGCGTCTGACGTCCAGACTACGTTTACGGCATGTTTGGAGTGTTACCTGCATCTTGGTTAGCCGTGTCTTCGGCTTTCATAACCCGCAGGCATCAATAATGTACTTGAAGAATACAAGTCAAATATTGAAACCAACATGCATCTCAACATGCTCTCGTTGAGCTTTCCACTCGAAACCGACAAAGTCTTCAAAAGATCGAAACGACATACCACCGTCGCGCATATGCCCATCCCATCCTTTACATCCCCAAAGCTGCGGCAAATCATCAATTAGCTGCATACAACATACCTTATCCTAATCAACACACCAAGCCAACCCCACATAACTTCTCCACCTCACCACCACAAAAGCCTTCTCTAACATCCCCAGCATCACCCCAATCAGGCGCAGCCATCCACCCTATAAAACCACAACAGCAGTTCCGTCAGCCACCTCCCATTCCACTCAAAACCAACCATCACACATACACCAGATCCAGATTACCAAACGCAGACCCCACAAAAGTAAAGAAGAAAAGTTATTCTTTTTTTCTTTCTCTCCCTAAAGGAAAAACTGCCCCAAAGGAGAAAGAAAGCATACGAGTCAAAAACCGCCTGCAGCCCTACCCGTTCGTCGATCCGGTTCATGCGCATGCGCTCGTCCCAACCATTGCTGCATGTAAAACTGTTGAGAACCGGTGAAAGTGGGTCCTAGGGTCAAGGCAGCCTAGCAGCGGGCCATCCCGCAGATGAGAGCGGAAGGGAGGGGGGAGGGGCTGGGCTGGGCGGTCGTGCATGGCATTGTGGCTGGTGTAGTATGGGGAGGGGTCTGTGCTACTATAGTCTGGCGCTGTTGTTAAGGACGCGTGGAAGATTTCGGGATCCCGTTTTATCTCGAGGTGATACGAGATAAGAGCCTTTGTGATAAGCTGATCGTCCTTACTGCACTCATGTGTGGAAGTAGTCATTGAGGTCTTCGGAGAATGAGGGGGGCCGTCGTCGGAAATTGAGTATGGCAGATGATATTGTTTAACGTCAGTGAAAAGGTAGTCTCAACAAGTACTGTTGTTGAGAACATAGTAATAGTGACGTGAGACGGAAACTCCACCCGTCAATGATTTGGCATCACTGTTGTAAAGTGGAGACGGGGGGTTGATCTTAAGATTGTCCATAACATGTTGCATTTTCATTCCACAGTGCAATCATTTGCACCAAGGTCGGAGGTATCTAGTGTGTACTACAAGTCTCGTGAGAAGACGAATGAAGTGTAGTAGGGTATCGAGTATCCATCCAGCCATCCCACAAGCACAAGTCGAGAGAAAAGGAAAAGTAATTTTGGTGAGACCCAGTGCCCAGTCTAAAATGAAGGCCGTTACCGAAACAAGAACCAAAGAAAGGTGCATCTTCAATTAAAGACGAACCGTAGCGCCAAAAGCATGTCCAAGAATCGAAGGAGCTCTACAAGTGAGCAACACCGTTGGTGACCTCAGTCACACCAACAGTGGTGCCGTTCAGCTTCTCGCTCGCAACAAGCTGCGACACCTTCTTGTCGAAGTACTTGGGCTCAGTGTAAGGGTCGTACATGTTCTTCTTGATGTAAGCGTCGAGTTGCTCGTCAGTGAGACTGCGGAGCTCGGTAGCACGGTCAACACCGTTCTTCTGAGCCGCACGGATAACACCACGGGTGACAATGACGGAAACCTCGCGGATGCGGCGGATGTCCGGGTACAGCCAGCCGTCGGCGACTTCTTGCTTGTTGAGAGAAGTCGAGAGTGACTCTGCAGAGGCGTAGATCATGTCTTGTGTGACGGAGACGGCCTTGGAGATGATGGCACCCAGTCCGATACCAGGGAAGACGTACATGTTGTTTCCTTGGCCGGGAGTAAGCATCTTGCCTCCAAACTCCATTGAGGGGAAGGGAGAGCCGGAAGCGAAGAGGCAGCGTCCCTCGGTGGCAACGACGGCCTCCTCGAATGTGCACTCAGATTTGCTTGAAGGGTTGGAGAGAGGGAAGATGATGGGGTGGTTGTTGATCTTGGCCATCTTCTCGAGGATGTCCTTGTTGAAAGCACCGCCAATGGTCGACAGACCCATCAGGATGGTGGGCTGTACGTAGTCGATGAGGCGGCTGAGTGACTGGTATTGACGACCGTTGTTGTCGTCGCGAGCGAAAAAGACCTTGTGTTCTGCGAGCTTGTCGCCGCGGTCCAGGGTGACGAGGCCGTTTGAGTCGACGAACCAGAACTTGCGCTTGGCCTCGTCCTCTGTCAGACCCTCCTTCATGAAGTACTCGACAATTTGCTTGGCAACACCGACACCAGCGCTTCCAGCGCCGAGGAAGATGGCCCTGTGGTCCTTTGCGGGGACACCGGACGCCTTGACAGCGTTGATAAATCCACCGACAATAACGGCACCAGTTCCCTGGACGTCGTCGTTGAACATGGCGTATTGGTCTTGGTAGCGCTCCAAGGCGGGGAAAGGGTTCTTGAAGTCCTCGAATTGGATAACAATGCTGTCACACGATCAGTTTCCTGAAGAGGATAATAGGTGGATGTTACGTACCTGGGCCACTTGTCGGTAAGAGCAGCCATGAGCTCGTCGAGGAACTCCTTCTCCTGCTCGGGAGTAACCTTGGGCATCCTGGAGCCCATGTAGAGAGGGTCGTCGCGGAGGGCCTTGTTGCTGGTTCCGAGATCGAGAGTCAGGGGCAGGGTGCTGTCTGGCTTGATACCAGCGCAGGCGGTGTAGAGAGCGAGCTTTCCAACAGGAATACCCATGCCGTTGACACCAAGGTCACCAAGACCCAGGATACGGGATCCGTCTGTGAGGACAGTGATGTCGACCTGGTGTGGCCAGTTGTCGAGGATCTTGCGGAGGTTGCCCCGGTCGCTCCATGAGAGATACATGCCCTCGGGTTGTGTCCAGATTTCGTGCCATCGTACGCAGGCTTCACCGACGGTGGGGGTGTAGATGAGGGGGGTGAGTTCCTGACTATGTTAGGTTCGTAATCTCAAAATGCCTCTGGTTGTTTCTTACCTTGATGTTTTCTCCTAGGAGACGGTAGAAAAGATGTGGGTTGGTGGCCTTGAGGTGAACGAGGTACTGGAATTTTTCGATGGGCGCCTGCTTCATGGCAAGGAGTCTGAGGCCTAGGAACGTTAACAAAGCTCACTTCTTCTTTCCAGGCATATCTACGCACATCGCTCGCTCTGAACGTCGTAGCTCTCAACGGCAGGGGGAGTGAGGCCGTATGTGCCCAGGGTTTTGCGGACATCGGGCGTGTACGACAGGTCGTAGTCACCGGAAGTGGTGCTCAATTGGCGGGCCATGTTGGGTCGAATGGCGGAAGGCATGTTGTCGGTTGCTACAGTGGCCATACAACGAACGAAGGGAGGTTTTTGGATTGAAGAACGGAGGCCTTGGGCGGGAGCCGTAACTTTTATAAGCGACCTGAATCGCTGCATTGAAATGAGCTGAAACGACGCGTCGGCAATTGAAAAGGAATTAGGAAGACAGCCCGCCTGGGGCGCGGAGGATGGGGGGCTACATAATAGTCAGCCTATCGGATGGGTCTAGGTTCCGCAACAGTCAGTCTGTGAGGAGATCCGTTCTCGCCGTCAAAGTGTGCCTGTAAAGGAAGCATGGACCAGCCCGTTGGTGACTTTTACGCGAGTCCCTTCCCCAAGTATCTCTCTTGGCGACGACAACTCCGCATACCACGACGATAAGGTTTTGTCGCTTCTGTACACACTCGTCTCTACAATCACACCATTCACACAGCACACTCGCGACATTCTTCAGTATTTTCTTGCTAAATCCGGGGCATGCCATCCTCGTCGTGTCACAGCCACAGCCACCGGGTAGCAGGGGTCATGACTGGACGTGCATATCACTCGGGAGCAATCGGAACGCCCATTGCCTTGACGGAATGCCGTAGGATTCTTCCATGGCCTTCAGTCGTCGTCCGTTCTGTGCAGATTTGTTTTTGCCGGTACTGCAGACCGAGCTGGCAAGTAGCCCGAACGCGTGGCAGCAACGGTATTTGTCTCTACCATACCGCTGTTTTCTTTTGTTCAACGACGGCCTTCCAAGGTTCGCATAGCCCAACACACGTCTTGTCAGGCATCGAGGCATTTTATTCCCGCTGTCACAGTCAATGCGCAGCGCCGCGTTGCAACAGCGTGCTTAATTATTAATCGTGTTGATCTTACGGGAGTCGTCTCGTGTCCTTTCGCCACAGCACTGTACACGAAGGGTACCTTGGATGCGTTACTCAGGTCAATAGCGCCGTGGACATTAGCCAGATCAACACCTCCGTCTGCTCTCGCGGGTCCGCACCGGCTCCATGGACGTACACCGCGACCCGACGAATTGCTAATCAGTATGAGCGGTGTGTCTTTGTACCGCACAACGGAGCCGCTGAGGGCAACTTTTTTTTACGCGGAATGTGCACCCCTGACTGTTCGCTAACGGACCGTTGGTAGCATGGTGCCAGGGGAAGCGCATGCAACATCCGATTGCTCTCGCCCCATGTCTGTGACAGGTCGGACTGTCTGTTTAAAATAACTCACTGTCCACAGGTAGCCGTGAGATCCGGTCCGGGTGTCGACATAATTCCATCTGATTCAGTTCACGTTTGACCACTCCTTCCATATATCGGAGGTCCCAGACTCTACACCTGCAGCTGCAGATGCGACTACAGTGGCTGGTGGATCACCCGCGTGGTGTGGGGAAAGCTTGATGGCTTGGGTAAGGCAGCCGCCTAGGGCTTCGCGCCCAGTTCCTACCATCTTCCGAGAATTGGGGCACGCGACTCCACAATCCACAGCACCACGGGTGGTTACGGACGACGAACTTTATTGCGTGCTATTACCCACATCCGACTTTCGCATTCAAGTCTCCGCTCACCATGGCTAATTCGCAAGCATCAACCATTGAACAAGTCACTATTATTAATTGATTGCCTCTCCTTACCGCAAAGCTGCGACTGTCATGCAGCTGTCAAGTCTCACCGTCTCTCTGACGCCTTGGCGGGCGAGTCAGTACAGTACATCTCAGATCTGGAAGCGCACGCTTGCATGAAGCTTTGTGGTCCGAGCAGACTAGCGTGGGTCGTAGTCTGTGGCACTCTCGGTCTATAATGTCTCATCGGAATCGGAGTCGGTGTTCGCTGCATCCTTCACGATCAATAGACCCAAATATCCAAGACCATGAGAGCGAATGACTTTGCACACAACAGTAACAGCCTCAGTTTTGGGCCCACCAGCGCGCCTATAGCTATCGACATCCTGTAAATCTCCTCTTCGACATGCCTATTCGGGAAGAGTAAACACTCATTCGATCGTTAAGAAAGCTATTGTAACAGCACCACAATTAATTCCAGCGAACAGCAGTCAGTCGAAGTTACCTACGTTGGACTTCTTCTGCAAACCTGCTTGTGTATTCTTAGATCCTTGGTAAAGCACACTGATGGTCTTCAGTTGGCGTCAAATGTCAACTATGACGCAGCGATATTCGGAGACGTCTCCGCGTGGCTGCGATAGATTCCTGAGCGTGTTGATAACCTGTTCACGACAATCTGAGTGCTTGGAGAAATATCGAAACAGCCAAGCCTACTACACGGAGCGCAACCCATTCATCTCATGAGGCTTTTGATCACTGCCTTTCTGCGTCTTCTCTTGACTACCTACGAATCCTGGAGCTAGGGAGTGACTTGCCTCGGCATCGCAGAGCACCCAGCCAACTTCGCATGCGAATATGAACACAATCATGGCAAATCGATATGTTGTATGCTTGTAGAGTCGATGCAGATGCAAACAACATGAGTCCATACACACCACGTGCTTCGAGAGTGATGCGCGAACCATAGGTTGGGGCATGACACCCGGCCATTCGTTCTTGGCGCATATGTGGGGCCGCGGATCGACGAGCGGCATGACGTGGGTCGTAGCTTCCCTCGTCATCCTGACCAACGCGTGGTTGGAGCCTGGAACCTTGGACAGCTTCAATAGCTTCAATGCGAGCTATACTCCAGCTCTCCCCACGTTTTACCAACCTCAATTTCTCTTTGCTCGGCGAATTAGTGACATAAATCATCGCAATGTCACTCTCATCATGTTTCGGGTCGCGCAAACGCGACGACCAACAGCCGTTGTTGCCACAGGTATGTTCACGCATTCAACCACAAAATGATGGTTGCTAACCGTAACGGATAGTATCGCGATGACACAACGCTTCAGCGTGAGGTGCATCAGAAGCTCCACTCGTACCAGATGTGGAGGGCGCTTACTATGGGTTTTATGCCATCCAACGAACAACTCATCATCAATCTGCGCAGCTTGCTATCTGCAGATATCCTGAATCCAGAGAATCCCGATCTGAGCGATTCAGGTCGTCTGCTAGTCAAGTTCACGAAACAATGGCTTCATCAATTCATCGACACGATGAATCACAAGAACAGCGAAGATCAGATTCAGGACTTTCTCTGGTACCTTTCCAAGGCTAGAATCTCTGTTGATGTCGGGGATATGGCGAGACGGACGACAAGGTCAAAGGCAAAGGCAGATGCTACTGCAGGTGCGTGCATACACATGTGTCCGACTATTACCCGCTAACGCGTCCACAGCATACCAGAGCCTCCAGACTGTCGGGTCTCTACTCCTCACCAACTCAGACTTCCGCCTTTTCCTCTCTGATCTCAACGTCGTCGGTCGCGAAGTCTTCCGAGACTCTGCCTTTACACTGTCGAATGTGGCGAAGAAAGCTGCAAAGAAGATCGAGCCCTCGCCAGCAGAGTACAAGGCCCTCAAAGAGCCAGGTGCCGATGAGAACCTCGCACATTCCGCCGAGGAGCTGAGTGGTGAGGTCACTGAGGTGGCTCAGGTTGTTGGAAATGGTGTGGCCAAGGTTGCTCACAGGGCAGACGTCAGCCTAGCAGAGAAGCTACAGGGCGACGAGGGTGAATCGCTCTTGTTCCGTCTGAAGAAGACGGTCACGAACCTGAGGCAGAAGAGGGACTACAACGACTCCGTATCTGTACTGGCACAGCTGCTGAAGCGCTACGCCATGGCATATTCTCGGACGGTTGAAGACGCCATGGGCACGCTCGAGGAGGACGTCGACACGAACCCAGCAATGGACAAAGCTGTCAAGAATTTCTGGACTTTCATAAGCTCCTTTGGCGATAAGCAAGAATGGAAGAAACTCGAGGATGCCTTCCACAAGGTCTTGGATCACTCTCGCAAGGACCCCGAATTTGAGGACTTACTCACCGACGTCGGCAATTCCCTCCAGAAGCTGCTTACCGACCCCGATTTCTTCGACCACGTCGACGAGAAGTTCCAGGAGCTCAGGAAGAAGGCCAAGGGTGTTGGAAGCGAGTCGTCGCTTCGCCAGGACGTTGATTTGTTCTTTGAGCAAGCTCAGCGAACCTTTATGGCTGTCACACAGGACGAGGACATTGCGAAGATGATCAAGACAACCATGAGGATCTGGAACATCCTGTCGCCCATGCACTCAGCCACCAACAGCGAATTGGTTCAGGACGCCATCAATGTGTTCGTTCCTCTGGCGGTTCAGGCCATCCAATATATTCCTATTCCTCGCCTCGAGGTCTCAACACCCGAAATCGACATGCTCTTGGAGAACTTGATCATCGAACCCGGAAAGACGGTCAACCACACCTCCTTCCTGCCTTTCCGTTTCAAAGTAGAAACCTACAACGACTTTGAATTGCGCAAGGCGCGCTTCCGCGTCGCATCAAAGGCCACATCCAAGTTCACCATCAAGATTGACGGTCTCTCTTTCCGTGCTGACGAAGTCGGCTTCCTCCTCCGCGCACACTCTGGTCTTCTCCGTCTCGCCGACGAGGGAATTGCATCCTTCCAGCTGGACGAGCGCGGCATCGACATCCACCTCGACGTCGAAGTCGGCAAGGAGAAGCTAGAACAAATACTCACCCTCAAGGCCGTACGTGTACATATCCACAAGCTCACGTACAAGCTGCGCAAATCCAAGTTCAGCATCCTCGGCTGGCTGTTCAAACCCCTCCTCCGCCCCATTGTCCGCAAAGTCATGGAGAGGCAGATGGCCAAGGGTATCGCAGATGGCATCCATGCTGCCAACCGCGAGCTCCTCTTTGCGCGCGAGCGATTAAGGGCGACGAGGATTTCTGATCCGGATGATCTCAAGACTTTTGTCAAGGCGGTCATCACGAGGCTCACGCCGGCTGATGATCCGGATGTGTATACGAGGGTGGGTGTCGAGGCGAACAAGAAGGGCGTGTTTGCGGGCAAGTATGCGCCCGGTAGTGTTGTTAAGCTTTGGGAAGAGGAGGGGAGGAGGGCCGAGGAGAGGATTGATGATTGGGATGAGGGGGGTTGGAGGAATGATGTTTTTGACTTGCATGCGCTGGCTATGGCTTAGGCGTGTTACATGTTTTCTTTCTTTCTTTTCCTTTCGGTATGACTGTTGAGCGTTAATGGGTATGTGGGGGTTTATGATGGGTATCTCTCTCTGGGCACAAAATGTTTTCATAGCGGGTCATGGTTATTGGGCTACTGGTTTGTTCTCGGTCATGGCATTTTCTGATGTAGTACAAATGTGACTGGTATGATTACGATCAAATGTGTACTTCCAGGGTTTGGTGTTGAGATTCCCTCATGGGCTAGCCGGCGCCCATAGTGGGCCGTTGAAAATGGATATGCACTGCAATTTCTAGCGCGAACGAGTAGTCAAGATTGTGGCTATGCAATGCAGTAAGATTGAGCTGCACTGCAATCTTTAGCGCGGACGAGCAGGTAGACCTGGACTATATGCATGAGTGAAAATGCGTGTGATTGGCGAAAACAGTCATGCCCCCCATACCATGAGAGTGCATTGCAATCTTTAGCGTGGACGAGGAGCTGATATCAAGACTGACCTTTGAATTCCCCACCAGATTGTTCGAACAGGAGGCCATGTTGATCAATGGAGAAGCCTAGAATACTGATCCTTGATAATGTGTCACATGTGAAGATTTGCTACTGCATTATCAGTGGAGTAGATGGTGTCAAGGTCTCCCACTATTACCACTTTGTCTGAGACTCTAATTCGATGAAAATGTGTGGCCTCATCAACTTAGTACATATCACCGAATAGCAGTGACTATACTGAGAAGACTACAGACTAAAAGTTGTACCGGCAGCGTATGAACGGCTGACTGTGGTATCGTGCGTAGCCGTGTATGGTATTTGGACTACGGGTCTGCGCTAAGGATCGTAGTGCAGACATACCTAGGTGGTGATTACCACTGTGTTAATCCTGTTGCACTGCAATCTTGAGCGTAGAAAAGAAGCTGGGATTGTGGCTGTGTATGCTGGGATGTAAACACTAGCTAGTTGCACTGCAATTTTTAGCGTCGACGAGTGCCCAAAGGTGGTGGAAGTATGTTAGATTGGTGAGGCGGTGCGGCGTCAAACATATGTTCAGATAAACTTTGACTTGGTAGCATCCAAGAATTCTTGATGTGATACACAATCATTTCCTTCGATGATATGCTTCTTTACCATCCACTGCTTGGGGCCTGTACTTCAAGCTAATATGGTTAAAGTCATCCTTCACCGTGGTCTAAAGGTACTGTATCGTTGGATCCGACAGCAGCTTAAGTACAGAGGTGTGAGATATATGATATCGGGGTTTGAATTGACATCTACTTCATGAACGCCCGCTTTCACAGCTTACTTTTTATCATACAAAGTGTACATCGAGCTCAAGCCGTGAGCTCAGACTTTTGAGACCATTGGAGTAATATCTCCTTGTAAACAGTAGGAGTTTCCAACCCTGTGTCATGGTCTCTTACTGATCGAGAGATCCTTACAACCCCTTCTCCTTCTTCACCCATCACCTTTCATCTAGAAAGGAGGCAGATAGAATGGGTATCCACCGTTCTTCAGCCTGAAGACACTTAGCAAGAAACTGTACATACCAAACAGCACGCCAGTCCACAAGAACACCGCAAAAGACTGCGCGCGCGCATCCTTAATCCTAGGAACCTTGATGGCAAGGGAAATAGCGGCGAAGGCGAGAACACCGTAGATGGCAGCAACAATCTGGCTCTCGAGACCATACTGGTTGCTGAAGCCACCAGCAAAATAGTTCATACCACCCTTGCCATCACCAACAACATACGGCGTCTTACGAATGTGGTTGAACATGTGGCCAGACGTGAAGAGCAAGACGGCAATAAGGGAGACAGCAGCCCAGAGATTACGGTTCTGCAGCAGGGGAACGAAGTAAGGCCATGCAACGGAGACAGCGGTGATGCCACCCAGAACAACGGTGGTGACGGTGATGATCTTGATCCAGTTGATGGGGCGCGAGACAGCAGGCTTGGGCAGTTCAGCAGGGACTTGTCGTGAGATCCAGGCGTGGATTTGTTCTGCGGTCTGGGGACCGGCAGTGAAGTCGAAGCGAACGGGTGAGGCATCTGGTTTTGCGTGGGTGCCGACAGTGGGGTGGAAGTAGAGGAGGACGGGGGCGGTTTGCAGCATCATCTTCGAAGAGTTAGTATGTCCATTCTACATTTAGATATATGGGAAGCAGAAAGGGTTGTCTTACCGACTGGAAAACGTTCTTGCCATCTACGAAATCCAAGGTTCCGAATACAAGTCTTGTCGCACCGTCCTTGTCACCTTTCATCCAACTCTTACCCAGCAAATCCCACTCTGGCTGGAAATCCCGACACAGCATGCAACCGAAACGCGGCTCCAAGGCGGTCAGCAGTATAGCAACGCCGTAGTCACGCGGAGACTTTGTCAATTGCGCATAGCTTGCATCGTCGAGCTTGAGCGGGTGGCCGATGGATAACGATTTGGCGCGGGCGTCATTGAAGCGGTCGCCGGTCGGTTTCTTGGCTGCGAGAGCTGTGAAGGGCAGCAGCGAGGCCGTGAGGAGGTTTAGCCACCGCATTGTGTTGTTGGGAAGCGGGTGGGATGGTTGGGGTTGCGGAGACTTGGTGGGTTGGACGGAAGCTCCAGAGCTTGGGAACGTGGCCTTGAGCGCTCGCCCGGAGATGCGGCGGCGTGCGTAATGGATGCCAAGGCGCAGGGGTATCGCGACATGGGCGTGGACCTTCACTCGGAACTGCAAACCTCCAAGTCGTTTGTCTCGGAGAATGCACTCGGTTTGTTAACCTTGATCCATCGCGTCGTTTTGTATTCATTCAGAGTCATTCTTTCACTGTTGTGTTGCTAGTTCGGTACAGGCGTCTGCTCTCTGTTTGTTTACTCAGTCGCGTCCTCCCAAGGCCCCACCAGATCAATCGCACATGCACACTACACCTACAGATACAGACACATCATTGAGCAGATATTATACCATGGTCGCGACTATGGAGGCAGATATAGATACCAACTACGAGATGAAAGATGTAAGTAAAAAGACTGCTGGACCCTGTTCGGCTGGTTTCTTCTTAGACATTCCACTAACCCTTTGTGTCCTCTCAGCTCCAGAACTCGCTGCGGAACGCGACTCTCGAACTTAGTCTCGAGCGGAGCAAGCACTCGGTCGAAGCGGTAGTCAAAGACGAGGAAATCCGGAAGTTGCGGGTCGCCCAGTGCCTCCTGCAAGACGACAACAGCGATCTCCACGAACAACTCGAAGACGAGCAGGCACGGTCTGATGAGCTAGAGGCATCCCTCGAAGAGGCCCTTGCGCAGTTGGACGAGCAACGAGCAGAGGCAGAGGCAGCGCAAAACACCATCCGCACCCAGGCGCGGGAAGTCGCCAATCTCAAGGTAAGCACGTCCAGCTTGCCGATCAATGCACTGCTTGCTTACACTCCATCAGGCCGAGCTCAAGGCTATGGAGAACGTCACATCCGACTCCAACAAGATCCTCTCCGACAAACTCGCCCTCTCCCGCGAAATCTCATCATTACGCCCTGAAGTCGAACACCTACGCGCCCAAGTCGAATCCAACACTGGCCTCCTTGCCGAGAAACTCGCGTTGCAACGCCAGATGGCGACGCTGCAAGTAGAGCTCGAGAACGAGAAACGGACTTCCGCCCGGACAATCGCCAAGCAGGGCAAGAAGATGGAGCAAGACGAAGACCTCCGAAACGAGCTAGAGGAAGCGCGCAACCAACTTGCAACCGAGAAGAAGGACCGGATGAAGGCCGAGGCAGGACTTACAAAGGCAGAGAAGGCTATGGAGAAGGTGCAGGCCGATCTGGAGTCACAACAACAGGCGACCGAAAGTCTGCAAGCCAAGGTTGAGAGCCTGTCTAAGAAGGAAGCCAGCAAGGCTGCTAAATACAGTGAGGCTCAAGATGCTGCGATTGAACAACTTCGCCAGGAACTGGAACAAGAAAAGGCTGCTCGTATTCAAGCAGAAAAGGCCAGCAAAAATGCTGCCACCCGCGACGCGGAGATTGAAGAGCTTCGACAGGAACTAGAGCAAGAGAAGCGCGAGCGTCAAAAGGCAGAGAAGACAGCGAAGAAAGCTTCACAGTCCTCGCAACAACCAGACGATCAAGCCGAAGCCACAAGGCGAGAACTAGAAGAGGAAAAGCGAGAGCGCAAGAAGCAAGAGAAGGAATACACCAAGACTCTAGCTGAGCTCCAAGGCAAGAACGCCGTCCTTGACGACAAACTTGGTGCCTTCCGTGAGAAGCTACGAACGACAAAGGAGAAGCTCAAGGAGAAGGAGGCCGAACTCGAGAGAGCAGATAGGGCACAAACTGCGCCACCAACCAAGAGCATGGCGCCTCCTGCCACCAAGCCCGCGAAGAATGCTCGGAAGCGCATGGCTGCTACGGCTGAACCAGAGACTATGCTAGGTACGCCTGGTGACGGATTTCCTGCGAAGAAGGCGAAGCGCGCCACTTCTGTCACAGCTGTTGGCGACACATCGACATTCTCTCTCACGCCCTTTTTGAACAAGACGTCTAGCATTGCACTTGGTAGTCCCATTGTCGAGGAGGAAGAGGATGACGAAGCTGAGCAAGAGGTCGAGGATTCGATGCAAGAACATGCCACACCAACGGCACCGCCCAAGAAAGCTCTCAAGCAACCAAAGCCTAAAGCCCTGGCTCCATCCGCGTCGAGCAAAGCGAATGCAAAACCCCGCAATAAGAAGAATGCCGCCGCCGCCACCGTCAACCCAGCTCTCGAAATAGTATCCGAAGAAACCGAAGACGCGCCTGAAAACGCAGCACCACAGAAAGTAGCAACCAAGGACTCGGATGGGCCCTCGAAGAAATCCAACAGCAAAATGATGAAGCCTCGCAAATCACTCATGTCCTTTGCCACTTTTACCGAAGAACCGGCTGCCGAAAAGAAGAAGAAGCGGAAATTGGGCGCTACGGCGGGCAAGACACTTTTCGATACCGAGGGCGAAGGGGACGATGCAGAGGATGCTGGTGTGCCCAGCTTGAAACCGGTGGGACTTAGTAAAGGCCTTTTTGCTGCGAGGGCGTTGAGTAAGAGTGGTGGTATGGGAAAACAGTCCAGGCCGATTAGTGGCGGGTTCAATATGATGAGTGAGGAGGCGTTTACGTTTAGTCCGTTGAAGAAGGATAGAAGGGGGGCTAGTATTTTGAAGTAGAGTGGTGTGAGGAGGGGAGTAGAAGTATAGTGAGTAGAGAGAGGGGTGCGGTTGGAGTGGAGGCACTGCGGTGGTGTACGATATTGCATTCGGTGTATATATGTTATGGAGTTTGACATTATTGGTGGATTTGCATTTGTTAGACTTTATTATATCGTGCACACGCACTTGGTCGCGAAAGACTGTCATTCTCTCACCCCTGATACTGAAGCAGGTGAAGGTAGACACTATTCGTGCGCGCTAGAGGCGAGGCGCCCATGGCCTCTATAAATCGACTCGTCTTGTAATCTCCAGACTTCTCTCCGCTATCTCGCCTCATACTCGCCCGTTTCCCCCAGGGATCAACACAGTATACCCGAAGATGGAGCTCGAATGTGAAGCAGACGAAGGACCAGTCTTCTTTTTCGAGAGCGACGAGAGCAATGGTTTCCTAAGCCAAGCATTCCTCAGCTCTATTGAACTCCACGACATTAAGTTCAATTGCAATGAGCAGTATTTCCAAACAGCCAAAGCAGGATTCTTCATCAGGGACAACTATGAGATTTTCAGAGCCGTAAGGAACGCGACGGATCCTAAAGAACAAAAGGCTCTAGGCAAGCACATTAAGGCCAACGACGCCTCCTGGGCGCAGCATTGGGTGAAGATATGTGAGTTGTGGAAACACTAGGTCTGGTATAGGCGACTAATCGATAGCGGCAGTGGCATATCGAGTTATCAGGGTTGCAGCCCGTCTGAAGTTCACAGTATCAGAACATGCACCCATGCCTGCGCAGAAGCTCATCGCTACGGGACATCGAGAGCTTGTCATGGCAGATCCAGATGATGCGTTCTTGGGTATTGGGTTGGACAGGGTATCAGCAGCCGCACATATTGGGCCTTGGCCTGGAAGAAATTTGCTAGGGGAAGCGCTGATGGAGGTGAGGTTGAGTTTGAGCGTGAAGGCAAGCTTGCGGGAAGAGAGGAAGGTGTTTTCGATGGCGAGGTTTCGGGTGACTTGCCCTACAACATCTTCTTCTGATGTCGCAGCAGCAGAAGAGACGGAGTAGTTCGAGCTAGTGAACAACCTGGAAAGAGGCACGTTGCGAAGTGGGGTGGAGGATGATGAATGTCCCGGATTAGTACCTAGGTAGTGTGAGTAAAATAGGTGAAAATGCTAGAGTGCAAGTGAAAAGCGTTTTTCTTTCTTAGCAAGTCATGCTCTAGAAAGCACACGGCTACGTGCAGCTAAAAGTCAAGCGATCAAGTTATTAGATGCGGCGATTCTAACGTCATACGCTGGATATGTGTGACAATCGTGTTCATGTCGATGCGTTCTCGAGTGCGTAAAACTGCCATTGCACGTTGCGATGGGATCATGCCCATCAGCCACTATCTAACAATAACAGTCTGCACGTCAACTGCATACTCCCAGAACACGTTCGTCACACCACAGATGAGAAAGTACCTGAGAAGACTTCTCGTCACTACTTAGCTTAGTGGTTGACGTCACGATGCAAGGAACATTCTTCGCGTATTCAAAACGACTAAAACAATTCATGTTATTTTGAGTTTCTAAGCTGACAGCTTACAAACTCTTCACCAGTTCCATGTTCCTGGCATTCGGCTTCGTGGTTGTTTTTGGCCCAAACGGGCGCGCTCTTTGCGTTCTTTGGCAGCTGTGCGACGGTTGAAACGCGAGATACGACAGCCCCAGTTCTCCAGGTGCTGTGCGTACACATATTTCAACTCAGCCAATGGCCAATCCGGTGGCCAACCCAATGTCCAAGTGGGTGTCCAGTCGGCCTCGATAGTCAAAGTGGGGTACTCAAAGAGCAGGCTATAGCCAGGTGCTTCGTGATCAAAAACCCGTTCGAAACCCAAAATCCATTTTTGCTCCCAGTCACGTTCGAATACAATCCTCTTTCTATCAAAACGTATACACTTCTCGAGACTCGCTAGCTCACTAGCGACACATATTTCAGGGTCTAATTGCAGACTGGTAAGCCATTGCAAAAACCCAGCACCGAGGATGTAGCTTTCCATGGCTGTTTGGCATCCTGAGAACAAAACTCCAAATATTCCACAACGCCCATATTGTATGTCACTGAGAATGTCTTTGTCCATCTGAACAATGGGGAACTGAAGTTCGTGATGTAAGCGATAGTCTATGTTGCCAACAATAGACCAAAACCGCCGGATCATCACCCGTTGATTACTTCGAAGACCTTCGCCGACAGATAGCTCAAAATTCTTTTGCCAAAGCCATTGAAACTCGTCGACTGTGAAAGAAGAAGAGCGGTCATTGCCCAAATGATAGCCATCTGATCTTTCGAGTGTGTCAACCAGATCCTCGTCGTCTAGAAAACATCGATATGTGTCGATCGCATTGGCGAAAGAGGACTGCAGAGAATAACAAAGCAATGCCAATGACAGAGGTGACCTATTGTTTGACGTGACTTCTGGCTTCACGCCGTATCCAAGGATTAGTCGACACATGTCCGGTCTATGGTATACAGCAGCATGCTTTATTGTCTGTTAGATGACTACCTCCAAGTGTCTACAAGTGCGACTCACATGAAGCAAAGAGTAATCTCCAGTAGTCCCTCGGGAGAAAGGATGAAGCGTGCCAGAGCTGATTCTTCTCTGGAGCTGTTCAACGCTTCCTTCCTCGATAATCTCAAATATCTCTTCATCGAACTCAATCACAGGATACGTTCTGAGGCTAGGAAAGATACTGCCGTACGGATGCTGCTGGGTGAAAGTCATGCCGAAGCCTAAGAACCTCCACATCGCAGAGACTTCATTAGCTGTCCAGAGTATGTCCCTCTTATAGCTTTTGACGTTGCCTCTCGAGTCCTCAATTCTCTGGTCCCGGTAACGTATGACTTTACGACGGTAGAATCCAAGTTTTTCAAAGACCGAGCGTACCAGTATTGTTTGTTGTGAATATCGGACAGGAGATGATGCAAACGAAGAGACGGTATCTAGAGCTTTGGCAGTAGGTCCTAGATTTGAACATTGTACAGAAGCTACAGGAGGACTGCTATTGCTCTTCAGCATCGTTTCTTGGTTTCGAAGCAATATGGGAAAGAGATTCATCCTATCAACGCATGATTAGTTCGCAAAGCTTGGAAAGTTCAAATCGGTGCCTTACACGATGCTGCTCTGATTTACTGAAAGGCTAGTATCAAGAAGATCGATGTCGTGTTGTATACGAGTCTCAAGGGTTGTGATTTCCTTTGTCTTCAATCCAAGTTTGATCTCGCTCTTGAGCCTAGCTGTGGACGAGCTGGACTGAGATTGCGGCAGACTGAGTTTCTTTACAATATCCACAAGCGGCTGTATAGAATCTTCGCAGCCTTGAAGACACTTGAAGATTGTCACCGAAGGTGCTGGGAAGTGCATTCCGGAGAGAGATGACTGTTGCTCCAGAACATTTTGCACATTCTCTAGCAACGCGTTAAGCAGCTCCAATTTGCCCACGAGTCGGTGCAACTCTTTCGACGCGCCTTTGACATCTTTTATGAACTCTCTTATGAGCGCGACGGACTGGATGAGTTGTATTGTCAGCGAAATCACGGCGATGCCGCTGGCAGCCCCTGAGAGGGCTTCCATCGGTAGCAACGTTGGGATATCCGCAAGCGAAGAGATAGAGTGGTAGCCGCAAGAGTGAAACGAGGAATAAGGTGGACAAACCGTTAATTTGATGCTAGGACAGGTAGTCTTCGCAGATGTAAGCGGAAAGCGGGGCTTAGCAATTCAGCCTCGTAGGTGCCTACTGCCAAAGCCAAGCGACGTGCTGACTCTGGATTGGTTACATGACATGCATGTAAAAGCTGACCGGTGAGAGCTTGATGTGGCGTTGGCAGAGAAGTAGGCGATCATCCAGTTACCTACCTAGGTAAGATGCTACGACGAAGTGTCCTGAAAGGGTACAAAACGGTTCCGCCACCATTCTCAACCTCACTACTGCCAAGAATCAAATAACACATTGTTCAAATATTTGTATAGTGGCATTATCATTATCATAAAACTGTCTATCAGAACAACAAGCGAGTGAACCGATAATGACTAACTACCAGGAAGAGGGTATCAAAACAATTGCAAAAGCCAAAGAAACTCCCTCGCGTCAATCCAGACTCGTCCATCATCTCATCCGTAGCAGTCGTATACCAAAACAAAAACAAGAATAGTAATAGAGATACAAAGAGGTAGCGGGTAAAAAGACACACAACCCTATACAGGAGTCTGAAGGCCTTCACCACATCTTCGAAAGCTCTTCGTAAGAGCCGTGGCGAGCTGCATCATGCAGAGTCTTCAAGCTGTTGCTTTACATGTTCTCGATAACATGCGAGTTGATAGCGCTCTGGAAGCCATGGCTGTTACCGCCGTACTCCTGTGCTGCGGAACTCTGGACACCCATCGGGTTGCTGGCGCCGTGGGAACTTGGGCCTTCGCCGTAGGAGTCGGCCTGAGCGAGGGCGCTTTGAACAGTTTGGTTTTGTGCTTTATCAAGTCAGTAAATGTTTCATATATAATGAGTAGAAAAAGACTAACCTGGTAGGAAGATGACTTTGCTGTTTGCACTCTTGGCCATGGCTTGCATGGCTTCGAGGTATCTGATCTGCATAGCTGGAGCGGAGGATAGAATATCGGCAGCTTGACGCATCAACTTGGCGGCCTCGACTTCGGCGCGTGCAGCAATGACCTTGGCTTCTCCGGTACGCTTGCTCTGCGCAGCCATGGAGAGCGAATCCTGAAGATCCTGGCTAAAGATGATGTCCTTGACAAGCATAGACTCGACCTCAACACCCCATCCGAGAGCCGTCTCCTCGATGATCTCACGGATCGACTGGGCAATCTCCTCACGACGCTCAATCACGTCCTGGAGCACACGCGCACCAACAACATGGCGAAGCGTCGTCTGCGTACGCTCAACGAGCGCCTGGCGGATGTTGGAAATGGAGAAAGCGGCCTTGTGAGGCGAAGTAATGCGGTAGTAGATGACAGATGTCAATTGCAAGGAGACGTTGTCCTTTGTCATGCAGACTTGCTTGGGGACTTCGACGATCTGGATCTTGATGTCGACTTGCACGAGTTGCTCGGATAGCGGGTTCACGTAAACGAGACCGGGATCGACAGCGCGAGCGAATCGACCGAATTTGGTGACAAGACCGACGTTTCCTTGGTTGACCGGCTTGTAGGGGTTGGGGCATACGACGCAGCATGGGATGGCACCAAGAGTACCGATGCAGCCACCTAGCGTGTTGATCTACTTGTGTGAGAATGGCACACATGATATAGGATGTCTGCTCAACTTACCATACCACCGTACCATCCATTCGTATCAGCATCGGCATCATCAGGCTGGATAACCCTCGCATAGCTGGGCTGAAGATCCTCTCGTCGGGGAGGTTGAACCTTGATAATCGGCTCATCATTACGCTGTGCCCCGTTGCTGCCATTGACAGGCGCCTTTCCGTTGATGTCGCTCATAGTCGCGGTAGCACGATGTTCGTTAGTTGTATTGTTATCGTGTAGAATAGGCCTCGATGAAGAAGATGTAGACTCGGCGATCGTAGAGGAATGCGTGTGTGACATTGTTTACAGGCGTCGGGGTGTAGTTGGCTTATATGCACCACGGCAACTGCACATTCACAGGACCATGCATCTTGTGAGCGGGGAAGCTAGCTTAGCTCGATCCCTGGCCCTTGTACGCTAGTGTCTGGCCACTTCTTGGGGCTGTGCCACGCTTCTGATCTCACCACCACAAGCAACGAGAAAGACAGTGTTGCTGACAGGAAGGGATGCGCATTCCATTATTACCTGATACAAGGCTTTCCAGGCGTCTCTATATCGAGCGACAGGTGATTTCACCTCCATTGATCGCATACATTCGCAGCGCGCATTTCTGAAGTTTATTGCGCAACATCATTCGAGAACTCACGTCACACACAAAACACCATGTCCAAGGCCTCCCGCACTCGGCTAAGTCGGGACCCAAGCCCAGTACACACCCTACCGGTCTACTCGTGACGTGCAAATCACCCTCAAGGCACACTCGATATATGTAAACGGGCCATACAGAGCGCATGCCCAAGATGTCCGACGTCAGCGATTTGGCCGTTCGATAAGCCAACCAATTCAGCCATCTCGGCAATATCACGCGCCTCATGGATCGGGCAACGTGTGCGTCCCTCCGGGGATAGGATTCAGCCCTGTAGGTGGATTTTTGTGGCGAATGCTCGGCTGCGGATGTGGCCAATACGGGTTGGTTCGAAAGGCCTTAACGAGGCTGGTGAGTTGGTGCTTTTCCGATGTGAGTTATTTCCGACGTGTAAGCGCGATGGCACGGAAACATTGTGAGGCATCGCGGTCGGGAGTTGATGCATGCTATTTGTTCTTCACGGCGCAGTCGCAGACTGTTCCTTCTGTCTTTTGTGCGGCTTCGTTGTGTAAACCGCCCAGCTGTCTATACTGCAAGCGAGGCGCCACGGCGGTACTGCATACTCGGCGTATGTCCTCGGCGCATGTTGTCTTCGCATTCCATACGTTTATACTCCGGTCCGCACCGGTCAATGTATCGCTCGTGAGGTATTTGGCTGCGCCATTATATCGCTGGCAGCCATCGTTAAACCCCGCGTATTCCCTATCGTCGCGTGAAATCTCTTTGCAGTCCGCCGGTGAGCATCAATTCCCTCATCGCGCAAAAGGTATTGGTGACCAAGCGATGCACAGCCCATTTAGGCCCTCAATCAGACAGTGTCTCTTTGACATTATTCTGACTCTATTGGACCCATCGCAAAACAGTTGCCCCAGGGCAAAACCTTGTTGTTGGTCTATTTTGTGGTCGTGTCTTTGCTCGCCCTGAAGAGGCACAGTTAACATGGCCTATATATACTGTTCGACTACCACGCCACATCCCCGTGCCATGGTCCTGTTACCGCGCCACACATGGCTTTCCAGGTACTTAAGCGCCGATGGGTCATTTATCTGGCCTACTTGAAGACCTTCTTAGCGCAACGACTCGACCTGTGGAACTCGGATGTGACTTCGATTTACCGCATACAGCTAGAAGTCGCTCAGAGTAATGCCTTCTTATAAGGTACCAAAGAGGTATTCACAGAATATCAGCAAGGCGACAGCGGAATAGACAGGGTGACGTATCTGGTATGTCGAACCACAGATACATCTACCATCACCCTACACACCCCTTGTCGTCGCCAAACCCCATGCCTCTCCGCTCGAAGTATGTCTCCCAAGGGTTGAAGCATGACACGCCCCAACTAACCCCTTCGGCGCCAACACAAAAACGCACTAGCGCCAACTACCAAGTATACATAAACTTTCTCTCTGACACTTCTCTTCTTCTTCAAATCACTTCCACAGTGATGTAGAAGATGGAAAACGCAGAGTTGTTTTTATGGACCAAAGCTGCCATATATTTTGGACATGGCTCGACTGAGACTTGGGTTGCTTTCGATTCAAACAACTCGACATTAACGATAGGAGGCGGATACTACGTGGTTCTGATTCCAAAAGCATAAGGAAGAACCATCATGTGGCGAATACCGAGCGATTTCGAACATCTTAAGAAGAGGCCCTCGAGTGGCGTGTCGAGTCCAAAAATGAGATTTCATGTGTTCATTTCATCTACGAAAGTATTTGTCTTACTCCTCGACCCTTTAAAAAAATCCAATCCTCTCACAAGACATGCATGTCCTCTTTATACTCCAAAACGTCCAAGATGGCATACCATGGTCGCTCGCTCAAAAAACACAACACATGCAATATGGAAGATGCATTTGGAGACATATGAGATGATATGAAACTAAGGGAAAAAACATCGGATATAGTGATAGGAGGAGACGGCTCCAGCTCCGAAAGTGGTCAACAAGAATGAAGTGAAGAAAGAATAGCAGGGTGTCTGCTTTATGAAGGGAGGACGCTCTTGTCAGTCGTGGTGTTCCCATTCCCTAGTATCGGGCGGCTTTCCTTTTGTTGTGGCTCGCCATATGCCCATTTCGTGGCTGCGTTGACCATGGTCGCGAATATTGGGTCAACGTGCTTAACCCAGAGTGCTGCACTCCGGTAAAGGATGTAGTAGAAGACCGCAATCGCAATGAGGATATGTGTCGTCGATCCACGCTGGAGGTCCTGTTGCTCTCCCTTTTCGTTCTTGGGCGGGTTCATTGCGGAAGGTAGGTAGATCATCCAGGTAAGCACAGACTTGATGAATGTGTTGTGCAGCAAGTACACCGGGAAACTGACGCGACCGAGGAAGTTAAAAACAGGTGATGTGAGGAGTTTACGGGCGTTTCGCGAGAAGAAGATTCCGAGGAGGACGAAGGCAGCGCCGAGGTGGTCCCAGTATCGTCGGATATCCGTCTTATCGGCTGTCAGACTGTGCATGATTGTCGCCATTGTGTGCGACCAGCGTGTGTTGTTGGCCGAATCTTGAGGGAATCCCGCCATGAACATGCCACAGATTATCATAAGTGCGGGGATGGGTGCGGGTAGGACAGAAGGAGCGGCGTCTTTGTAGTGGTTGTGTAACTCGGCTACGAACATGCCTGTGACGATGTTGAGGCCTTTGATGGAGCCAACTGTAAGGTCTACTATGGTTAGCAACTGCGCTGCTCTCCAACCAGTTCCGAATATACACACCTTTGCCAACCTGCCAGAAGTAGGCGTACATAACTCCATACACAATGAAACGTGCTTTTGGTCGGACCAGAATCGTAGCAAGCATGGTTGTGTAGACCAAGAACGCGCCCTCCAAGAACAAATGCAGTGTCCATTGTGTGCCATCGTACTCGTCCCAGCCAGTTGTCCAAGTCTCAGTTTGCGCCCTGAAGAGCGACTTGAAGGCCATCCACAACGTAGGCTCCTGTCGGTGCCAACCCTGCCGTATCCACTGCGCATCGACATGCTTGGTCATATGGTATGCGTTCGTATTCGCCATGAACCACGTAACGATTGTCGCAGCCATGGTGGGAAGAATCAGCCTTCCTGAGCGCGCGAGCGCACTTCGTGCAATGCCGTGGAAGGCCGCATCATGGTTTCCCTGACGCGACTTGCCAATAGGTCCAATTGAGTTGACGTATCCGGTTACGAGGAAGAATAAGGCTACGGCGCTACGGCCTCCGACGGCGAGACGGAAGAAGGGTAGTTGGAAGAGGTGCGGCGCGGTTTTGGCATCTTGGGCGGGCTGGTGTAGCCATGGTACAAAGGCAGTACATAGGTGACCGCATACCACCATGAAGGAGGCGACACCTCTCAGGCCCTGTAGGACAGACTGTCAGCCCCAAGTCTCACAGGTGTGGCAGCGAGTACGACTTACATCTATCCAGTTGGCGTCGCGAGGAGGCATTGTGCGAATATGGAAGGAGTGTGCAAAAAGCCAAAGAAAAGTCTACTATTCAAGGAATGTGAGGATCTAAGAACTATGTTGTGTGACCAGGCGCATCGCCGTGGCTTGGAATGGCTTGCTGATGCAGTGCCCAGGTGGCTTCGTATTCCGATGGTGCCGAATTCCGACAAAGACGGGTACCAAGAAAGCAAAGAAAGACGGCGCTCGTAATGATGAATCGCCTGCAGCAAAGAGGCCAAGGTCGACAACGGCAAAGAGGGGAGCAGAAGGACAGAAGGCAAGTGTAAATGTAAACCCGCACTTAGTCCATGGGCTTGACGACCCTGGCCCTACCGGTGGGGGCTACATCTTTTCAGGAACGCGCGCCCTGCAGATAGACGCGGCTCACTGGGCAGATGGCGGACGCTTGGATAATGCCAAGAGAGGCTATCGGGAAGGTCACTTTAGCACTCTCCCTGCCCATGCCTTCAGTGGTTTGCGGGCGCGGCAAAACACCCCAGGAAATGCTTGAATGTAATGGCAGGACTCTACCAAGCAGATCACTCCTGAGCCACTACGAGGTTGGTGCTTATGTCGCGTGCCCGGGCAGATGAAGCATCAAGAGAAACGGTGCATTCTGCGCTAAGAGACTCCGAGGCTGCTCCTCTGGCCTTTACCACAACTCCATCGCGTAGCGCTCTCCTGACCATGGTTCCCTAAAACTGAAATTCCCCGCACCCTCGGGTGGTGGTGTCACAGCCATTACGGCTAGACTTGGCGGATCTTAATGTCCCTCGGAACCAGTTCCTCTCTAAAACTACAACATCAGCATCAGCCTGTAGTCACGAACCATGATACGGGGCATCACGAATAGCCGTAATCGTTACGCCCGTGTAGTCGGATCACGATACCGAAAAGACGATTCATCGCCGCATACAGGCGTCGCACTAGCTTACGCCTCGTAGAATCAAGCACGCGGAAGAACGTCTCGCGGTCTTGGCACGCTGACGTGGAGGGCCGCTTTAACCGAGACAGCGCCCCCTGAGCCAAGTCAGGGGTTGCCGAAACTCATGGTAATTTGCTAGATCATGAGTTTGCGATAGAGTGGCGTTTCAAAATGGGCGGTAACAAAAGTCTTGTGCACCGTGGCATTCGGAACGTCGCCAATGCTTGATTGCATATGGTGTCGTTGCGCGTCTGGGGTAGAACGGTAGAACCATCTGGGCAAGGGTTCTCGAAAGAACCTACGCAATCAGGAAGAACACATTTCCACTACCACGTCTCGTCGAACTCGAGGGTTACTAATCCTGACTCAGGATTCGAGATACGCCTTCAGCGCCATTGTCATTTTACTCCGCCCGCCTTGCCCATCGTAGCACGCGGCAGCTGCTCAAACCCACTACTGAGGATTTTAGGTAGCGTGCTCGCAGTCGCTGGCGTTACCTTCGCGCATGATGCCTCAATCTAGAAACCCGGAGCGTTCTCAGGAGTAATAACATTGTCATTGGCCTGGTACAATCCGGTTAGCAGAGGCCGTGATGCATGGTTGCGATCCCCGGGGAATGGAGGGCCTTACATCAACGAGCAACTAATGTAACTCCTGCAGATACGCTCCCACAATAGTCTCATCCGTACTGCGCAGTTCCCCATTCGCATCCGGTCTTCTAGCGCTACCATCAACGCTACCACGCGAACTGTCTGCATCTTGGTTGTTTTTTCCATCTCCTTTTTCTCACCAATGGCGTTCTGGAAACCCGAGTATCCCACAAATTCCGAATTGGACACGCACTCCCGAACGTCTAGAGGTCCATCGTGAATCTTCATGCTCCCGCTCAAGAAGACAAACATGTTGCACGTGAACACAAGCAGCGTATCGGTACTGAACACCGCCACTCCGAGGACAAACAATGTACACACTTGTAGGGATAGTCTCCCAAGAGAATCGCGACGTTACATTGCCACCATATAGCGCATCATCCCGCAGACCAAAGTATCTTTTACGGAGAAGCCGGGGAATTCTGGACACATGGAGCCGAAGACAGTGTAATTGCGGACAGAAGCCGAGTTTCGAAGGTCGCCTACCGTGTTGCTATGGAACGAGGATATAGCTGCTGACGCCCATGTCTCTCAGCATTATGAACAAAATGTAGCCAATATCTACGCGTGTCTACATCGACATGCGAAAGGGGTGATGCTGTAAACGTTGGTCGGGAATTGACGTGACTCCTAAGCCACAGTAACCAATAAGTCAGACAACAGCTTATGATGAGCTCTCAAAGACCTGACCATGACAGCGCGACAGCAGCTCCATTTTTTTGACGTCATCTAAAGTCAACAGCATAGTGGACACCCACAGACGGCAAGGTCTCTGCTAAAGTGAGCTACTTCTGCTGGACGAGGCGATATTCATGTCGTATGCACTCACCCACACTAGGAATGGCAACGATGCAAAGGAGCTCTCATGATCAAGATCCCACAGCATATCGACTGGAAAGGGCGCAATGCTCTCATTGAAGTAGCGGATCTTGTGTCAGGCAGCTGAGCATGAGCATTAAGAGAAACAAGATGTATATCAAGCTAGGTGTAAGCTCAATGTGACATTATTGCGAGACACTTTCACAGTCCCGACTGTTGAGTAATCGACCATAGTTGCAACACCGTCCCATTCAGATTGGAACATGGCAGACGCCACAATCTAATTGTAAAAAAACTGTAAGAGACAAGTCTCTCTGAACACGTAAGTTTACGATGATAAAAAGTAGATACTCGTCGTAAACCATTGACATGGTAACGCCCTCGACTCCCAGTCATACCAAAAACAAAACTACACCGTAATAGTACAGCCCCTCCCTCCCCACACCCCAAGAATGAGAAATTCCAATACTTTGGAGTGTGAGACAAATCAATCCAAGTCCAGGCCATCTAGATCCAGGTCCAAACCTGCATACTACGCATTCTGGTCCCCTTCTCCAGCCTCGTCATGATGCATTTCCGTCGCATGGAATGCATCGCCAAAAGCCGAATCGTCAACAAGGTCCAGGCCCAAGTTGTCGTCGTGCCCATAATCCGCCAAAGCATCTCCAGCACTATCGATATTGTCAAAACTACCAAAGTCGGCTGTGTCGAACATGCTACCCGCGTCGGCTTCGATGTTGGACGAGGACATGCCGCCGACGTTGTTTGTGCGCTGGTTGTTGTTCATGTTGGGTTGTTGGACGCTGCCGGCCGACTGTTGTGCATTGCCAGATTGATCGTTCATCGTCCAGTCATCAGTCTTCTCCCCTGCGCCGGTCATTCCAGACATCTCTACGTCCAGATCCAGGAGGTCGGCTCCTACGTCGAGACTTGTGTCCTGCTGATCGAATGTGGATGTCTGGTTCATGTTGCCGTGAGGCGCATTGGGTGTACCGGTGGCAGACTGCGATTGGCTCGGTGGCTGTGATAACCTAGGTAGTGACATATTGCCGATGGGTGTGCCGTTCAGTGACCCTGATCCATACTGGTCCAAAAGACCCGCGGCAGAATTCTCCTCCATTGTTCCTTGGTTGTTCATGCCATTCGATGTTCCGTTTGCTTCCTGTTGGGCTCCGTTGCCGTTCATCTGTGCCTTTGGAGGAGAGGGTGCTTGCGGCTCAATGAATCCACCCTTGTCTACACAGACGACCGCCTTTTTCGCGTCGAATGTAACTCCCAGCGTCTTCTCCAAATCTTGAACGACTCCTTCGACCGGGTTTGCGTCCTCGCCGTCGCTCTCGGTAGGGCGGGAAAGGTCTCGTAGTCGTCGTTCGGCCTTGATGTACGTTCTGGTGCGCTTCAATTGTGCCACTTTCTTCGCGTGGTCGGCCTTCATCTTGTCAATCTCGGCCTGCTCGTTCTTTGTATACTCTGCTACGCGCTTCTCAAAGTCCTTGAGTTGTTCCGCATCCAGCTTATAGTAGTTCTTGACCTGGTAGTTCTCTTTGCCCGGCTCCACATTCTCAGCTCCTGGAACGTCCAGAATGCCTGCAGTAAGTGGGGCGAGCTCACCCATGAGACCCAGTCCTAGATCGATAGGTGCAATCTTCCCGACGGCATAAGGTGACGAGAAGATCTCTTCCATCCACTCGTGATGCTGCTTGTAACGCGACAAGCTGATCTCGCGCGGGGTCAGGAAGTCGAAGGCATCTTGTGTCGCATTCTCCTCCTCCTCGAGTGTGTTGTCTGGTGCTAGTGTGCCTGCAGCGGGTTGGCGAGGTTGAGCCTGAGTCGGCAAGCGCTGGCGTTTGGCTGGCGGCGGTTGCGCAGGATATGGTCGGCCTGGTTGCATGGGGTTGTAGTAGGGCTGCGGGCCTCTCATGGCTTGTTGTCCGAATTCGACTTTTGGCCAATTGGCTTGATCGACCAACATGAACTCCTTGCGCATCAATGGCCCGGCTTGCTGTAGTTGAGCGCGCATCTGTATCTGGGCCTGGACTTCTCGTGGAATGGGTATTTGCGAGGCAGGCATTCTGCTCTGTGGATCTGCCGGCTTGTAGTGCACAAGCCAGAGATTGGGATCGATAGTACCCGGGCCTGCAGCAATTCGATAACGATGGCGCGCATGCATGGCGTATGGTTCGTGAGGGTAGTGGTATCCACTGTTGTGGACAAGGACCTGGAGAGTCTATGATATGTTAGGTCATTGAAGCGGGCATCGTGTCCTCTAGATACGTACATATCCGCGTACGTTCATATCGTATGCAGTTTCGGCGTCAGCCCACACCATGCCGTCTGAGGCGAACATGGTGCCCATGCGCGGGGGCTGCCATGTGAGGATGACAGTGCCATCTTGGGGGGGTGCTGAAAGGAAGGTCCACGCGACGGGCGACGTGTCGCGCACGATTTGCGGACCTTTGATCAGGTACTCGAGGGCCTGAGGAGCTTGAAGACCCGGTAGAGTAGGGAAGCGGTACGAGGATATCAGGTGCACATGGGCAAGCAGATGATTCGGCACCTGCGCACTCGGGTCGGGAGCATGCCCGTAGGCCTGATTCATGCCATACATGATTGCTGGGGTAATGCGACAGAGGCGCCGCGTCGATCGATGCGCTTTGGGTCGTGATGTAGCGGGCGCGGAAAGCTGGGGTTGATGTCTGGAATCTTTGGCGCAGGCGCGTTGAGGACCGCGCGACTGCCAAGACTATCGTCACATGCGGTTAGCGCAATTCACCATCTCCTCCACCACTCGTAGGCCCTCCGTCACCCACTTTCGCACTGCAGCTTTCCATACTGGCGCAAGATCTAATCAACTCTTTGTTCATTCATCTACCCCTCTACTCCCTCCACAGCCCTCGGTATCACATATCCCTCCCACTTCTCTTCGCTATCTGCCTCTCTCCATACATCCATTCCGCCTGCAACCCCATTCTCATCAATCTGCCAATCGCCCCTCTCTACCATACCCCTCCAATTCTTCAGCACGTCGACAAGACTCTGCTCGTGATGGTTCTCGAGCGGCTGATGACCTGGACGATATAAATCCACGTTACTATCTCCTCCAGTCTTACGTCGTCCAAACCTGCTGCCATCACTCTTCCTTGCATACCCGTTCGCCCCAATACCAAAGGGCAAAACAAACAAACACTCATCCTCGGATTTCATCGCAGAAGTCGGACGCAAGTACAGGCCTGCGGGATATGTTGTGGTGTCGCTGAATAATGGAAAGAGCTGGGCTATGCGCTCACCGGTGTGAATGTTGAGCGTTGTCTCGTCAGTATAATCTGATTTGGAGCGGAAAAGCAGGATGGGAGGAATTTCAGAAGTGGAGGAAGAAACATAAGAGCGGAACGGCTGCAGACGTGAAGGCACGAAGTCAGTGTATTTGTCATATACATTCGGCACAGTCACAACCTACCTGGTCAAACAATGCAGAGTCGGTGAGCACTTCGAGACCGGGAGCGATCATTTGGAAGCGTGGACGTCGTGTACGACGGACAAATTCGTAAGCGAATCTTTGGAGAAGTTCTGTAGCTTGAAGTACGCTGCTGTCGACTAGTCCATGTACAGCCTCTGCAACTTCTGTGGTGGAGGCCGTTGGAGGCATGCGGGCTTCGATGGACTCTACAAGGCGATTGAAAGCGTCGATGTTCTCCTCCAGCATTGTGTCGTTATATGGGATAAACTCCCAGGGATCGAAGCGCTCGTAGACGTAATTCTTATGCGGGACTTTTGGCGGAGTAGCAATTCTTCCCTTGCGAATTTGGCTCAACCAAAACTCCAACGCAGTTTCCAACGGATACCAAACTTCCTGTTCAAAGATTATGTCTGTTTCGTAAATAGTCGGACTGATTATGCACAGGTGTGTTTCCTGGTCATATCTATAGCGACGTGTAAGCTCGTTGTGTATAAGAATATATAGTGGTCTCGTAGAACTTACACTAGCCCACAGAAGTGACCCGTAAAGTTGCTCATAGCGTAAAGTACCAAGAACCTACCCTCTTCTGGCCAATCGTCTTCCTGCTCAAACATGAACCCTGGGTCAGCAAGATTTCGCACCCAATAGAAGAAAAACAGGTCAACTTTCGCCTCTGGATCACAGATGACTCGAGCATGTTGAAGAAAGCGAACAAGATCATGTGCAAGGTCAGCACGAACGGTCTCAGCCGCATCTCCAAATGTATCAAACCAAGACCGACAGGCGGATTCGAGAGACTCTACGCTGCGACCTGAGCCAACCCAGCCGTGGCGCAAAATCTCATTGTGTAACGCGATGCATCGATCGACGTTCATGATCAGCGGTCAAGCGATGACAATAAGATGAAGTATTTATCCTGCGATTGAGAGCGATGTCTCTTGTCATATCGTCCCTCAAGCGCGTTACTATACCTTGTGGGGTGTTCTGACCATTGTGCGGCGCAGTTGACAAAATAGGGGTTAGCATGAACTAGGTGTGTACTAGCGACAAGATGGGCTAGCGTTACATAAGTATCATCCATAGATGTTACTGTTCGTCCCTTTGTAATGTGCTTTCTATACTCATCGTACTGTGCCACTGTTTCGGTCCGGTGAGTTTTGGGACATAGGGCAATATCGGATTTTTTTACATCAGCTGGCGATGCGAATACATTAGATTCACCGCCCCACAGTTTCTGTGACTTTGTGTCCAAATTCATGGTACAAGCTACGCTGGAACGACTGCGTGGCAATGTTAGGCAATGAGGCGGAGAAGACAGAGTGTTCGGACGTCGTAAAGAAAGAGATTCCCTTCGCGTCTTGCTTACAAGAGGGGCATGAAGCATGTTGTGTGCGTTCATGGTAGACAATAAACTTAGGATTGCGAGGCTTCTTGTACCGAGAGATGCTGTAGGGGCTGGCGTGCCGGTAATTGCCTGTTTCCTGGCGGCACTGAGGAAGCATGCGTTCGGTAACTGCGCGCCGCAGCCAACGCCGTTCCCTAACGCACTTGTTTCTGCCCCTTTGTGAAACATTCGCATCCAGCAACTATTGTCCAGCTTCTGCCACAGGACGAGCTGGTAGGACCGCTGTCCTAAGCTTTCAAGCCTGCGCTAATTGTGGGGTAGGCCTCGGCTTAATGTAGCTTAATTTCGACACCCTGCGAGATCGTCTTTCCTCCACCAAGAAACCCGCCGTCCCTTCATTTCTACGAAGCCTTCGATCTCCGGCATCGAACCATGTGCCGCTGTCGCAGTGACGAGAACCGGGTTGCCATTTCCCGCGTCGCGGTGAGACAAGGCGCAATGTGTGCCGGACCGGTTGGCCGCCACTAGATCCACAGCTATATGTGATACCGGCGGGTGCAATTAGATTGATTGAGTTATGTGGTCACGCAGTCCACGTTCAGTATGATTTCAGAGCAAAGTGCAAGCCCTATGTTGTTTCCCGGATATTGATGTGCAGCGCTTAACCATGAAGCGGACATCTTGCCTCCATCTTCGGGTCGAGGTACTCTGAGCATTTACTAGGGATGATCTTTATATAGCGTCGTGAATGCCTCAACTTTCAACGCCTCAACCATCAATCTTCATCGTATCCATACGCAGCGATCCATTTGCTCCCAGTTACCAACATGTTTGGAAAGGCAGCTATTGTCAATGTGCTCGTGAGCGCCGTGTCCGCGGGTTCGTTGGCTTCGTCCACGCACGTTACATGTCGCTGACCAGAGACAGGCACGATCCTTTGGGATGGCCGCTTCAACGAAATGACATCTTCTTCTGATCTAGACAAGTGGTCTTGGGCAAACCAAGTAGGCAGTGAGTACTACGTTCAGGCTACACGTCAAACATCACTGACAAAGCCTCTTCCTCGTCCAGATTACCAATACTACATCCACGGATCGGGTGCTACCACCAAATACGTAAATCTCTCGCCAAACTACAAGAATCCTGGGGACACTGGCAGCAAGCAAGGTGCCAAGATCACGATCGACAACACAGCCAAGTGGAACAGCGACATGTGGAGGACGGAGCTCATTCCTCAGACCACAGCTGCTATCAACAAAGGCACCGTATATTACCACTTCTCGATCAAGAGGTCCACTACCAATGTTCCGAGTGCGACAAACGAACACCAGATCTGTTTCTTCGAGAGCCATTTCACAGAGTTGAAGTACGGATGGGTCAACGGAGAGTCTGGCACTAGCAACACCAACCTGTAAGACAACCACGCGACGAAACCCAGTACGAAAACCATGCTAATTCCAAACCAGGCAGTGGATGGTGGGTGGCCAGAGCAAGTGGAAGGTCGAGCTCAAGGCCGATGAATGGCACAACGTAGCTTACGAGATCAACTTTTCATCCAACCAAGTTACCTTCTGGCACTCGACTGGTAACAACACGCTTGTTAAGACTGCTGGACCGTTCTCCAGTAGCACTTCTTCAAACGGCGCCGACTGGCATCTTGGTGTTCTTCGTCTTCCCCGCCAGGGCAACGATGGGACAGGTGCGGAGGACTGGTTCTTCTCTGGGACGTACATTGAGAGCGGTTCACTCACTACTTCAGTTGCTAGTCCTGCAGCATAGATGTAGATCACGTTGTGTGGTGTGTGGTCAGACCAGATGTACATATTGGCCCAGATTTAGTATTCGGTACATAGCATACTCGAAGAAGCAGTCTTATCTCCTCTTGTCTGCTATGAGACTCAGAGCGTTCCACACACTGCGCTACCTTCCACATCATATCATAGCTCGCCGAAACATGGTGCGCCCCTCTGAAGACCTAATACCCATTCTCGATCCACTCTTTGGCTATGGCTACTAGACCTTCAATGCCATTTGGCGCAGTTGGGAGTAGAAAATGTTGTACGAAGTCATTCGTCTCGCAATAACGTCGAGTAGCAGCCTCGTCGAACTTTTTATCCCAGGGAAATTTCTTGGTATAGGCCGATAGCTTGGGAAGGCCAGTCGAACTGCGCACGAGTTGTTGAAAGTTGACGTTTTGGGTTAACCGGCTCAAAAACGAGTGATCTTGGCGACCGAACTCATGTATAACTCCTGCAACCATGAAGAATGCATTTCCGTCTAAACTTACCTCTGGGAGGTAGTCATGGATCATAAATCGGGGATGCATTGCCTCGTTGGACTTGGCCTTGATGGGCCTTCTCGATTTCCTCTTCGACTGCACCCGCCTAACGATTTTCTGAATCCATAGTCTCTTATGACCGACGACACTATCGATGAACTCTGTGAGATGCCGATATTCTTCGAGGATGTGTATATCGTTGTAGCGAATAACCAATGCCCTAGTCTCGCTTCGAAGTTGATTGTTGACGAATTGAAGTTGGTTAGCGACGACATGTCCGTTCACTGTGACCTGCGCAGGGCGTCTCATCTTTTCGGCAGCTACAACGGTTTTTTTGGTAGTTCGAACAGCCTTTGTAAGCCTACGACGTTTTCGTGCCGGAGCCTCGTCCTCGAGCTCTTCACCGCTGGCGCCGGCAGCTTGAGTTTGAGCAAGTTTCTCGACATCTCGTTCCGTTTGTTGAGGATGGAGACAAAGCCAGCCCACACCGAGCTTGTTACGAAGCTCGCCTGGCAGTTGCAGAAGGCGTGACTCCATCTTATATTGTTGATATAGGCGTTGAAGGCTCTGTCAGCACAGAACCGACGAAGTGATTGAGAAGTGCGATGATGCAAAGATACTGCAGTTGACTTGTCGAAGAAATACCGTTAACATGTAAGGCGGTTGAGGAAGTGAGTCGAGGTGTCGAAGAAGATGAACCAGACCAGGACCAGTTTTGGACGCAAGCGTGCTTGGGCCACAATTTTCGAGAGCGGTCGCACTGACCCAGGGACCAATTTAGATGTAAGAAAGAAAGTGAAAGCAGTGACAACAGGCTCCAATAATCTGCTGTACCTTATCAATGTTAGCTGGTAAGTGATGCAAGGAGCCGAATGACTGAGCCCAGACAGTCATCGGCAAACGAACAGTGTTGAGGTCGCAGATGCGAGACGAACTATCTGACTAGATTCCTGGTTTGAGATGGGACGAAAACAAGTGCTTTTAGAGAAACAATTCCACAGAGAATAACGACTACTTTGAAGGTGCGTAGCATGTGCGAAATAAACCTAACGACACACACTGCGTCAACTACTGATGTAGATTCTGGCGACGCACTCGGCGAAAGCCATGAACACTGGGCGCTGCGAAGTCTCAGTAGAAGTAAAAGACAGCCCAAAGATGCTGGGAAGTATTTCACCAAGAGCAAGTGACGTTCCAGCACACCAATCACGATCCCCGCAACGCAGCTTACCACACGCAGGCCTAGCGCGCCTCATCAACCTCGGCATACCTCCACTCCACACTTGTCGCCATCCACGACCGAGCCGCAACCCGAGCTACGTCCCTAGACCGTACCCCATACAACCCCAGGTTCCTCCCCTTCCGTATTTCCTTTACTTTTGTACCCAGAGCCAACCAGCTCTTCCACCTTCCGAACACAACAAATCGTCCGCCTAGACTCGACGCGATCGCCGACGCGACATTCTTCCCGCCTTTTCAAACGCCGACGAACCTCAGTCGCCGTTGCGCATCCACGAAACTCACCATGTCCGAGTCTCTCACCACCAAGCAAGTCGCCGAGCACAACACCGTTGAGAAGGGACTGTACATAATAGTCGATGGCGATGTATACAAGATGGATTCGTTTGTCGACGAGCACCCGGGTGGCGCCAAGATTCTGAAGAGAGTAGGTGGAAAGGATGCTAGTAAGCAGTTCTGGAAGGTACGTTTTGACTAGGATGTACAGGGAGGGGAGTGAACAGTGGGAACACATGTCGCGCGCGCGTCTTCCCGCAAGGCTTGCTTCTGTGGCCCGCCTGGGTCTCAGTACCGCCGGACATCCAAGGTTCTCGCTACCAAAGACTCGGTCGCAAGCTGGACCCTTGATTAGATCAGAGCAAGATTCGTTATCAAACGTGACGAAAGGATTCACTAACGGATATGCAGTACCACAACGAGAGCGTATTGAAGAAATACGCACCCAAACTCAAGATCGGCACAGTCAAGGAGGAGTCCAAGTTATAATTACTACATAACGTTATATCAACGCAGATTACTTAATCCATCCCCATTGCACCGCATTCATAGCATGTCCTCGTGTCAAATATTCGTTCTTTAAATAAGTACGAAAGTCATGGTGCTTTGGGCACCGCAGGTAAAACGTTCAGTTCACTCAATTGGCGCGGACTCTTTGATCGATGCAATAAACTATAAATTAAGGACGAACTTCTACTCTATGAACGTATCGGTTGGTATAATGCAAACTCTCCTCTCCTCGATAACAGACCTGCAAAACAAGAAAACATGCCGTGGGTATCGTTATAGCAAACGCCTCTTTTCAATGCCGCGGAAAATATGCCAAAATCGTCGCTGCGTAATGTGCTCTCTCTCTCTCTGTCTTCTCCGTCTCATCTAGAAACACGTCCACCTCTTCGCAATCCCCGGTCTCGACCCTGGTCTAGGCATCGGACTCGTCCTGGGTCTCGCATCATGCTTCTCATCCACATGCGCATCGTCATCCAGATCCTCCATGCGATAACGTCGCACAGAACCAGCATCCGACTGGTCCTTGTCCGAGTAAAACTTTTCCTGCGGACCTGAAACACATCGCGGTGTTACCTTGCGGAAGAAACCCCGAAGACCGCTGTTGGCCTTGTCGATCCTTTCATACTCGCGTTTGCGCGTACATGGCGAGGTCCAGTGCATAGTCGTGTTGGTCTCTTCTTCTGCAATGGTGTCCTCGCTTTGGCGGCGGTGCATGGGTGTTTCCTCGACGACGCGCAGACTGTCGGAACTGAAACGCGTGGCTGCGCTGGGGAAGCCAAAGGTTGTGTCGCCACCTTGGGATAGCGTTGGGCTGGGTAGACCGGAATTCGAGTGGTAGGATGGGTTGGTGAAGATGCTGCAGCTGCGAAAATGTAAAGCGAGGACGTCGTCAATGTCTTGGCTGGTTGCTGTGGGAGGTGTTTGGTGGCTCTTCATTCGATAGTGACGCGCCGGTCTTGATGGATCCACAATGGTACAAGAAGTTCGCCTCGATGAGGGTTTTGAGCCATGGCCACGGCTTTGCGATCGACTCTTTGAGTTTTCTGATGATGAGGTGGTTGATTGTTGCCGGTGAAATGGTCGTGAGCGCTGCTCTGATACTGGTCGCCGCGGTTCCATGTTCGCAGCCTGAGTGGAAGACAAGGATTGGGCGTTGCTTCTGTGAGGTTTGTTGCGGTGCCGTATGGTGGTAGGATCTGGTAACGGTTCCTGGCTGGGTATCTTGGGTAGATAGGAACCCGCAACACTGTCTGTTCGATTCATCGCCGATCTATCAAAGATCGAAAAAAGGACAGTGACGTAAATGTGAGATCGTTGTCTCTAGGAAAATTGAATCGTTAATATGGCCTTAGTTCGTGTATAATTTCGGTAGTCGTCTAGATCGGATATCAGTATCCAAATAGGAAGGTTCTGTGCTCAAGGGGTAAAAGCCCATACCAGCAGCCAGTGCCAACACACCGAAATTCACGGATCTGGATTCCTTACGAGGAGCACACACGCCAGAGATATGGGAGAATGGAAATTGGAATCACAGGCAGGCTATGCGACGCCAGTGGTTGTTGGGTCGGTCAAGTGACGAACCGCGGGACCCGCCTGGAGGACTATTGAATCAACCGCGGTCAGTAGGAGGGAAACTAGGGACTAGTATATAAAGAAGAGATTCAAAACGACCCAATTGTCGATCTTGGCCGTTGGTTGGCCCAGACCCTGCCAGCCATGCAAGACGCACGGCATGCACGATCTTTGACGAAGTCTGAGCTAAGCGCGTGGGCGGCTCTACGCAAAAAGGTTGAGAGTTCACCGCCTCCCAGGATTCGATTTCCGGGGCCTGCAGTGGGCTAGGAGCGTGAAAAGACTAGTCGTGCGATTAAACTGGAGAACGACTTGGTTAGCTTCCGTGCGTTCGAGACGGAGCATGACAAGTGCACTAAATATGTCACAGCAAGAGTCGCACACATGGGAGGTGCCAAAGGTGGATGAGAGGGTGTGTGTCCAGACTATGATGTCGTCGGCTTTCACATGCCAGAGACGATGTGGCTGCCACACATTCAATCTAGCGTGCTGATCGTTGTGTTGGCTCGTGATAAGGCAAGGAGGGCGCGAGGCCATGTCGAATAGACGCGAGTGGCAGCCTCGTCTACCGACAAGACGATCCGGCACAACCTTGAACCTGCTGCACGGACGGCGGGAAGGACCGAATCAAATCAAAGAACGGCAGGCCAGCGACATCGGGCCAAGATCACACACACTCGACTCGGGCAAGTGCACGCGGAAACGTCGAGCCTGGAGGGGTGGAAGGATGCCAAATGAAGCGCCGCGCATGACATCGTGGGTATTGCTGAGAGGGGCGCGTCGTCGGCAGGGCACATTACACAAACCCGCTGCGGTGGGTATAGGCGCAGAACCCTGGGTGGCCTGCCCGAAATATCTTCCAGCAGCTTTTCTCGCCTCACAGTACACGAATCAAGCGGCTGTGTGACTGCGTTTGTTGTAATGTCCTGTGGATGCTCGGCCCGCTGCCTTACTGCTTACACAGTGTATCCGCTGCAAACGCTTTGGAGAGTGGAACCAATGCGGCATGCGCCAAGGCCACATCCAATGCAGCTGATCGGGCCAGGGACGCCGCCAATGACCATGTCATGCGGCGGCACAACACCACCAACTGCGCTCTACTCGCACGCGGAGATGAGTCTGCATCTGCAGCCTGCAGCTTTTGCTTCCGCCACGCTAGTCATCGCTAGGGTTGCCGTCTAGAAGATCGGCTCGCACGTGGTGTCTCTATGAACCCCTCTTCACTCCCCCACAGTTCACATTGCGCACACCCGCGAAACATTTCAGAAATGGCGGTATGACATGGCAGGTGTTCTGCTCCTGTTGACTCGTTCGCAGGTACGGTAACGGGGCCTGTGCGATGGAACGGATACAGAACCTTCTCCACTACCCCGTTCCGCGGTTTATCGGAAATAACCATTACGGATAATCTACTGTATCTCATGATAAAATCCCTCTATCAATTTCGCGACCTCGTCAAACGCCTCAAGACAGTGCCAATGCCCAATCCCCTTCATGACCTCCAACTTCTTCTCACCATGCTGCATCTCGTCAAACATCTTCTTACACCCTTCGAGCGGCGCACTCATATCCTCGTCACCAGCGAGAATAAGTACAGGCACGCTGATCTTGCTGTACCTGGGCGGCTTTGCATTGACAATGACTCGGCAGTTGGATATGTATCCCGCTGGATCCTGTGCCAGCAGCAACTCGCGGATCATTGCTTTGACAAGTGGAGACGCCTTCTTTCCGACTGCAGCTTGGGGGATGGTGTCGGCCATGGGTTGCATACCGTTTTTTGTCACGTTTTCTATCCGTTCTTGGAAGCGAGGGGCTGAGGCTGGGTTGGGATAGACTGGGCCGATCAACACAGCTGCTACGATGCGGTCGCTTCGCTCAGCCGCGAGGTGTGCACCCACGATACTACAAGCCCGTTAGTTGTCTTGGTGTCGTCGCGTCGAGTCTTCCAAGGCTTCTGCCCGGGTAGGTTGTTAATGCTGACGTACCCTCCCATACTGTGTCCGACGAACACAGCCTTCTCAACTTTCAACGCGTCCAAAACCCCTATAGTATCTTCTGCCAGAGTCTCAATACTCTGCTCGACAAACGTGTATGTAGATCGTCCTGCTCCCGTATTGTCAAAGGTGATGCAACGGAACCCGTTGGCAACCAGGCTCTGAGTTACCGCAGAGTAGTAATTCTGCGAAGAGCCGAGCCCGTGCATGAAGATGAATGTCTCACGAGCATTTCCATCTTGCGGTTTCAGATCTGAGTAGTGGAGGCGTTTGTATCCGAGTTCGAGGAAAGGCATGATGGGTGGAACGAAGTCGTGTTTGTAAGTGTGTTTCACCCGAGCTTCAGATGCACGATGGAATTGGTTCCGATCGGAAGCGGAACTAACGTGTCGGACAGGGACTGTGACGTCATCTGTGCGGAGGTCTGCTGGGATATTGACGCGAGTCCCTCGCTGTTGTCACTACACACTTTGCCAACGCATCGCATTCGAGGACCATGATCCATACCGAGATCGTCCTTCAGTGCACCCATGAGCATCATAATATGGTGTCTTTCTGGATCAAAATGACTCTTCCGATCCACCCTAGATTTGCTTCTTCAACACTCAAATCACGAAGCATATATCAAATTGCCGCCTAGCACCGTCCCCTTGCTCCGAAATCCACAGTTATTTTGTAAACATGTACGCAGTAACCCGTGTTAGTAGGCTAAAGTTAAAAGTGTGACCAGAAAGTACTTGAGCGACTCACACCAACAGCCCGGGAATACAGACAATGATGTATGCTTCAATCCTCAGTTCAAGCTACAATCTTATTACAACGAACTTTTCTATGCATTCATGAAGAACATGAAATGTAGGGTTCAATCCTAAAAACAAGTCCAAAATGCCCAGAAGACGATAGATATCCTTAAGCCGAACTATCCCCATCCCCATCTCAAGACCCGTCACCTTCCACCCCCGTAACAGTCACCCTATACATCTCCTTCAACGCGCCCATACACTCCTCTCTCAATCCCGCCAACTCCTCATCAGTATGCACCAACGTCCAAAGTAACTGCGCCAGCCCCTCCCTCGTAGTAACCTCCTTCAACGCCTCCAACGCCTCATCCTCCTTGTCCTTGTCATCCCTCTCCGGTATGCCCAGCATGCGACTAACATCGCTCTTTGCCCTCGACCTCCTCCGCCGCCTGTTACGGAAGAAGAAGACACTGCGCGTCATACCCGCTTCTTGCTTCTCCTCTGCACTTGCATTCCACAGCGCGACACGGCTGAAGAAATGTTTGATCGCCGTCTCCTCAAACTTTTCTTTCCGCCCTGCAATCGCAGTTGCAAACTCCGCGTCGGGCGTGCAGTACGTGTTGGCATCCCACCTCCTTTGCAAGTAGCGAAAAGCGCGGACTTCGGCGTCGGGAAACGACATGTCGGCAAAGTCTATAGTAAAAGGATCCGAGGACATGGAAGAAGAAGACGATGTGGGGCGGTCGCTACTGGTGCTCGTTGGTGTTTGTGCGGCATCACCATGTTTAAGTTCAAGGGCATGGTGAGTGTCTATGACGCGTTGGAGTGCGACTTTGCGGTTCTGGTGAACGGCGTCTGTGCCTTCGAAGATGCGGGGTGGTGCGTTGGATGATGTTGTGTCGAGTGTAGCAGAGTAGGAGGAGGAGCGTCTGGAGAGGTAGCTCCCGCTGCGGTGGCGGCCAAAGTGATGGTGCCGTTTATGTTCTAGAGATTGTCGTTGGGACATGGTGTCGTCCATTATGTAGCTCAGCTTGGACTTTTGTGTTCAAAGTAGTGATTAGTTGGTATCAGGAATGGTACAAGTAAGATCAATATCCTGATTCTGATAGGTAACTAGGCCCTAGTACAGCGTGAAAGGTGTATTTTTAAGAGGAAGTGAATCATGGGAGAGGCCTAGGAGGAGGACCAAGTAAGAAAGAAACCAGAAACTCAACCCTCTGCCAACAACGAAAGCCGGCTAACCCAGCAGCCCAGTTGACGCACATGCCGTTAGCCGAGGGGGTAGAGAGGGGTGACGCAAGCCCTTTCTGACATGCAGATCTACTCGTGAGATTAATTCATCACCATCCCGCCGTGCAATGTTAAAGTCGTGTTACGGAACTTTGACTCCAAGATCGACTGATTGGCGACTGTGCCACCGTGAGCCACTGCTTTGTTGAGCCACTGTGGCTCATGAAGAAGCCTAGGGCCTGCGGTATTTTGCTGCGTCGGCGGTAATAAAAGTGGGGCTGGCGACACGCTCGCGGCGTGGAGAGGGATGAGTCTGGCGCCCAGTCCAGGTTTTGCCGACCTTCCGGCGAGTGCAATGGCGCCGTGAGGTAGGTGATGCGGGCGGGCTTACGCGTCAAGGATGTCGGCATCTTGACTGTGAGTTATACAGGATGCGCAGAGTGACATCCTGGCGTATGATTGCTTTGTGTGGTAGGATTCTGCATAGTCATAGTCACCAGTAGCCAAACAGACGACTCAAGACACCAATGATCACAGTGAAGACGGAGTCATTCAGATTTCTACCTTCGGCAGAGATGAGACACTATCTGCGAGGATATTGCGACGGAATAGAAACGCCATTTCGTCCTTCCTGACACCTTCGTGAGCGCAGAACGAACGCCATGCAATGCACCGATGACAAAGCGAGCGGAAGAAAGCCATCCGTAAATGAACAATGACATCTGCCCCCCCCCTCAACTCCTCAATCCCTCAAATCAGTGCACCTCTACTCAGAAGGTGGCACGGGTTCTGTCCTACCGTTAGGTAATATGTGCTGTGTAGTGCTCATCCTCACACTGCTCGGTCGTTCAATTTTCTTCCCCTCCCTCTCTGCTGCCGTAATTCCATTCTTCGTCTCTCCCACAACACTTGCGCCTCCGTTGCGGTCCTCCTGTTTCTCCAAATCTCTGTTCCCACTTGTGACATCAGGCAGCGCTTCCGCCTCGTTCAATGCCTCTTTGACCAGCTTTTTCGCTTCGATCGCTAGATTAGGAATCTCTTCTACCTCGTTGTTTTTGTTCAGGTAGGAGTCCAACAATGCCTTGAGTGTCTGCGCGCGCACCGGCTTAGCGAGATAATTATTCATTCCTATTCAACAGTTAGCATTTTTCTCTTTTTTCAACGGGAAAATTAATTAGAAGCTTACCGGAGTCCAAACATTTCTCCCGATCTCCTTGAATAGCGGAAGCGGTCATGGCAATGATAAGGACATTGCGAATCTCGGGATTAGGATGCTTGCGGATAAGTTTTGTGGCTGCATTTGTGTCAGCAATCTGGATGCTCATAGGCATGAGGGCTTGGCTTTACCTTCGTAACCGTCACAATGCGGCATTTGCACGTCCATGAGCACCAAGTGGAAGGGCCGACCATTCTCTGAAGCGCGTTCTAGCGCGTCAATCGTCTTGAAGCCATCGAGATAGGCGTCGCACTTGAAGCCAAGCTTTTGCACGAAACTGATTGCAATGCGCTGATTGATCAAATTGTCTTCTGCAATGCACACTCGAAGGTCTCGCCTAGGTATGGTTGAAAGATCGATGCAAGTACCGGATGACTGCTCATGACCGTTGTTACCCTGGCTTGAGAATCTCGCCATGGGATCTGGCTCTCGCGTTCTTTGCGGTTGGTTACCTGCTTGCGCTTTCGGTACTTTCTTGAACCGCAACGAGAAGGTGACTGTTGTACCCTGGCCTGGCTGACTGTCGAGACGTACGGTACCATGCATGACATTTTCAATAAGAGCTTTGCAGATGCTGAGACCCAGACCAGTACCACCATAGCTCCTTGCGGAGCTCGACTCTATTTGCGAGAAAGGGAGGAAGAGCTTCTGCTTTTGCTCGTCTGGGATACCGATGCCAGTGTCTATGACGCTGCATGTCACGTCTACCCAGTCGTCTGTTTCTTGATCTACAACAGCGCGGACAGTGACTGATCCCCGTGGCGTGAACTTGTAGCTGTTAGACAGCAGATTCATGAGAATCTGGTGCAGTCGGACAGGATCGCCCATAACAAGCATCTCGGGATCTAAATGCAGCTGCTCAATGGTCTTGAGACCTCGCTCGGCGTTCGTGTATGCAAGAGCGCGTACGACCTCGGCAATCGTCTCAGACAGTGATATCGGCATCTCCAAAACATTCATCTTGCCGGCCTCGAGCTTAGAATAGTCTAGTAGGTCGTTGATAATGGAAAGTAGTGTATCGGCGCAAACGCGAATCGAATCGGCGTATCCGGACTGTTCGGAGTTGAGTGGTGAAGCCTTCAACAGCTCAGACATACCGATCACGCCGTTCAGGGGGGTGCGCAACTCGTGGGATACGTTAGCCAGGAAAAGGCTCTTTGCCTTTGCAGCCTCTTCTTTCAACTTCATATTGCGCACAGCGATGGCCTCAGCCTCTTTCGCCTTGATCTCCGCCGCTCGCGCTTGCGACAAAGCACGTTTCTGCATTTCGAGCATTGCTTCGTTGCTGGCAGAGACTCTTTCCACTTCCTTGAAGAGCAGTGCGTTAGCCAAGGAGATGGATATCTGGTTTACAAGCAATCGGAGAACCTGGGTGTTGCGTTCAGTGAATGAATTCGGCGGACCTTCCACGTAGATCGAGCCCAGCAAATGGTCGCTATGGAGAATCGGGATGCATATGACTGCTTTCCCCTCTGGATTGCGCTGTAGATAGGCGTCTGAGACATTAGAAAACCGATCGTCTTCGTATAGGTTCTGGACGAAGACTGTCTCTCGGAAGCGAAGCGTGTATAGTGTCACCTGTCGAGCGACAACATCGTCCACAGTATCCAAAGGTTGACTTGCAGGGAAGGATGTGACGCCAGAAGAGAACCCGCTGTCGTTGTCAGGCTCGTTGGTAGCGACACACGCAATCGACCACTCGATTTGCGAGTCTTCAATCACTAAGCCGCACAAAGTACCGCCCGTAGATTCGAGGAGAATTGAACTCATCTTTGCCATCAGTTTATCGACAACAAGTTCGCTGGAAAGAACTTGACTCGACTCCAGGATTGATGATAGATCCAGCATGTCAAGGCCCACAGCCGAAAGTCCATTGTGGAGAGCTGGGGCAGATTCCTGGCGCCGCGTTTCCGGTACGATCCAGTCTTGGGTTCGATCGACCGCGGTTTCTGGTCCCAGGAAATGGTCGTGGTCGTTCTGCTCAAGCCTGAAGGCTGTGTTACCCGTGTCCACGACCGAGGTCTGTACGGCTTGGTCCGCTGTCGTAAATGATCGGCCGCTGTGAACTAGCCACTCATAACGGCTAGCAAAGTGATTTGCTTTTCCATACGCGGACATCCTCCGATACGTCGAAAGGCAGTCCTTGAGCGCATGCCGAGCCGCCCTGTAGGCCTTCTTATTCACTAACCATCCAGTGTATAGCTCCAGGGCGAAAGCTTCGTCTAGGATGAAATCGTAACGTTCGTTATGGTCCATGGCTGCTTCGTAGTTCTCCAACGTCGACTGAGGATCGCCGTTGATATCTGCAAGAACGGCAGTAAGAAGATGTATCCAACCCCGGTAGTTGGCATCAGTTACAGTGCAACATGCTTCAAGCAGCTTCAGGGTACCTTGAACGTGTTGGATCATCCCGCCTCTCCGGCTATGCTCAGGTTCGTCTCGAAGAAGAACCATGTATGCTAGCGATAGGTAATACCTGACCGAATAGTTCAGTCTTTCAGACCAAAGACTGCTCAGCATTGGAAGCAACATCTCCCCAAGCGCAACCGCTTCCCGATTGTGACCATAGAGCACCAGCAACGGAAGCTTGGTAGCAAGATATATAGACTTCGGACGCTTCGGATTGCTAGCCGTTTGTTCAAGAAAGTCGATATACTCGGCCTCGTTGTGGTCGTCGTCTGAGAGGAGCAGCGAAGGGCTACCTGTGTCGGTCTTTCCCTGGAGCGCTTTCGCGTATTGCCGAGCAGCCATTAGGAAAACGCCTCCTCGCATGTCTTTTTGCCAATTTCGCATGTCCAGTGGAGTTTCCTCAACCCAGGCCTCTAGTTCTACGGCGTCGTGTGATGCCATGACCCTAAAGTGGGCTTGTACTCCGAGGTTCAGAAGTGTAAGGATCCTATCACCTGCGGTAAGAGACGCTTGCAGGGCTCCTTCCAAGCTCGGTATCAGATCACCCACAGGCGCTTCCAAATGACCCAGAAACATTGGCTGCAAAGTTTGGCCCCTACCCAGGGTGTAATAGTCATCGGGGAACATCTGGAAGATCCGCTTCGCGATGGCACCCGTATCCACAGCGAACTGCATCATGTTGAAGCGGCCGCCTGCAACAGTCCCCAGGTGCACATAAGCTAGGGCTACCTGTGACATGGTACCTTTTTCGAGATGTATTGAAATGAGCTTCAGCGTCGATTGATAGAATAAAAGGCTGTTTGACCAGAACGCCGCACTAAGGAGCTCGATGAACACAGGCCCAATCGTCATCAAGACGCGGTCATCTGGCGACGCCCGACGTTTAAGCAACTCTTCTTTGTCGATATTCTGAAGCTTGCCATATATTTGTTGAAATTCGGTGTCGCACGCTTCCCACGTTGTCGGAGGTATAGGGGATCCTAACAAGGAAAGGCAATCTTTGAGAGCCTGGAATGCACCAAAACTATCACCACGAATGGCAAACACTCTGGACTGCAGAATAAACGAACTAGCCATATCGCAAGGATCCCGCGCGTGCTGAAAAGTCGTCCTGATCAAGCTAAGCGCCTCATCAAACATGCCTTGATGCCAATAGCACTCTGCTGATCTTACGAAGAGCTGCAAAGTCTCTTGATACGAGACATCTGGCTGATTGTCGTCCCATGGATCGTCTTGTAAGAGCATTAGGCTGTGAGCAAAGTAGTAGATGCCAGTTGATCTTGCACCAGACTCGCATGCAGTTTCTCCCGCTTGGTACAGCATATCTCGAAATGGAGCCCGGTATGTCTCTTTGGCTTTTATGAGTTCTGCAGCAAGACAGATATGACGGCTCTGCATGTATAATGCCTTGGATCCGATCGTTGAGTCGTCGTTGTATTCCTCGCCAGCAGTTATCATTTTAGCGATTGTGAAGTGCATCAGCTGCGTGTCCCAATCGCTGTCAAGAGAGTTGACAGCTGCTGTGAGGTATCGATCGTGGCTGAATCTAAATCGAGCGTCCTGGTCAGCGGGCATGAGTACGTAGGCTTTGAGCGCTGCATCGAGGGCTGTGACGGCACACTCATTTTCGTCGAAAAGAGGCAGTCTCCCGGTATCAGCGGGCTTGTTCGCCGGGTCGAGTAGCTTCTGCAAGAGCTCAAACGAGAATGTGCCGCCCAGAAGAGAAGCCCATGCTAGGAGTTTCCTGCTTGCTGATGGTAGCTCTGTCAATCGCTTTGATATGAAATCAGTCGTCACGGATGAACCGTACTCCGGGCTCTCGAACACTGCGAAAACCTTGTCGAGGTCAAAAACCCAGTTATTCTCCCGCCACTCGTAGTACACGCATCGTTTGCGATAGCAAGTGTCAAGTATCTCGCGTATGTAAAACAGGTTGCCTCGAGACTTTTCCTGGACTACCGCTACCAGAGGGAGGATGTATTGATGATCTCGATGGAGCGTTTCGGCTACATAGTCCGCAGTCTGCGCCTCTGAAAACGGTAGAAGCTGTACCTTGGTGGCGTGGCGTAGTAATGGGATGAGTTCCCGGGGCAAGGTCTCTTCGTTGGTGTACGTAAGCATAAGAACAAGTGGAATTCTAGCCTGCACGATGTGATGGATCAGCTCAGCACTCTCTGGATCAGCATACTGAACATCCTCTAAGCTCCATGTACAAAGCTTGTGTACGGCAAGGAGTCGTAAAACGTCTATAAAGACATTCATGAATCTAGAGGATTTGGAAGCACCTCCACTTCGCAGCCAGGCTTCAGCAGTATGTCCAGCTGATCCACAATGAACGGCAGGAGATGATGCCCGTCGATCCATGTCTTTGGTTGTATCCAGGTCCTTTTGCTGCGCACTTTTTGTTGTGCCGTTTGTGTTCAAGAGCCATTCAGGAAGGTCCAGGTAAGTTCGCAGCACCGTCCAAACTCCGCTGTTCCTAAGATAATGGCGCAGCCTCTGATGAAACTCTGTCATAACATCGGCCTCGCTGACTAGAGTAGAAATTGGTAGTTAGTGGTTGCTCTGAAGGAAAGAGTTGTGTCTCAGAATAAGTGGACATACTATACAGTGTCAGCGTAGTTCATGTTGGAGAGAACAGTGAGTAAGAGGCTTACCATATTTGTCGGAAGAAGGAGGACATCAATCTTAGGATGGGATCAAAGGGTGCTTTCTTTGCAGGGTCAAATTTGGCCATGGCGAAATAGCCGGTACTCCTCGCTGTGCTCTGTACACTTTGCACAAGACGAGACTTGCCTAATCCTGTGGTACCAGCTATCACTATCACCTGTATCTTGAGATTAGCGTACCTCATCCATGAGTTGGGCTGTGACGTGTCGACTTACCTCACATCGAGCCTTGCGTCTTAATTTCCGTGTGCTGGCTAGGGTACGCAGGCCGTCGTTGGACTGATAAGAGCGAGAGTGAAGGGCGGAGCTTTCAATGCTATTGTTAGATCGCCCTCGATTTGCAGATTGCAGTTGAGGTCGGCCATCCACGCTTCCTTCAGCTGTAGAGACTTCTGACTGTGCTACACTGTCCTGTGAATCGTGTTGTATTGACCGAGCATCTCCCATAAAGACGGGAGTATCTGCGGAAACGCTGTTGAGCCTGCTATCTGAGCCTCTCGAGCTGGTGCTCTCTGAAACAACATCGTCAAAGCTCAAGTCTCGTCGTTGATCTGAAAAGGAAGAGCCTGAACTCAAGCTTTGAAGAGTTTTGATGCTACTTCGGCGGTGCCTTGACACCCGCTCCAAGACATCTACTATAGTCTTTTTCTCCTTCTCACGTCCAATCAGCTTGAGAGGTAGATTGAAGAAGCAACTGATGTCCTTGGAGCCTACACGGAAGGCCTTCAGTCCTTCGACATCGCCTTCACATAGTAACTCACGGATGCGGGCAAGATCGTGTTTGAGCCCCGACGTGGAATGGTATCTATCCTCGATGTTACGCTGAGTCATGCGCTGTATGACTTCTGAGAGCGCCTCTGGGACGTCTAGACGTCTAGAGGAGATTGGTGGGATCCGCTTGCTGATGACATTCTGCATGACATCGAGAGCTGTAGCGCCTTCAAAGGGCGCCTGACCACCTAGCATTGTGTAGAAAAGGATACCAAGACTGTAGATGTCGGTCCGTGTGTCGGGCTCAGCAGGCATACGGCCGGTTTGCTCAGGAGATATGAAGGCCAACTTCAACTCGATGCCAGTCTCCTTGGACAAAGTACTCCAGCCTGCGCTGGTCAGTCCATTCTCAAAGGACCTCGCGCCAGAGCCGAAATTGATCATCTTGACAATGCCGTTCTCGGCGAAGTGAAAGGCATCACCGCGTATTTCGCCATGGACAATTTCGTGACCATGGTGCAGAATCTCCAGACACTCGACTGATCCAACGGCGAAATCGAGAAAGGTAAGGAGGGGCACGCCACGGTTGGGAATGGAGGGGTTTGGTTGATGGCTCTGTGCATTGCTGGTGACCTTCCAAAAGTTGGGACCAAAGTTGACCAAGTCGTGGAGGTAGTTGGGCCCAGGGGCTTCGAATATGCTGGCGACGAGCGGCTCCTCACCAGCTTTGGTCGAGAGGCGGACGAACTCTATAGGGCGAACAAAGTGCCGGCATTCTGGATCTGATTCCTTGACGACGAGTTTGGCGAGCTGGAACTCGCGCTCGAGTCGCAGAGTCTGTGCTGAGACACGGCATACGACGGGTCGGCCTTCTCGCGCTACGCCCTTGACTGTGGTATTGGTGCGGTGTGTTTGGACGCTCGCATCGGAGCCTGAGCTGCGGTGGGTGCGCGTCACAGTCGGCCGGCTTCGGGTGGCAGAGTCGGGTGAATGCGACAGGGTGGGGGAGGCTACGGTGCTTCGTCCCCTCGATTGCGGGCGTTCCTGCTTGGGCGCAGTCTTTTCGTAGCCAAAGAAATGGTAGTTGTCGTACGACTGGTTGACGTTAGGCACTGATTCGACCAAGAGACAAGATACGGGTGTCTTACAGAGTGGAAGGGCTCAATGGCCGGGTCCCAGCCATAATTCTGGAGCTCCTGCAGGCGCGCAAAGATGTGTGCAAAGCGCTGCGTCCGCCCGCTGTCCTCGGTTGTAGTCATGCTGTCTTCCCGATGTTGGCGGCGGCTAAGCATCTAAGACATGCTCTGGGTAGAATAGGTCGGGTATCAATGTACAGGGCCAAGTCGCAAGTCATTCCATCTGTCCATCACAACACGAGCGTGGGCGCGACTGCCATGGTAGTAGGAGCGCGGTCGTGGAGAGCGTCGGATCGGCGGGAGAGGCGTGGTGGGCAGATTCGCAGGCAACGAATACCAGTCTTCTACAAGCAGTCGACGCGCATGAGGAGTGCTTACTGATGGCACCTCAGCCACAGCAGATGGACAGGAGCCATCCATGGATGCGCTCAGACTTCGCGCTTGTTCTTAGACGTCATCATCGACATGGGCACTCCATAAGGAAGCTTTGCACTCGACACGCTTCACACAAAAGCAACAGCCACCGCCACTAACCAGCCATGTTTCGCAACCAGGCTCACATATGTGCCCATAGCTAATATCAAGAGTCCCATGTGTGGCTGACATGCGGAGTTGGCCCCGCGCACGCTGGGACAACTTGATTTGGCGTAGCGGTAGATCGGCCTGGCGCGTCACCCATTGGTAGCGACATCATCGTGGTTACGACTATCTCGGCTTCTTAGCAGGCATACCTACACAGCATTATTACTATACTACGCCCCTGGCGCACGCAGAAGACGCCTTGTCGCAATATCCACAGCGACTGGCTCCCGCTCCTTTACCACGCCCTGCCTGTCTGCGACTGCTGCACTGAAGCTGCCCCACTACAGACGGACCGGGCATCCCTCGACATTTGACACGGCATCCCTCGACGTTTGACACATGCATCCGAGCAAGAGGTAGTCGGCCGCCCTCAAGACACCCTTGCACACCCACCATTTCAATGTCACACAATGGACTCTCCCGATCACGAGCATGCCTATTCGGGCGACCTGGGAGAGCCGCAGCGGCCGCGACAGCTGCCTTCGGATCTGCCCACTTCCCTCAATGACAGGCGCCCGGTGACCATCATGAACGAGGAAACCGAGATGTATGATGCATGGCAGGGTAGGTGAAAGCAACGGGTAGGGAAAGACCGACGCGCCACGGGGACTGACTTCACACAGGCCAGTCGCAATTCCTCACCACGCCCATGCCCGCCCGTCCGCTCGACTTCAACTTGTCGCTCGACGACCCGACGTTTGGCGACGAAGACATGCAACAGCTCGAGGACAGCGACAGCCGCCTGGTGCAGATGTTGGCGCACCAAGCCCGCTTGAAGAACGAGAATGCAGGCGACGAAGCAAAGGTCGTTGCCGATGAGAAGCTGTCACACGAGGAAAAGAGAGAAGCACTACAAGGCTTGTTTACACTAGCAGCATCCAACGGTGAGCTCGAGCGGGTTAAACGACTGCTGGACGGCAAGGCCCGAGAATACATCAACATCAACGGCGTCGACGCCGAGGGCACGCCGCCATTGGTCTACGCAAGTTGCTTTGGACACGAACATGTGGCAGCTACACTGCTCGAGCAGGGCGCCAGTGTTGATTTGCAAGACAAGAACCGTTGGACGCCGCTCATGTGGGCCATGACGAACCGACACAAGGATATCGTTAAGCTCCTACTCGACCACGGCGCATCGACAGACGTCAAGTCTTCCGGAGGACGGACCGCATTCGACTTTGTCGAGCCCAACACTGAGCTCTCCGACTATCTGCATGAGAGCGGGTATGCCATTGGTAATGTAGGCGTCGGTGACGACTTCTACAGCTCGGGCTTCTCTCAGGATCGCTTTGAGCAGGAGATGCAGGAAAACGATATGAAGCGGCGGATGATGATGGAAAGTGCCTTCAATCTCGAGGTTGACATTGGTAATTTGGGTCTGGACGAACAGCCCGAGGTACGAATCTCAGCCACTCCGTGGATGTTCGCTAATAGCTGTAGTCACCTGAAGAACCAGAAGAAGAAGCCCAAGAGTTCATTTGGGATAGATGTCTCAACGACCAGATGTTTGTATTCCAAGAGAACGAGCTCGAGCGGATACTGGATATCATCATTACGAATATGACGCCGCAACGCTCTCCTTCGCAAAAACCAGTACCCGCAAACATACTCTTCCTGAGCGCACGCTATGCGCATTACCATGCAAATCCAGAACTCTTGGAGACTTTGCTGGTATCCGCCATGAACAAGATCAACGACGTTGTAGAGAAACATCAATGGGACATGACTGTGCTGGCCTTTTGGATGTCTAATGCGACACTTCTGTTGCATTACCTCAAGAAAGATGGTGGACTCATGAGTGCGACTACAGAGTTCCAATTGCAGATGGCAGAACTTATCAATGAGATTTTCATCTTGATTATCCGTGATGCTGAGCGCAGGATGGATAAGAACTTAGATCAAGCTATGCTCGACCATGAGCCGATGCCTGGATTCGAAGATGTACAGTTCCAGCACGAATGGAAAATATTTCGTTCCAAGCCTAAAGCGAAGCCGGTAGAACCTCTCGAGAAACGTTTCCGACCGCCATCTCCCAAGCGCAGAGCACAGCCATCACCCCGGAACATTACCTCTTTACTCTCATCAACCCTATTTGTCCTCGACCTGTACGACGTACACTCTGTAATCGCTGCGCAGGTACTATCGCAGCTGATCTACTGGCTCTCTGCCGAAGTCTTCAACCGCATAATGTCCAATCGAAAGTACCTCGCGCGAACGAAAGCAATGCAGATACGCATGAACGTCTCGACGCTCGAAGACTGGGCGCGTTCTAACAATCGGCAACCAGAACACTACGAGAACGGTTCCATGACCTCCACCGGGGAGAACACTGCGGACGCCGCTAAACGTCATCTCGAGCCTCTTGTGCAACTTCTTCAATGGTTACAATGCTTTTCCTCACTTGGAGAAGACCTAGAGTCACTTGTGGGAACATTACAACAATTGACACGCCTGTCACCACAACAACTACTACACACCGCAAAATACTACCGACCCGAGGTGGGTGAAAAGACCCTCCCTAAAAGCGCTTCCAAGTACATTGTACATTTGCAGAAAGCAGCTGCAGATCGTAAAGCTGCGCGCGCAAGGTCTCCCAATCCACCGTCACAGCCCGAACCCCCATCCACACCAGTCAGAGGTACCTCTGAAAAGCCTCCCGAGCCATCACCCGCGCCTTCACGAATGTCGGAAGAGGACGAAAAAGACGAAGCACCCGATGAGCTTCTTTTGGACCCTTCGTACATGCTGCCATTTTCGCTGCCAACATCAACAGATATGCTCATCACCTACGGTGCCGGATTTGGAGGTGTCAACAAAGAGCGTGAGCGGAAATACATTCCCACCGTTCCACCAGAGTTTATGGCTAAGCTGGATTTGAATGGGGGCAATAACAAAAATGGTGGATCTTACTACTCGGAGTCGAATTGGAACGACCCAAGCTATGGGTGAAGACGAAGACTGGTAGAATTGAGAACCTTGCTAATTGAGACTTTGGATAGCCACTTTCACACTGCCTGGCTAAGACGAAGATCAAATTCTTTCAAATTTCGCTCTACGAGGCCTTGTTGCTGACCGCTGAGTTTATCGTCGCGTTGCCATTCGTGGACTGGAAACATTCCCGGCATGTGATTCGACAGATGGACCAAGTAAAAGTTCTGTGTCGACTACGCTTCGGCACACAGTCCGATCTGATGATATAGAAACTGGCTCGGCTGTAACCGTGGAAGCTTTGCAGATTCAGTTAGGGTGGTCGAGGCTTGTGATAGCGCATAACTTGGATGTTACCATAGTATCAGGGTATGCATAGATCTGTTTACCATTACTACAACCTATCGAGTCACATATCAGTATGTCGGGTTGCACCATCGTGCGGCCCGTCGGGCTAACAGCAAATTTATTGTAGCATCGGCACAATTTGCAGCGAGAAAGCCTAAACATTCTATAGGCAATGGATTGGCATGACTGTCATTTATATCGAGTAAGGCAGGTATCTAGGTTATCAATACTACTCCGCGATCGGCCCCTTCAATATCCGCTCGGCGGATTCCGATAGCAGCAGTCTGTTGGTAGGGCATGCAGGGTAACTAGCTACCCCACCAGTGATGCCCCGCCATAACTTGGTAGTACCTCAGCGAGATCCCCAAACATTATCTTTGCTTTTTGTTCTCTTGCATAAACTTACCCAGCCTCTATCAATTACACAATATTTCATACATCATGGAGATCCGCAACATCCTACCAGAAGACGTCAAGAACGTAGCTACAAACAACGCGCGGTCGATTCCAGCTGACGAGATCGACGCGACCTTCAAATCACAATACACCGGTACGAACCTCATTCTTTCCATACTTTCCCACACAGGAGTTGATACCCCTCAAAGATCTCATATCCGCGCCTCTTGGTTCAAAAGTCCTTTCCTTTAGCGACGAATGGTTCGCCGCAGCCGAGAACCTTATCACGCCGACACCACCAATTCGCAAACCCGGTGTTTTCGTCCACTCGGGAGCATGGTATGATGGCTGGGAGACCCGGCGTCACAATACCGAACCCTTCGACTGGGTCGTCCTGCGGCTAGGTACCGCCAGTGGAAAAGTAGCCGGTGTAGAAATCGACACTTTTGCATTCAATGGGAACCACGCCCCCGAAATCGCTGTCGAAGGTGCATTCATCACAGACGAGAAGGAGGAAGAGGAAGTGAAAAAGGCCAGCTATGCAGGCTGGGAAACCATACTATCGAAGCAAGAGTGCGGACCTAGCCAACGGCATGGCTGGAAACTAGACAGCATCACAGACAAGGCGTACACGCACGTTAGGCTGCTCATGTACCCTGACGGCGGCATCGCGCGCTTCCGGCTTTACGGTGTAGCCGTACCAGTCTTCCCAGAGTCCTCCGACGCCATCTTTGAACTCTCGGCCACAGTCATGGGCGGCGTCGCAACGTCATGTTCGGACCAACATTTTGGCACAAAAGACAACTTACTTCTGTCCGGTCGTGGAAAGGACATGGGCGATGGGTGGGAAACGAAGCGTACGCGCGGCGAGCATGTCGACTGGACAATCGTGCGCTTAGGCGCAAAGGGTGAAATCGATCACATTGTCATTGATACTGCGCACTTTAGAGGCAACTTCCCACAGAAGGTACAGGTCTTTGCTGGTAGCTTTGATAAGGAGCCCGCGAGTGATGACGGGGGATGGGTTGAGGTGCTGGAGCCGCAGAGGTCCGGGCCGGATGTGGAGAAGGAGTACAAGGCTGAGCTCAAGGAGGTCAAGGGGAGGGGGTACACGCATGCGAAATTGGTCATCATCCCGGATGGTGGTGTGAAGCGATTTAGGGTGTTTGGAAAGAGGGTTTGAGCGTGAGGTTGAAGGTTGGTAGGCTGGGGGGATTGAAGGAGAAGTATCTCAGTCACGCGGTCGTCAAAGATGTGTCTTGGGTATCGTTTTGCGCCGTAGACTCTGCAATGTAACTCTCAGTCAAAACCGTTGAGCTGCAGTGATTATGCAATTACCATGGTAAGGCGTGAAAACATATGTCCGTACTGTTGTAACATGTCATTGAAGGATCGACAGATGACGGCCGAGGTAGTCGACATGTCTTAGCGCCTTGGTAAGGCGTGCACGTGGGGTGGGCCTCAATGCATGTCGACGCGACCCGCAATGTCGTCTCAAAGACCATCTGCCATTCTCAATTCTTTCCATCATAGAATATTGGTCTGGTTTGCCCGTATGGAGGAAGAGCACGAGTTCAACATTGAGAAGGTGTCGCCGATATGGCTCATCACGGCACTTTGCGTTGTGCCGTTTGGCCTGTATCAATTGCTCAACTTCCTTAGTCCGTTGATACACCGGTTGACGGCTATGAAGATTTCCGCGGTATGTTTACATTGATGATGCAAGTGAAGAGAAGTACTGATGATGGCGATTCTCAGATGTACATCTACCCCATCAAATCGCTACGAGCGATTAAAGTCACAGAAGCCATTGCCACAGCCCATGGATTCAAACACGACCGTACAACACACCACCATTCATGCGGGATGGAATGAATAACAACAAGAAAAACCGCTAACACCTCCACAGGTTCCTTCATGCTCCTCCAGGAAACCAAAGACGGCTACAAAAACATGGCCGTATCAAGCTACCCCGAAATGACGCAATTCCTCCAAGAGATGAAAAACGACACCATCACCGTCAAATACATTGCGTGCGGAGATGCGTCGAAAGAAACATCAATCGACATACCTCTGGAGCCAGACACGGAAAAACTGGATTCCATCGATATCAACATGCACTCAGCCCCGACAACCGCCCATCGCATGCCACAAAGATACAACGACTGGTTCACTTCCTGCTTCGGGTACCCCGTCATCTTCGTCTACCTAGGTGCCAATCTCCGCGACGTAAAGTTCCAGGACATGCAGCCGCTGGAACCAGATCCGCTGACCCGGTTCCTGAGCAAACATGTCCCGTTTACAAAGTCCTATGTGGAAAAAGTAATGGGTTTGCATAAGTCTGGGGAGGAGAGCTGGAAGATTACTTTTGCGGATTGTGCACCTTATCTTTTCACTTCGCAGACTAGTCTTGAGGATGTGTCGTCCCGGCTTCCAGAGGGTATGGATATGGATATTGAGAAGTTCCGTCCAAACGTCGTCGTCGAAGGTGCTTATGATCCGTATCAAGAAGACTATTGGGGTAAGCTTACGGTTAATGGGAGAACGGAGATTATCCTCCCGCATAACTGTGTGAGGTGCAAGAGCATTAATATTGACCACAAGACGGGTAAGCCGGGAGAAGGGCCGGCGGGTGAGGTGCTGAAGAGGTTGCAAAAGGATCGAAGGGTTGATATTGGGGCGAAGTGGAGTCCGGTTTTCGGACGGTATGGGTTCTGGGGGAGTAATGGAAAGAAGACGGAGGAGGTGTGGAGGGTGGGGGATAGAGTCAATGTGGCCAAAGTTAATGAGGGGCTGACCGTCTGGAGTAAGTTTTTCCACAGAAATGCCGATGATGATACCAGGGCGCTTTTACTGACTGTATGCAGGTTGGCCTGGCGTTGGGTAGTGATGTGCAACGTGGCGCTTCCTGAATGTACTAGTACAGGCAATGGGATTAGAGCAGATGTTTACAACTATGAAAGTATTTTGTTATTTTGTTGAACAAGAAGACAGCCTTGCGACATAGCGTATTCGGTCGCCTCACAGCAAGTGCGGGTGCAGATCTAGCCTAATCTTTTGAGGGCTTGCACACCTTCCACTTCCCTCCAGATAATCCTTTTAGCAATCTCACTCTGTCCAATCTGCCGCATCTTATCACTCTTCTCCTTCCGACTCATCCACCTCCCAGTCTCCCGCTTCCCAGTCTCCCGCATCTAACCCTACCTCTGTCCACTTCTCCATTGCCTCCTTATGTCTCCCCGAGCTGAAAGCATCAAGCTCAGCCCGAGTGTACAACCATGGGTGGTTCAACTCAGATAAAGGCCAACTAGGCCCTTCTGGAACATGTTCGTAGACTAAATCGTCATCGAGGACATCTGAAGTCAGCAAAAACATCATATGAGCAACAGTGCTGTAAATCACATGAGAAGAATGAGGGATTGACTTACATGTTATACCCAGCCTCCTCATGTTATCATAGGGCGGTGGAAACACCCATCCAGCGCATCCCCAGTACAGACTCAAACTGCGCAATTCCGGGAGAGGAGTTCCTTCCGCTGGTGCTACTTTGCCGACCCAGTCGTGCACATGATCACGGCAGTCGATCAAGACCAGTGTTTCTACTTTAGGTGGAATTATGTCTTTAGGTTCCGTGTCCTTGACGGCGATAGATGGAAGTATGAGATGTCGCAGCTCGGGGAAATAGGTACGTAGTTCTGGGGATACGAACTGCGACACCCCTGCTGGGAGGTAGAAGTCCTTAGGTAGTTCGAGGGAAGTAAGTTTGGCGCTGATCTGGGTTGGAATTCGAATGCAGTTCCAATGATTATTCAAAGGCCATGGGTCTGCTACACCTTCCAAGACTGGCTCGAGAATTGTGAGGTGATAAAGTGGTGTGCCTCCAAGGTACAGTGAAGAGAGATTCGGTAGCAGGGTCAAGACGAGGCTAAGCAGGTCGCCAGGCCATTCGCACTCATGGCTGAGGATTGCAATCCATCCTTGTTTCATCTCTCTATCAAGGTCTAGATTCTGAACATGGCTGACACATCTTGAAAGCAATTCTGCGTCCCGAGCTGGAATGGAGCCGTCTAGTACTGTCCACATCTCGGAAAGCTCCTCCGCCTCGACTGTAAGGCTTCGGATCTTTGGTTGTAGGTCTGGATACTTGAAGAGCATGTCGAGGAACATATGGATATTACCTAGAGCAAGGATCGGCGCCGTACAGAGGACCTCGCGGACGAGTGGTGCCAGTCGTTTGCATGTCAAGCTTAAGCTCAGTATGTCGGCTTGAGGCTTGGGGTGCTTGACGCTCTTTGGAAGGTAGTGGAAGATACGAAGAAGAGCTTCGTTTGGAAGTCCGAGGAGGACTGCCATGGTTGAGAGTGTTCTCGCTCAAAATCAAGTGTTGAGAGTGTGGTTCTGTTATTGAGGAAGGTGAGAGAAAGAAGAAGGTACAGTGCGTTTGCTATTGCTACTAAAAGACCATATCTAGCTAGCGTTGCTCGAGTGTTTACATCTACGTACGAGGAAGGTGAGAGACACTTCCTGATCACGTGCTGTGGAGTGTTTACACTTTGGCATTTCGCGAGATAGGTAAGCTCTGGCTGTACAAGACCCATGTGAGACATACCCCGACTTCGTGAATTATACACAGTATGCTTGATCTTTCGGTTGTGTTAGGATCGAAAGACGATAGTAGACCACTTCGCGAACTCCACTGAACATTGACAGGCATTAATGTTACACGTGTAGGAGATTGACCCACTTTCTCGACGACCGCACAAAGCTCACCATCGAACAATACCACACTCCAAATCTCAGTATAAAACAATGTCTTCAATTATCTCTCTCTGTGCTATCACCATCAACAACGCACACCCAACACCATCTCATCCTTCCCATAACGACAACGAAAAGCAAATATCACTATCCCTATCCCTTTCCCGTAAACAAACGCCATGCTCTTGCGCGCATGTCCTTCTAATATGATGATGACGATAATGATGAACGTCCCGTCCAAACCCTAGAAAAAAAGCGGCCAATAAGCCTTGAGAACAGCCCAACCACAATTGAACATACTTTGCTTTGTTCCTACTATATTGTTTGCCGCCCATATGGATTCCCAAATTGACTCCTTTTTTTGTAATCTGAAACGCCATGGCGAATATGCTGCTAGCGGTAGGTACGCAGTGTCGAGAATTTGGAGAGACGCGGTCGTGAAGTATGGAAATCGTAACTCTCTTATTTACAATGTAATGCGGAGATAGTGGCGTCTTCACCATGTTTCCTGTGGTCTTGTCAGTATATGTGTCAATCGGGTGCTAGAAATGCACTCACAGCGATATACTGCCCATCCTCCCTCTTTCTGGCCCAAAATTCCTTGGCCTGCGCTTCGCTCAAACGGCCCTTTTGCATGGCCACATCAATCAAAGACTCTTCAACACCCTCACCCATGCCCTTACTAGAGCCACAGACAAAGATGCGTCCGTCAAGAGCATTGATGACGAACCAGACAATATCAGCCTGTACGCGGACCTCGTCCTGAACGTATTTGACCTCGTTGGAGCCTCCAACCTTCACCTTTCGGCTCTGCACAACCTTCTTGATTTCGCGCTCGTGATCGCCAAGCTCACCAGAGTAGAGCTCATCAAGCATAGAGTCTCGGACTCCTTGGATGAGCCAGATCTTGTTGGCACAGTTGGCGTTCTTGAGTCGATTCAGGATGAAGCCTCGGAACGGAGCCATGCCTACTCCCGCTCCAATGAGCACCATCGGGCCTTCGCCACCGAATTGCTTGGAGAGCGGGTTGGCCATAAGGCCGCGGAACATGGGTACGCGAAGGTCGAGAATGCTGCGGAGATCGACACCCTCGCTCTCTGTTGAGATGAACGAGTGTGCGAGGCGTTCCATGAAGCCACTGCCTACACCAGTACGTGTAGCACCCTCCGCATGCCAATCGGGTGTTTCGTGAATTGTAACGGCCATCTCGATCAGGCGACGGGTGCCAGGAAGGCCGGGGCGAGCTGACGAGATATGGGGATCGTTCGAGAGGGAGTAGAATCGAGGCATGAGTTGGGTGAGGACGGAAAGGAGGTGTGGGAGCGGCGGCTTCGACGAAGGGAATGCGCTGAGCATCTGTGAGACTGTGAAATGAGAAGTTGTGCGCAAGTCGCAGAAGGCTGCTTGTCCTTGGGCCGAGCAAAGATATGTCAAAATCTTCTTTTCGTTCGGGGCGTCGGCATATTCAGCGAGCACGCGGAGGAGGTTCTTGGTCGGTGGGTGTGACTGGATGTCGGCACACCAGGTCAAGAGTTCGCGTCGGGTTGTGACAAGCTCGCGGGATTGGTCTTCGCCCCAGATGGTCGGCCACCTTCCGGTCTGGGTCTTGAGTGTGACTGGCTTGTCGCGGACAAACTTGGGAATGCAGAGGAGATCGAACAGCTCGTCGACCATTTCCTGCGAGTTGGGCGGGCAGATGCCGACGGCACCACCAACCTTGAAATCGACGCCTCCCTCGTCGGGGTAGTCGGTGACATCAATGTCGAAGTGAATTGTTCTCTTCTCGGCGCCCGGCTTGGTCAACTCTCGTGCGTGGTATAGCGGCGCCGAGTAGACCTCGTAAGGCGGGTGTGGTTGGACGTACTTTGGCGGCATCTTGTGCACCTCTGAGACATATTTTGTGTCCTTGGAAGGCAGGGGCTCGAAAGACATGTTGACTGGAGGCAGCGGAATCGTATCGGTTAGCTCGCTGTCGAGGGCGAGAGGACCTAGTTGGAGATTGAGGCTCCTAAAGGCATGGTTGTCGGGGACGACGACAGGTATGAAATTGGGCGACGACGAGTCCGGGGCCAGTGTCTTGAGAAGGCAGCATCCTCCGCCACAGCACTGGCTAATGAGCTTGGTGGCTGTCTCGCCCTCACCCAGTATCCGTCGAATGTCGTTTGGGTTGTCTGAGATGAGAGTGGTGGATGCTCGCCGGGGTCGCGACTGCTCCGAGAAATTGACAGCCGAGGTAGGCAGCGCCTGTAGCTTGTCGACTACCTCCTCGACGCCCTGGTCGGGCTCAGTCATGGGCGTCATCGGGGCCTCGGAGTCATCGCTGCTGTTGGTCCACAGCGTCGACTCGGCTGATGATTTGGGCGACGTCTGCTCCGGCTGTGATTGCGACGGCTGCACTGAGAGCTGGGGTATGTCTTTGGGCTCAGCGGGAATGGGGTCTTCAGGGTGCGAGGTCGATGTGTGTGGTATAGGGCTGGGCATTGTCGCTGTCGTGGCTGCCATGTGTCTGCGTGGTGGAGTGAGGTGGAGGAGAAGCGGCGAGCGTGCTGAGGACGCGACAAAGGGGACTGCTAGCGCAAACCATGGTTAGCAAGAGCTGACCTGGTATTACTATGGGGTGTTCAATGCATCAAGAAAGCGCGATGTGGGTGTGCATCTGCCATTTGCTTGTTGAGCCGCGGAGGACGGAGGTGTGCGACAACGAGCATGTGGGGGATGCGTGGTTATCTGATGCTTTGGTGATGCACCGAATTTCGTTATCAGATCGTGGCCATCACTCACCTCGACTGGCTGACAAACGAACACGACCGAGTGACAGCCGCTTGCTAATGCCCGAGACTGGTGACACGATGGATGGTGACTGTATATAGAATCGTATTAGGCGGGTTCTAGCCGTGGTAGAGGGTATGAGCATGAGGAGAGGACTGGTGGTGAACAAATGTTCGACTGAGCCCGGACGCTTTTCCACTGCCGATCCACGACGCCTTCAAGCCTGAGATGAGCATCCCGAATGCCCACTTCTGCCGAATGACGCTTGTCCACGCCCATCGCCGAAGCCGCTCGTATTCCCACCTGTCTCGTCCTGCTTTATCCGAAAAGAGGCTTTGATTCGGCCGTCTTCCGTCTATCTTGGCTGCGCCCACGGCACCAGCTATATCTCCTGATCATGGTACTCATCAACGCAATATACTGTTGGCCGCAAGTACTACGAGCTGAAGCGCAGACCTTCTCACCACATAATCGCGCAATCTCTGTAACATGCCACTGTCACGCCGCCCGACCCTCGGTCTCTCGGCAGTAATCGCATCTGATAACCACATTTCGGCTCTGGGCCCGACCCCGCCAGATACGCCAGATATCCATCGTGACTCTGGCCGCGCTTCTCTGTGAAGAGACTAACTCTACCATGTTTCCCCTCATCTTGATCGCATTCAGCACCCTCGCCAAATTATCGCGATCTGGTACTGCAGCACTATTACGTCGATGCAACGCCACCGGCTTTTACGGGAGAATTTACCCTATCAGAACCTCACTCTACTGCATGTAAGGATATGCCTGGCAAAGACAAACTCAAAACTGTTTCTCAACATGCCACACTACGCCACAGCAAGGCTGACGTGCCGCCTTTTACTTCCGCGAACACACGCAGGGTCCGCGTTGTTGTCGTGTTCCGCTGTCGTGGAAGAACGTTGAGAACGCTCTGTTAGCGGCCCCACACGAGTCGAGGATCTGTGTCGCAGCTGCCACGACCCTGGATTCGGGCATTAAATTCGCCACGACAATGTGGAGGTTGTGAGATCACTCAGACAGCCTGTTACCGCTTATGGTAATCATGACTAACTCTCACTGCAACATGACGGAAGACCATACATCGCATTCTGGTAATACGGTCAACTCACCCGCCGACAGCCGACCCACTCTAGCTAGGACATATATTGTTAAACTATTGAGGAAAGAACAAAGAGTAGTGGCTGCTGTCTACATTCTTTCCCCCACTTTCCGAACTTCCAAGCCTACATGTACTGGTCTTCATCAACTCCATGGTTTTATCTCTGCAAAAGGGAATACGCACCATGGTTTGTGTCGATGTCGCATTTCAAGCGGTGATTACAAGATTCCGGATGGTCTGTATATGCTTTGGGTTTGCGTATGCCTCGCTGGCTGCATAATAGCTGGTGCCACGTAAGTATGCAGACAAGTCCAAAGTGGTAGACATTTTCTTCTCTCTAAAGTCTTCGCAAAACCATTCATAGCCGATACAGGAGTACCAGACCAGAGCTTTGGCTGCGTAAGCTAGTTCGGCAGGTGCGTGAATGGAAGCACATTGGGTGATTGATAAATTATCAGGAGTGAGACTTTTGTCATGGGATTCCGCCTCTTTCCCGCAACCTCTATTGATATGATGGACGTGCTGGCAATGAAGTGCAGGCACAACGCTGTCGAGTTACACTGTATTGTATCGCAGTAGAAGTCTGTCCCCAAACACGCACTTGGCTTCACTATATGTAGCTGTACATGTTCCCCTCAACCTCTTTCTAGATCGTTTATCCTGTTCAATTTCCAAGAGCATAACGAAGTCTCAACCATATTTCTCAACTACCCTTGTTCAACACGTTTATTGTACCCTTCTGAATCATGTCTATCCACCGTACCACCGAAATCATGCACGAAACCGATAGCCTCAGCTCATACACCGACCTTATCAATACCAAGAGTAAGTCATCAATCGCCTCGTACTCCTAATCCGTCTAAGTGCACAACTAACCAATTCTCAGATAGCGCTCCGCGCCCCGTGTATTCTGAAGCTGCACCTGGTACCCATGGTCCCTCGAAGGTTCATACTAGCGAGGCGGACAAAGCCACTGCAGCCAGCAAGGAGGACCATACTCCTGAGCCTGAGAAAGCGTCGCAGACTTGGGCTTCTAATATGATGAAGTATTATCGTTATCTTCCGCGGAACTAACAATCGATAGAAGGGAAATTTATCTAGCGCAGAGTATAAACGGGCTTTGTTTGAACTTGCTCCTTATAAATTCTATCACTAGGTCTGCAATGGCGATAGTGTCAACGCGGAGATGCTAGTAAAAAACTATTCTCGACAGTCAGATCCAGGCACCCTTGGGACACGTTGATGAAATCTTGTGGGATGTAGGGTAATACTTCAATACACAATTGTCTTATTGATATTGTCTTACAAGGAAACAGCTAGCCCCTCCAAACTCTTTGCCATATCTTCTCCCACCTCATTCACAACACTCGCTGCATACCCCACACCCTCGCATACACTCTCTCCATCGAAGTCTACTCCAAGAATCTCTTTCGCCACCCACATAGCAGTCTTCGCATGTAGACTCGGCTCCAGAAACCCCCCATCTTTCTTCTTTCCTCCATAAACCCGACTCTCCCCTTGAGCGAGCGCCTGAAACACAACCAGCTGATCCCTCAGATACTCATCGACACACCCCCCATGCTCAATCTCTGCCATCAAATCATCAGACACTTTCTTCACCATACCGGGAACGATGCGCTCGAGAAGGCCGGACTTGAAACCGCGATCATAGAGCCAATCGCGACCAATTCTCATGCCAGTAGATGTTGTCGCTACAAGGAGAAGATAATATCTCTTCTCGTGATGTGAATGCTCGAATGTGATGGTAGTACTTATTTCTGCATTACCGGCGTTACTGCCAAGGCAGCGGAGTATTCGTCGCTCAAACATGTCGTCTAACTCCTCGCGGAACTGTTGTTCGGTATCCCGCGGTGCTATGATCGTTGCAGTTATGCTGACAATGTCTCCTCTCTCGGTTAGCTGGAATCCTGGTAGTCTGGCCTGCAGAGGTGTGATGGTGTATGTGACGCTGCCGATGGCTGCCCTGCCTTGTGACCAGCCGCGCGAGTGGATAGCGGTGGTGATATGTGGTATGCCAATCAACTGAAGCATTGGGATAAGAACTTGAGTTATGTAGTCGATTGAGGGTGCACTTGACACATTGGTTCCTCCCTCTATGCGGACTCGGATTGGATGTTCGACGCCAGAGAAGAGGATATATGGTAGGATAGCTTGCAATACCAGATTGACGCTTCCAGGAGTCGTCTGTCGGATCCGCACCTCCCCAGCGTTCAACAAATTATTGGCTTGAAGAGCAGCTCCTGGAGTGAATACAATCTCCTTGCTCTTGAGCTCTGCACCAGTGGTCTTCGCCTCGCTGGCTAGGCCTAGCCACTCGACACTAGTCAGGTGCTGAGCTTTCAGTCCTCCGCCACCAGAGCGCTTGCCTCGGATCTGGGTAATGTGTATCGGCTTTCTGGTAAGGCTCGAAAGACCAAGGGCTACTCGGAGGAGTTGGCCGCCACCTTCGAGAGTTGTGCCGTCTAGATGTATCAGAGATGGGGGTAGAGATGTCATGGCTGATGATGGTAGCCTAGTTGTGCAGGCGCGTTATCGTAGTCCTCAGAGGATAGACGAGGAACGATATTCCTTGAGAGTTGCTACGTATTATCCTGTGGTGCACGGAACGCCTCACGGTGAGTGAAGATGACTCAGTTGTCACTTGCTCTTTCCAGTCATACTATGGATAGGCTGCAAGGCCGAGCGCTGGTGCTCAAGTTCTTGTTCGATCACACTCGCCGTTTTTGTCTGAGCGTGACATTGATCTTGACATCACAATGTCTTTTTTTCTCAGGGCTCTATAGTTGTCAGACTATCGTGGATTGATGGTGCCCGCATAGCAGGAGCCTGCAGCTGTAGCATGCCGTGATGATGACGTCGTAGAGTCGCAAACAAAAAGTAGAACCAGCCCTCGTGAATATCTACAGTACTTTGATCGTTGATACTGCGTACCCAAAGTAAGAGGGTTGGAGTTGTGTGCCCTGGCTCAAAGTTCAGGGTCACATCGGAGATCGAGCCGCGGCACTTGGCGAGTCCTGTCGTCATCAGGGCGGCGCCGAACTTTTGATTGACATCTCCGAAGTCGTCCACTCCCATGTTCGCCCGTGTATCGCCATGTGGAATGTCTCAATAACGCCCCAATCCGCTCTCACACTCCGGTAGCCGTCCAGTCTACCCATTCCACGCCATGCGCGGCCCGCTGGTTTTCTCGGCGAAGGCCTGGCACGGCCCAGGCAACGGCGCCCTCTTCTCACAAATACAGTCGCGCATCTCGACGACAGCAACACGCCAAAAATCAACGTCATTCGCTACCAAGCCAATTTCAACCGCTTCAATACCTAGGACGTCGCTGAACAGCGCCGCGCCATGTCTCTTCCCCCCATCGTCGATATCCCGATTCGCAACCACGGGCACCACACGTCACAATGGCGTACCAAGCCCAGCTCGCATGTTCACTACGTCGCGATTACTAGCGGAAGCGTCGAGCGGTACAAAGCCTGCAAGGCAACGCAAGTCATACAGGGAGGAGATTAAAGAAAAGGGCATCGTGGATGTTGAAGAGCATGATGGCGAACTGGAGAACGAGGAACAAGGCTTTGCAAAGTCTGAGAAGGCGGCGCAGGCGAAGCAGGTCAACTTGAGCGCCAAGCTCAGCAAGGATGGTTCTGGTTCTGGAAGCACACCCGGTGGCATGAAAGAAATCTGGAGATTGATCAAGATTGCCCGACCGGAGCTTGGCGTACTCTCTTGGGCATTCGTATTCCTGCTCGTGGGATCTGGCATCTCTCTATCTGTACCTTTCTCAATCGGCAAGATCTTGGACGCTGCAACTTCGACCGAGAACACCGATGGCTTACTCTTTGGCATGTCTCCCTCCGTCTTCTACTTCGCACTGGCGGGTGTCTTGACAACTGGCGCGGCATTCAACTTTGGGCGTATCATTATTCTGCGAATCGTTGGAGAACGCATCGTGGCTCGCCTGCGATCCCAGCTTTACCGCAAGACATTCGTGCAAAACGCAGAGTTCTTCGACGCCAACAGGGTTGGAGATCTCATCTCCCGTCTCGGCTCAGATACCATCATCGTTGGAAAGAGCATCACGCAGAACTTGTCTGACGGTCTGCGTGCGCTCGTCAGCGGTGCAGCTGGTTTTGCCATGATGGGTTTCGTCAGTCTGAAGCTTACTGGTATTCTCGCTCTGATTGCCCCACCCGTCGCTCTCGTCGCCTTCTTCTCTGGTCGCTCGCTACGGAATCTGAGTCGCAAGATTCAGAAGAACTTGGGAACTTTGACTAAGATTGCTGAAGAGCGGTTGGGTAACGTTAGAACAAGTCAAGCCTTCGCTGGAGAAGTCCAAGAAGCATCACGCTACAATCGACAAATCAAGAGGATATTCGCTCTAGGAAAGAAGGAAGCCGTGGTCGCCGCAACTTTCTACGGAAGCACTGGATTGATGGGTAATTTGACTATCATCTCCATTCTTTATGTTGGCAGCAACATGGTCAAGAACGGAGTCATTTCTATCGGCGAACTCTCCTCGTTCTTGATGTACACTGTCTACGCCGGTTCCAGTATGGTCGGTCTTTCTGGTTTCTACGGTGAGATGATGAAGGGTGTTGGAGCTGCCAGCCGTCTCTTTGAGCTTCAAGATCGCAACCCGACAATATCCCCCACCAAGGGTCTGCCAGTCAAGTCAGCGCGCGGTCCCATCGAGTTCAGGAATGTTTCCTTTAGCTATCCCACTAGGCCAGCAGTCACTATTTTCAAGGACCTCAGCTTCAAGATTGAACAAGGAACAAATGTGGCCATCGTTGCGCCTAGCGGAGCTGGCAAGTCTACAGTCGCTAGTCTCCTCCTGCGCTTCTATGTCCCCAACACTGGAACTATCACTATCGACGGTCGAGACATTACCACTCTTAACGCGAAGCAGTTGAGAAGAAAGATTGGTTACGTTGGTCAGGAGCCCGTGCTCTTCTCTGGTACCATCGCCGAGAACATCGCATATGGTGTGCCCAATGCCACTCGCGCTGAAATTGTGGCCGCTGCACGAAAGGCCAACTGCCAGTTCATCAGCGATTTCGTAAGTATGAACCTCCCTATGTAAGATTCCTGCTAATCTGTACAGCCCGACGGCCTTGAAACACACGCTGGCGCCAGAGGTACTCAGCTTTCAGGAGGCCAGAAACAACGTATCGCTATTGCACGAGCACTCATCAAGAAGCCCGACATCCTCATCCTCGACGAGGCAACAAGTGCTCTCGATGCGGAGTCGGAGACTCTTGTCAACCAAGCACTCAACAAACTCCTCCAGGAGAACAATACAACTATTAGCATCGCACATCGCCTGTCGACAATCAAGCGTTCTGACCGTATCATCTGCATCGATGCTGACGGTAGAGTAGCCGAAGAAGGCACCTACGAGCAGCTCAGCTCAAACCCAGAGGGCGCATTCAACAAGCTTATGGAATGGCAAATGAGTGGCGGGGACGTTCCTGCCAAGGATGTCAAGAGCCCCAAACCTACTGAAGAGGAGGAGGTTGAGCGAGAGCTCGAAGAGGAAGAAGTCGCTGGCCGCAATCGCGTCTAATGAGAGACCTATTTGGTATTTTTTAAATGGCAATCGCGATACTGTAACGCGACTCTTCTGCTTCTCCACAAACGAAAGCAAAGGTGGGCGAGCCCGCCAGCAACAGCCATGTTAACACCAGGCTCGCTGGACTTCGGTATTAGCAAGACCTTGCAAGAACACCGCGCTCAATACTAGGATTCTGAGAGCAAACCGACTTATTCTATAGCGCTCCTTGGATGGCATGATGTAGCCATGTACCAACAAGTCCCACAAACCAGGTCCTAGGTTATAATAGGCTTGGAGATAGTATCACTTCCCGCCTGTTCATATATCTGAGCATTGCAACTATAATCAAAATATCGTTCTCCTCTCAATATTACCACAGTAGTGACCTACAGGTCTTACCGCGTGCAGCATGTAGCGGGACGTGTTCCGTTAGTTTACTTAGCACCCTGATTCCAGCTCGCATCGCATAACCATCACATAATCAGGTACGACACCACTCAAAACACGCACCATGACTTGATACATGGCAGACCACCAATTAGCACATACTCAAACTACCTAGCGCACCGAACGGGGCAATGTGCCCGTACATCGCAAAAGGAACGTTATAGTGACGTCATGCATACCATGGAGTCTAGACCTCCATCCCTAACGCGCGCTGACGCGATGTGTGATGCAGTATTGAACGACATACCATATAACAACCATATAACTTGCCATCAAAACACATACACCACACAAACAACTTCAATGCTCAACACCACATCCCGGCTTCTCCGCCTATCCACATCCACACTCACAAAGCGAACTACAACACCCACCATCACCAAATCCTTGTCTACCTCCACCCCAAGACTCTACGCCCCAGCCCCCAAGATGGAAGCCTTCAAGAAAGTCGGAAACCGGGAAAACGCGCCCCCAAAACATGAAATGGTGCATTTCCCCGGCCTCATGTCTGAAAAGCGGTCGTTTGGCGACTTCCGAACTGTCCTGCACACGGGTCTCTACTCGCAAATCGTCGCCATGGAAGTACCCGTCAACGGCGAGATTGGCGACGAAGTCCACACCGTCGACCAGATCCTCTTGTTTACCTCGGGAAAGGGGCTTGCGACGGTGAATGGTAAGGATCAGGAGGTCAAGGCGGGTGATGTCGTTGTTGTGCCGGCTGGCACGCAGCATCAGTTTGTTACAAAGGGGGATCAGCCGCTGGAGTTGATTACCGTGTATGCGCCTGCGGAGCATTTGCCTAGTAGTGTGCACAAGACCAAGGAGGAGGGGGATAAGGCAGAGGAGGATGAGATTGATGAGGCGCCCGAGTGGGCGTTGAAACCCAAGGCTGAGAATGAGAAGAATGGGTTGGTTAAGGAGAGTGGGAAATACTAGATGCACCTGTAGTTCAAATCGAATAATATGAGTGACAAGATCCTGATCAACATGTGGAAACCAACCAGCATCGCGAGTTATTCAGTCACTTATCCACTTCATCAGCAAAACGAATAGCAGATATCAGTGTGTTTGTTTCCGGTTTGCAATGCAATCTTTAGCGTGACTGAGCTGTCATGCCATGTGCTGAGCTAATATGTAGGTGTGCCTGAGGCTGAACATGCCTAAATGTTCTGACCAATCTGCAGCACCGACTCGTTTAGGCTAGGTGGCCACTCTGGACCACTCTGTCTGGGCACTGCACTGCAATTCTTAGTGCAGAAGAGCAACTGGAGCAGGGCTGAAGGGACAGGGCTGAGTATGTAAGCGAAGAAGTATACGTTTAATGGGCAGACTGCACGTTGGGCCAATCATTCGTGCACGTCGTGGTTGCTTGTTGCACTGCAATCTTTAGCGTGGTTATGCAGTCGCTAAATGTTCTGAACAAGTTTGGATTCTTCTATTTGCACTGCAATCTTTAGCGTGGAGGAGCGGTCGTTGCGTGTGCTTGCACAAGCTATGAATCTGGCTTAGCCCAGATGTTCTGGGCCAATGCCTCGTTTTATATGCAGGGATGCGCGAGGCACTAATGCACCGCTGCTGTAGGAGAATATTGGTAGCGGTGGTTCGGAAGTTGCACTGCAATCTCTAGGGCGGAAGAGCAGCTGGAGCAAGGCTGAAGGGCTAAGGCTGGACATGCAAGCCACGAGTCGCCGCACGATCTTTTCTCATTGTCACACTAACTGCAATGACCGGTATTCCTTCACTATCCGCTGGACAGTATCTCGAATGCTTTCGCGACGATAGTTACCAAGCAGAGCTTCATCTGAAGCATCTGGCTCATAAGCTTCAATGCTACGTCCGGCCCAAAGCGACGAATCTGGCATCAGAGGGTGTTCCTGATTTGAGGCAGGTATCGCTATGTGATTGCCCACGGCAGAGAAGAACAGACCAAAATACTCCGAAAACGTGAGGTTCTCGCCCCCGATGAGGATGGCTCTACTAGACACAGACTCACTCTGTTCTAGTGCGGCGGTGATTGCTATGGCCAAAGACTCGACGGAAACGAAGTTCGTATTTCCAGTAGGTGCCGATGGAGGGATACCAAGCTTGCCCTCCGCAAACTGAGTATATGCCACAAACATTGGGACTTTCATGCCTGGCACGACCCCGACGACAAAAGGAGCATCCAGACTGCACGCATGGAATTGAGTCGTCGCTAGTGAAGTGATTCCGTCAGCAGCAAGCTTTCGTGACCGTATATAGGGGACTGTATCGACCAGCTGAGGTGCAATGTGCGGATAGAAACTGCCGATGTGCACGAATCTCGCAACGCCGGCGTCCCGGGCTGATCGAGCAAATTCCACTATGGCCTCGGACGATTGAAGATAATACTCGTCCGCAAAACTGTTTTGAGGGACGTGTCGTACATCGGCACCAGCTGAGAAGACGATGCTATCGAAGCTTGAGAATACGTCTGGCGTATACTCTCCAGAAACATAGTTGATCTTGATGAAGGGGAGGTCTTTAAGAATCGGGACTTCTTTTACGGGGTGGCGACCAGCAAGCGTAACGGCGTAGCCATGAGAGTGAAGGTGAAGGGCAGCGTATCCTCCGATCATTCCCGTTCCACCGACGATAAGAATTCTCCTAGGTTGAGCCATTTTTCGGGGTATCGGTTGAGCAAACGAGTTGTGATGGTTCGATATTCCCAGATGTCTCTGGATATTCGCAGCCTTATATGTTTGCGTATAGCCCCAGACTGCAGCTGTGAATTTCTCATGCTTGTCGACGCCACGCAAGACCTGCGGGTACCACGGAAACCTTGAGCTTGATACCTACTCACTGACATCTCTCTCACTCCGGCTTACAAATCGTATCTGAATCGCTAGCTCACTATTGGCACCTAGCACCTATGACTCTAGCCAAGCCAAAATGTTTAACAAGGAACCTTCTCTGGGCAAGCAGACTAGACTCGGACGAGTCTAGAGTGATGGATACTATAGAAGTATCAACGATCCGACAGAGGCCTTTGTTCAGTTTCAGTAACTTCCAAGACTTCTATTAGTAAGCGGCCCGTATACCTAGGAAGCACCCGGACAAAACCTGTAGGCTCAACTGAGTTGTGGCTAGAAAATCCGATCGAAGTCTCCGAATCTTAGACTGTAGATGTACTGTAATGTACGCGGCAGAGTTATGTTTTGATCATCTCGACCTATCCTTTTTACAACGCATATCTAAAGTGCTTGGCCTGCTTATCCGTCAAATCGCTAAATCCATCCCTAATGGCTTGCTCATCTTCTCCTTGACCAAACTTCTTATCCCTCCTCTTATTCTCCCAGCTCATCCACAAAGCCAGCACACCGGCTATAACCACCATAGCGCAGTAACAGACAATAAGTCCTGTCAAGGCTGAAAAGTACCTCGGCGCCTCTCTTGAAAAGAAAATGTTCGCACCCGCTATGTTTCCCCCAGCGTAGAAAACAAACCACAGCCCGTTCGCCGTACTGCGCTTCGTATGTCCGGCGATGTTTGTCGTCAGCAGATTCCACGACAGAATGACCGGAGCACCGACGATGTACTGCAACCATGTGCACCCAACCAGACTCCAGCGTTGTGACAAGGGCGTGAGTCGAATGCCCAGAAGTCCAGCCAACGGCGGCAAACAAACCACGGCCAGGATGAGACAACGCGTATCCCTAAAGTACCCAGCTGCAAGCCCACAAAGCGGGACAACCACAAACTCAATCGCACCCGTCGGAAGCTGCAGTAATGTAGCATAAATCCCACTGAACCCAAATCCGCGAATGAGTGAAGATGAGAAGTTTGACACACCGCCGTTGATCACGCCGCAGCAGAGTCCAATCAAACTGATGCAAAGGACCTTGAAATCAAGAACAGCTTCCACCGCCTGCGCCTTCTGGAACTGTTTCGTCTTGACACCAATCATGTTGCTTGCAATCCGGTCAATCGCCACGATTCTCTGCTTGTGCGATAAGAATTTCGCAGTGGAAGGACTATCAGGCATGACCCAGAGGAACACCCACGCCCAGACGAAGTTCAACAGCCCAATGACGAGGAAGATGAGCTGCCAGGTCTTGATATGCGACGAGTGTGCGTGACCAAGGCCGTAGCCAAGCAAGGCGCCAACCATTGTCGCCATGCCGTTGAAAGCAAGGAAAACGCACATGCGTACTGGTTGTTCGTCGCGCCGGTAGAACATGCTGACAATGTTCATGATAGCTGGACTGATACTCGCTTCGAACATACCCAGTAAGAAACGCAGGGCGAGCATCCCAGCGTAGTTTTTGGCCGCGACGTGGCAGCAGAGGAGGATGGACCAGAGGAGGATCATGGAGCCGGTGTATTTCGAAACGGGGAGTCGCTGAATGAGGTAGTTTGCTGGGAGCGCCCAGAAGAGGTAGCCGAAATTGAAGATGGCGGCGACCCAACCGTAGCGGTCGCCTTCGAGGCCGAGGTCAGGTGTTAGAGTGTAGGCATTTGCGTAGTTTAGGGACAGTTTATCGAGGAATTGGATCATGTATGTCATGCAGATCTATCTTTCTATTTAGTAACGCATTGTTAAGAGTGGTTGGCGTCTACCTACCATTGGCATAATGACCCAATCGATCTTCCGAAGTACGACCTTTCGCTCTGCTTCTAGCTCCTCTCTCGAGTATTGTTGTACTTCGAGGTATAGATCTGCGCCGATGTCGCGCATCTGCTTCTCAGCAGCGAGTTGCCCCTCGTCAATGCTGGCCTCTCGCGCTGGCGAGATATCATGCTCTTTCTCGCCCATCTTGTCCGTCCACAGATGACAAACTGAATGTTGACGACCAAGTCCGGATACAGTGGTTGACTAGGGTTGGGTAAAAGCAAGATAGCCGAAGACCCTGGCAACGGTAGTTTCGCAAGTCGCAACGTTTGGACGGTAACACAGGCAGCGGGGTGTATGGTGCATCTGTACTTATGTGTTCCCACCATCTCCCACCCTTGGCAACGGCCGTGAAGGTAGTTATCGTCTATCATGCCAAGGTGTTCTTATCGGCTTGTTGAGCGTTGCATATCGCTACCTAGGGCGGCCGTAGTATCATGCAGGTTGCTGATGTTGCCGCATGCTATTGGGTTTGTCGATCCTTCGGCACGTCGAATCGGGCAATTCCCGGGTACAGTTACCCTGGCTGGAGTAGTCCGAGATAGCAAAGCTTAACCTGATGGTTGTTTGTGACGTGCGCCAATTGTGGTTCTCCTCATCTGCGCAGCGCATGTTAAGCTCGATGAGATAGAATATTATTGTTTATCCAGGTAGCAGATTTTACACGTGTCTTATTTACTCTAGTTCGGGTGTCGGACTACTGCGCCTTGCCAATTTCTCCATGGATGGTCATAGCCAGCATCGGTATCGTGTAGAAATCCTACTTCCACAGACCGTAAGGTCCAGACGTGAACTTCCATAGCTTCACAGTTCCGTCCTCACTGCCTGTAGCATAGAGCTTTCCGTCAGGCGAGAAGCTTGCCGACCAAATAGGTCCGTGATGGCCCTTGTTGGTCTCGAGCTCCTTCTCTTCGTCAAAGTCCCAAACTCTGACCCAAGTGTCGTTCTGGTTGCTACCACCAGTAACGAATTTGCGCTCTCCGTTGTGCAGGGCCACACTGGCAATCTCGTACGGTGTCTTGATGCTCTTGATGAGTGAGCCGGGCGACTGGCTGTTGAAGAAGTACGCGCTGTTTCCAGCGGCTACGCTCAAGATGCCGTCCGAGGAGGTGTTATCCAACTCGCAGGAGCCAACAGTGCCTTCCACGGCATGCTCGCCAATTGTAGCCTCTTGGCGCAAATCCCACCACCGCACCTTCTTATCTTCGGCTGCTGTTATTATGACATTCGGGTCAGATGTCCATACAATCGACTTGATGGTTCCAGTGTGGACACCTGCGCCGATCTCGAAGCTCGTCGCGTCGCTGCGCGAAAGGTCGTAAATGCGCAGCTTCTTCTCCATGCCACCTGTCGCGAGAATCTGGGGATGGGGCTGGTTGGGGAATGCGACTGCGCGAACGATGTGGTTGTGTGAGAGAGTGTGTAGGGCTTCGCCAGTGTGAGTGTCCCAGACCTTTCTGTAAACCGTTAGAACGCTTCCGGATTTCGCGAAGTCATAACACGTACGCAGAGAAATCTGCAGAGGCAGTAGCTGCCAACGAGGCATCAGAAGATAGCCTCGCTTGCCACACTGCGCCTTTGTGACCGAGGAAGGTGCCAATCCAGTCTCCCGTCACTCCGTCGCGGAGCATGGGATTGTTATCCTTGCATGCTGATATAATGTAGTATTGATCTTCGTCTACAAGGGACGAGAAGTGGATGTGCGGCACAGGTCGTGAGTGACCGTGGCAGGTGAGGGGCACGACTTTGGTTGTCTCGGGCATTGTAGGTGGATAAGGAGGGTGGGGAGCTTCGATATAAGGAGCGAGTGCGAGTATATGTTGTGTGAGCTGAGTGAGTCTCGTGGCTCAAGTCGAGTGGCGGTGAGGTTTGACGGTTGCAGGGAGTGTGTTTGTTGTCGTTATTGGGATATCGCAGGTAGTTCCGAGCTATATCGGGACCAGCAGGAGCAGCTCTAGCAGCAGTTCAACAAGGCAGAAAAGAGAGCGGAGGATACGAAATGTTCGTCAAGGGGTCGTAACGTCGTGAAAATGGTATGCTGGTGGAATCGCAAGTTCATTGATCGCAATTCGAGGGGAAATGTTGAAACGGGCAGCCAAATCTCAGGGTTGACCTAGCGTCGGAGACTCCACTACCGAGGCTTGCTCAAATGGGCTTAGCTACATGATGCCATCTGTACCTCACAAGAACAGCAGCACCCTATACAAGAGAAAACCGAACAGGTAGAGATAGTAAGCTCTACTTTGCAGCTTACACCAGCTCACAAAAAAAGGTATTGTTAAGATTAATAGTGTTGTAGACTTTCAGATTCTATATATGTCTATATAGCTCTAACATGCTTTGTTATAGTAGGAAGGAGTACTCTGCTCAAATAAGATACTCAGTTTCTCTCTTTGGCGTAGTGACAGCAAAACTATCTATACTAGAGAGCATTTCCACAATGTCTGCATACCCTGTGCAGCTTTTCTTCAACGTCCATCATCACTATCCACGAGACGACGCAACAAGCCCAACATTTGAGCCGGACTCCTATGAACAACTCAGACTTGATAGCCTCGCCATCATGAATTGCTTCCGCGAGTCCAGTTCTGTTCATCAAGTGAAGAAATATGTCTCGTCCAAACTCTGCTACTTTCTGTGACGCCGTTACTATCAGGGGTAGATTATCTCCTGTGTTCTTCAGAACGCTTGTGTTCGGCCAATCTGTTGCTAGTTCCAGTAAGATCTGTACCAACGGATGGCTGGGTCGATGTTCTGGACCGACGAGTTCGTAGATGTCTCTGACGAAGCTGCAAAACTCGGAACGCGCAATACTGTCTTTGTCAAATGGTTCTGCAGACATGCGTAACCAGTCATACATGCAACTGTCGAGCCGTGAGGCAACTGGGACCAAGAGAGTGTGGAATTGGTACTTGTCGCCCACACGATAAAGCTCGAGGAGGCGCTTGATGTTGACGGTAGTACCATTCGGCGGTCTCTCCCATCTACGTATCTGTTGATCATACGCGAAGCCGAGCATAGTTTTGAGAGCATCGGGATCATCTCCAACCAAAGTGATCTCTCTGGCATGGCTCTCCTGTGTACTTCGTTAAACGTATATACTGCAAAGTGGGATATGGGACTTACTGCAAACCCTCCTGTAAAAGCTGCCTCGAACCAACGGGACTGTGCGCTCAGCAGCAGTCTATGAGCTTCGAACTTGAGCTCGCCCGAAGCGCCGTATCGGATCGTAACATCAGATAGCACTTTGGAGTTCGAGTACCTGGAAGCGGGAGCTTTAGTATGTTTTCCCTGGAAATTCGTTGTGACTCACTTCTCAAAGTTGAACATCGGCCGCTTGTCTGTGTCGCTCGAGGAATCCATACTGTCAAGTCTCAGGGTAGGGATATTGCTGTCGAAGAAGAAGATGGAGTCAAAGTGAGGAAGAGAGGTCTAAAGCGAGTGGGTTTTGTATTGATGCCTACGAAGACGACCCCAAGGATCTCTCACTTGTTGCCAAGCTAAAACTACTTGATACGCTGTCATACGCCGTTTCACCTTCACCGACTCACCTTCACTTGCGATAAGTTACTTAAGAGCTCCTTCCCTTTATAGAATGTGAGCGATGCAGAAATCGTAAGTGGCCTGTCGATTATAGATCACATACGTAGACCTTGGTTATGGCACAACACCATGCATCGAAATGAAACAAGCCATCAAACGGACAGTAGGACAAGGCAATGCATTGTCGGAGACACAGGTGGAGTAACTCTATACTAGCAATATAATGTAATATTTCGATGAGGGTATAATATAGATTAAGATATACAGGTAACAGTCTAGCTATGGACGCTGGTAAGATCGCGTGGCATGGTCGTCATTGTTGCTTAGAGGCCGGTAGAGCCGACACCAGAGGTGACGCCATCCTTGAGGTTGTTGACAACAGGGAGAGCACCGTCGGTGACGTTCTTGACGGCAGGCTCAACGGCACCCTTAGCGCCGTTAACAACGGGGTCAACAGCGCCCTGAACGTTGCTGACAACAGGGGCGACGGCACCCTCGACACCCTTAACGGCACCAGTAGCAGCGTCCTTGACGGGCTTGACGATAGGGTCAACAGCACCGGTGACGCCGTTGACAATGGGAGTGACAGCAGAGGTGACACCGTCCTTGACATCGTTGACGATAGGGGAGACAACACCAGTAACACCACCAACGACGTTGTCCTTGACATCGTTGACAATAGGGGTAGCGGCATCCTCGACAGCCTTGACGCCAGGAACGGCACCCTCAACACCGCCAACGAGACCGTTGACGTCAGGGAGCTGGCGCCTGGTCAGAGCAGCGTCGACGGACTTGTCCAGAGCATCCGCGTGGGCATCGATGTTCTTGACGTCGTTGACAGTAGAGGTGACACCGTCCTTGACGCCGTTGACACCATCCTTGACGTTACCAACGAGGCCGTCAACACTGGGGAGCTGGCGCCTGTCAAGGTCGACCTCAGCATCGACATCAATGTCCTTGACATCCTGTCAGAATTGTTAGAGGGATGAAATGGGTGAGATAGATATAAAACTTACGTCGACAGTGGACTTGACACCGTTGGTGGCACCGGAAGTGACATCGCCAACAAGTCCGTCGACCTTGGGGACGTTGACGTTAGGGATCGTTTGGCGCGCGTTGACCTTAGCATCAACATCGGCATCAACAGAAAGACCGAGAGCGTTAAGCTTGGCCTCAACTGAGGCATCGACGGAGAGGCCAAGAGCCTGGAGCTTGACTTCGACGGAGGCATCGGCAGAGACACCGAGAGCCTCGAGCTTAGCGTCAATTGCTGCCTCAAGTTCTGCGTCGAGTCGCTTGTTGAGAGAGGCACCGGCAGCAGCATCAGCAGTGAAGGGACCCAAAGCGTTGACCTTAGCATCAACGCTGGCATCGGCGCGGCGGCCTACGCTGGCGCCGACCTTGGGGTTGATGCCCTTGTCAACGGTGACGTTAACGTTGTCGTATGTAACGCCCTCGAGGTTGACCTTGGCGCCTGTGTTTACTCGTCGTCCTAGAGTGACACCGACCTTGGGCTCAACACCAGCGACCTTAGCGCCGACGTTTGCTTGGGCACGGCGGCCTACGTGGGCGTTGACCTTGGGGAGAGTGACGCCGTCGACGGTTGACTTGACACCAGAGGTGACATCCTTGACAGTGTCCTTGGTCTGGGGGACTTGGGGAATGACGGCGGCGTTCGCAACAGCGGCAGCGGCGAGGAAGTAGTTGAAACGCATCTTGAAAGAATTAAAAGTTCTCGGAAAGAGTGTATATTAGTTGGTATGTAAAACGAGTGTCGTAAGAGTTGGATGAGGCTGAGGCTCTGGATGGATGATGTCTCTTTCCATGGTAACACCGACAGTACTTATATACTCATCGTTCCATTACCTCTCTCCTGACGCCACTTGATGTACACTTGTGGCAGTGTAGTAATGTCCGGTAAATGGCCGTTGGCTGCATTGAGAAGACCAGTAGGATGGTGATCAACAGCGCGAAGTCTGGTTACAGGTCTTGTGTAGTCGATCTACCGTCGTGGCCCATGCGCTCAGCCATTGCAAAGCGGCATCTCTGGTGCAGATCGGTGGTTGTAGTCCCTTGAAGGTGGATCTGCCAGCACAGATGCAATGCCAGGTTTGGATGAATTCAGCTGGAGTAATGAGGATAACCTCACCGTATCTTGAGACCTGGCACGGATATCATCTTGTGTGCTGAAGAGTGTTTCTGAGCCGGTCTAACCCTTTTCTTCTTTTTGCGAAAGGACATGTGCTGAGAGCTATTACCCAGGCGTATCAAGCAGAACAAAGCATCGATGTTGGAAAATAATCTCCATGGCTTCCTGTGGCTATACAGAGTCTTCAAGTTTGAGCTCACCGTTTCAGGCTATTCTGTTGTTGACGATTGGGATCGGCATCAGAGACAGCGGTGCCTGAGCGCGGGACTCGCGGCTTCCAAGTGGATTCCCGTGGATATCTTCAACAGTGCCTGATTAGTTTGCATTAGCCACGAGGAATCCAGGTACAGCCGATGATCGCGCAGAGGGCCTTGATGCATTGGTCAATCTCTGCGCGGGTCTTCGTTTCTTGTCAGTTGTCTGTGGGGCACGGTTAGCAGCACTCCTTTTCCGCGTTGCTCATCGGGCCGTGAGTGTCTGTGACAGTATGAGCAAGCTACAATGAAACGACTTCAATGACCCGGGTACCTTTGACAACTGCCAGTACAACATGTGTATCCCTGAGTCAAGGATTGCTGGGTGGTGTAATAATCAATCCCAATGTCGAAAGCCAACGCGGCGGCACGTTGGACCCTGGCTTGGCCCGAAGTCGAAAGAAGCATAGCGTTGGCTGATGAAGCTTAGCGTGCTTGCCTCGAATGACGACGCGCGCCAGACCTACCACGATGACGCATGGTCTTGGCGTTCTCTGTCCTGAACTGATGGCAGCCGTTATCCTAGCTTTACCGAACTGGTGGAGGATTGACGCTGTTGGAACAAATCAAGCCTCTGGTTAATTTCCGACGCGTCCGCACACCACGTGCCTTCTCCACATCTATCTCCAAGGCTACGATACATCGGTGTCGAGCTATACGCATCTCTTTGCTGGACGCAGTCTTATTTTCATAGCGACTGTGAAATATACATGCATTGTGTCGCGTTCTATCCCACGCTCATGTACGTGATTGCGTCGTCACTGTATCAGCTGGGGCGATAGAATTTGGCAACTAAGTGTCTGCAGACCGTCATTTGCATCGACGGGTATTTTGACCTGCGGAGAAAACCGTTAGGGAGCGATCACCTCAACACTCGAGTCGGCCCGAATTAACAACTCCTTTTCTGCAACGTGCTTCCGAAGCAGGGCTGCACGCAGAATCAAATCAAACATCGAACGGTCCGATGCCGTACATGCTAGGGCATGGCGTGCCAATACCCTTGCGGCAGCAATACCGGCTTTTGAGGAAGGAAATCCATCAAATACTTCACGCAAGGGTTTTCTAGTTGAAACATGTAGAGGCTAGTCGTGAATTTTCATCCGCTACGCGGCAGTCCGGGTTACGAGCTATACCAAGGTTGCCTACTGAGGTGTCACAACCAAAATTCACTCTGGAAACGAATCTTGCATATTGCCATCGGAACACTTCAGTCATTCACCGTCCACAGTGTACAGTATAGGTTCGTATGAGCAGTTCGACCAGTCTGCCGGTATATCATAAGAGCATCTCAGAAGTGCATCAAGATCGAACTCGTCCAGTAGGCTCATTGCCTCTACCGTGCTTTGTCTCTACTGATAGACTCTTCTAGTTATAATCTCCACTATACACCCTCGGGCTCTTCTTCTCTCCCGTCATCTATCGTAACGAAGGCTCGCTCAAGTCCTGGATATTGTCACCGTTGCGATATTCTCATTATGCCCAATGACGCCATCAAAAAGACTGTCTGACCAACGCTGCCCGGGAGATAGCACCATGATCGATGGAAGCGACATACCGGATAATTCCCGCAAGTTTCCTGCCGCCAAAATTCATGCCACGGCAAATGTATATGGTGCTGATGGTGCCACTCGTTTGATATAACAAGAGCGGAAGGCAGTTGCTGCAAATCCATTTGATCGATTGATCACACGCCTACATAGCCCTACCCGAGTATAGCCTCGCCTTTCCTTTCTCGTTTTCACGCTCAAAAACTTGCCCAGCTTCAAATCTGTGGCTGCCTTACCACGACTTTGATCAATTGTTGAAAACAATCATGTGAATATTTAAATTACTTGATCTACTCGAGATCCACATTTTCAAAAGGCAAACGACGCACGTTTGCTGAGCAACGTATGTGTGAACATTCACTGTCCTTCCTTACTTAGGCACGATCCGACAATCTGATCCTACACTTCTCAAGTTACCGACTACTTTTTTATACTACATACTACTAAGCTTATCATAAACAATTCTTATCTAGCCATACTAGCTTTGTAACGCGACTGGATTATCTGAACTGCCAGTCATGTCTCTTCCTCTTGCCAACAGCACACCGAACGGCAGTATTCTCAACCTACCCGACGAGCTACTTCTTCTGATAGCTAAACATCTCTTACTCGAACCTCGCTTTAACCAATGCGCCTACTGGTATTTGTTACCTCTCGCCACCGTGAATACTCGCTTTCCCAGAATCGTGCGAAGTATTTTGCAGGAGCAAAAGGCGCTCTACGTTCCGCTTCCGAACGTACATGCCTTGTTTCGAACGCTCCGAGAGTTCCCAGCCGCACAGTGGGCCGATAAGATCGAGTCTCTCGAGATCACGAACTACCCCTGTCATGAAGCTTCTTGGGAGCACTATGTTGGCGATAATGATAGGTGCATGCGGATGCCTGAGAGAAACCAACGTGAACGCCTTATTCAGCACTTGGTTTACACTGGAGAGATGACACGTGAAGATGGACGAGACTACTCGAAGATGCCGGCCAGACAATTCAGTATCGAGACCGATACCTCCTTCCGAACGGACTGTCTTGATGCTATCAGAGAGGCCGACGGCGTTAGCAATAACAATAAATGGGTATGGAAAGACGCGCTACGAGCAGGTCACAACAACGCATTTCTCGCCTTGCTCCTGCTGATACTACCAAACCTCAAAGCGCTGCTGCTCGGCGGTAGCCACACATTCCACTTTCCGATGCTCTTCGGGGATGCAGATCCACGGCAAGGACCAATGAGCCCAAAGGTTAATGACAGAATACATTGGAGTGGCGACCCTTCAACGCGGCTATTGAGGGAACACAAGTATCTGGCTCAAGTGTTCCATAAGAGCTACTCGAGGCTTACTGAGCTGGAGTTGCCAGCCTCATGGCATGGTATTGTGTACCGCGAGACGTTGCGGCTCTCACCGAGATTTCTCAGTTTCGACAACTTACAGAAGTTGATACTCCCTGAAGTTGCGCTACCGACAGATTGTATCGTACGTACCAATGGCCTGGTATACTCATCTTTTCCAAAATCGCTGAGATCGCTGACGACCGTTCACTCCGGACGGTTTGCAATGGACTATGTGCGAGAAATGATATATGATCCGGCCACTGATCTTGCCACGCATCTTCCAAAGCTACGCGCTATCAGTGTCTATTGGGATACTTACAATACCGAAGAGAGGTACGGATTTGATCCTGAAGACTATGCGCGAGCGACGGAACTCGGAATTGAGTTGTTCGGACACGCCCCACAGTATGAATGGACAGCTGTAGCCGTGGGAGGCCAACCATGGAAATTAAGTGAGAATGAGCTCGACGACATGGCAGGTCTGTCTCTACGGGATAGAACTGTTCGCCGAAGAATAGCGGGACACTGGATTGGGGAGAAGCAAGCAAAAGACTACTCATTTAGTAGTGCAAAGATGCATTTCAGGAAACTCCGGGGTTAGTAGCGTTTGAGATGTTTTAGAGAAGAAGAATTGGTCGTGGCCTAGAGCGATTGAACGTGGAATTATGACTGTGTATGTTGCAACGCTCGTGTAGTACTTTACCGCACAGGAACAAGAATTGTGTATTCCTGAAGGATGTATTCTGAATAACATGGGCCAGCCAATACTAACCATTGGAGTAGGTGGCGGGCAGGCTTTCCCTTAGCAATCGCGGTCGCATTTGTGAAGCTCATCTGGGCCTTTTCTGCTTGCGCACAGAAAAGCATAGAAATCACGCTCTCTTCACCCATGGTACTGAGACGAGGCCATAACCCTGGCGCTAAACTTAGACATTGCGGAAGAGCGTTGAAGGAGTTGATTGGTGGCCTGATAAGGCGAAGCGTGCCTAATGCTTGGTTAGGACTAGTTTAATCGCGGGGCTGGAGTTTCCGAAGGTCATCATCCCTGGGCAGGGCTGTGTACACAGTAAATCACTCCCAACTCCCAACTACATTTCTCGGTTTGCCACCAGTTTGCAGTGTTATGTCCGAGTTAGCCGTTCGTGGGTGAGATGATGCTCTTGGCACATTCCATAGCTGGGAACGATGTGTGCGTGTGCTCTGACCACCGCGACAATACGTGCAGTGACCACGCCTAGTGAAGCACCACGGACACGAAGAATAGCCGTTGGAATGCCTGAGGCGCGACACATATTCATGCTTGCACATAACGGTACATAGCTTTGTTGACGCTTACCGTTGACGCCAAGATGAGAATCTCCGCACTATCCGTTTCAAACACAGCCTCTGTCACAGCCATTTTGGGGGCCTTACGCCCATGTTGGAGATAAAGATTCGACAGCCCCACTTGGCTTATCGCATGGAGAACCTTCCGTCGAAACGACTGCTGCACGCTCCACTTTCGCCATGAAGCTCATCGACCTCTTCGTAACGCTCTGCCATCTTCTTCTTGTTACTGAAGCCGTTCCAGTGGAAATAGAAGAGCGATGCGATACGCCCCCATGCCACCGAAACAGACTGGAGGTTAGGGGTAGAACTGAATGCGACCTCCCGTCAAAGTACACTGTCGAATGGTTCATCGAGAATGCGATAGAGCGGCCTGAGCCAATGTCATGCCTCTTTTACACACGCGGCTTAAGCAAGGTAGCGCGCCGCTATGCGAAGTCGAGACCTAAAGAAGAAGGGCCTCCTTTGACAACGATATGGGTACTCGTGTATTTACTGTGCGTACAGGATTCTTTCTGACTGGATACAGGATGTCTGGCCCAGGCAGTACTATAGCAAAAGAATAACAAACACCAACCCCCTACGATGCATCATGCAAGACAAGAAAAAGCAGACGCAATATTACACTCACATGTCGAAAGCCTTCGCCTCGATGTGCCATGTTTTTGCGACTGTCATGGACAAAAGCATTGGGCTCGACGCCGCGACGGTAAACGACGTTAACCAGAATGGCCTCTGGTTCCACGCTGAGTTTCCAACCTTACAACGGCTCAAGCAAGTTACCATGATCGAAGCAATATCAGAAGACGGAGGAAAGAGGTTTACATACTGGACCAGCTTAAATATGTTTGCGACCAGTGCGCAACATGAAGACGTTGTTGACGATTCGCCAAAACGCGCGGACACGTTAGATTTCGACTGGGATCAGTCCACAGCTGATGACATATTTGTCGAAGAATGGGATGTAGATCCGTAGAGCCTTGCACTATGCTAGTTGCAAGGAATATTATTTTTCTATGCAATCTGTTCAATAAATCTTTCACTTCGATTTAAAAGGTTTGTAGGCCGGTACAGAGAGTGAGAGTAAACTGGAGGTAAATTCCTGCTTCAAGCAATTCTCGTATGGCCTGACCAATCTCAAAGGGAAGGGAAGTGAGGTGTTCATTGCCAACATCATGTGCATCAATGCAAAATGATTCGAAGAAAGGGCCAGCGTAAGAGAAGTTGGTATTGATCTGGGCGAGAAAGCATATTAATTATAGGTTGAGGCCCAAGGCAAACCTTGTCCAGCCTAGGAAGTGAGAAGCCAAGCAAGAGCTACGTACAAGCGCCTAGCAAGTTCGCTTCGAGGTTCTCACTCACATAATAGAGAAGTTATTCGCCCAACCTAGAGGACCAAATCCCTCAAATCCGGTCGACTGTGCATTCTCATCATCACTTGCCTCCCACCCAAAGAAGTTCTGTAGGTCGTCGAGGTTGAACATGGGCTGCTCGAAAGCGGCAGGCGCATTGGGAGAAGAATATACAGTCCCTACCGCGTTCTCAGTCGCTGAAGTCATGACCTGACCTGAAGTGACTACAGATGAACCATGGTCAGTAGCCGGCGCCGAAAAGGGATAGCGGGTAGTGGCCGTCCTGAGCGTTGAAGGTGAGGTTGCCGAGAGTATCTCTTCGACTGGAGGGATGACCGAGCTGGCCGCGTTTCGTTGCCTTGGGGTACCTGTTGTTGGTGCGGGAGCGCCGACAATGCGTCTCGCTTCGTTCTCGGATGGATCCTGAGGCGCGATGTAGTCAGCAGAGTGGCCACGAGCCAGACTGTCGCGTACAGTCTCTAGCCAGCGCTCGGATGTGATACATAACGACTCAGCAAGCGGGTACATGAACGCCATTTCCCGCAGCGCCTGGTTATTGTACTGCACTAGCTCGACTGTGCGACTAATGACAGTTCCTGCATCGGGCTTCGATACATCCAAGATCCTAGCGATATAGTAGAGCATGATGCGACTGCTGTTGTAGACGAACGATGGTAGAATAGAGTCCGCGAAGTGTTTGACGCCGTGCTGCAGTATATGTGAGACCAACACCGACATACGCTGCGCATGCTCAAAGCAGACATCTTGGAGATGACTGACGAATGCCTGCCGATCAGTGGGGAAAACGAATGGCTCTTGGTTCTTGAACAGATCAGGCAGAGCGATCCGATGTACGTCGCACATAACGTGATGATACATGCAGTGGATGAGGAGGAGTGCACCTAGCTGATGAGTCTCACGTCGGATGTAGATGTTGTCCGCGGAAAAGTCTAACCAGGACGGCAGACTTTGCTTCCATGATTGTATATCTTCGATAAGAACGGCAAATCCGGACCCAGGAAGCCAAGGCGGTTGCTCTTCATCCATGTGCTTTACGAATCTGCCACAGGTTAGCGTAAGAGGCCGGAAAGAACACTTTTCCCGCTCACCGTAGGACCCGCCGCCAAATGCTCACGATACGTACGTAGTACGCAGCCATACCCAGGTTGTCCGAAGGTTTCTCTGGTATGTCTTCTGGAAGCATCAATTCCAGTAGCGTACCTCTCTCAAGCCGCTCCGTGACACACGGTATCTGTAGTGAGAATTGACGCTCGTTGCAAGGAAGCTGGATCTTGAGGTCTCTTTCATTGAGTATAGTGAGGTGGTCGACGCCACTACCAGCCCAGACATCGATCATATAACATGCCCACATGAGCCTTCTCCGAGATTCCCTTACAGATACCTCGTTTGGACTTCCTCCTAACTCTTTACAAAGGACGTCTGGTGATACCTCATTATTGAGTTGCAGAGCGTGCGCCATGCGTATGACAAGGCCGGTAAGAAGGAAAGAGCCCGCATAGTTGCCATTACGGGCTTCTTGATCATGAAGCAAGACCAAGACCTTGAGCTTTGTGATGGAGATGGTGCTGTAATCAGCGAAGAACATCTCCTCCGCAGACTTCGCCCACTGGCTTCCCGCTGACTGGATCAGATCTTTTGTCAAGGGCGAGAACGACTCACTATAGTCGAGTGCATAGAACCGAGCACCTAACGCACACATAATGTGTAGGAGGGCTTGATCAGATGCATCCACGAGCTGACCTTCATCTAGCATCCGAATGAACGACGGCTTGTGTTCGAACGCGAAAACGCGAATGGGGTGAACGTTGTTGAAGTACGCATCCAACAACGCATGGAGCTTGATTCTTGGTGGTAGCTGTGGTGAGAACAACCTATAGGTCTTTATCAGTTCAATACAATTGAGTGAATTCATCAAGCATACCATAGCAGGCCTGGTGGACACCCCGGTACAACAGGCTCGCTGTTGGATAGCGGACCATATCCCCTGGAAGGTGCTCGAGAATCTTGGGGAGTATGAGGGGGTATTATCATCGAATCGGCATGCGTTTCTGAAGCTGGAGTCGCAATGCTCTGCACCCAAGCTGGCTCGACTTGTTCGGCATCGTAAACACATGAAGTTCGGCGCTGTTGACACCTCGTGCAATTTGGTCGTTCGCCAGAGCATTTGACTTTGGAGTCTCGACAAGGGATACAAGATCGAAATGTCCGTTTCCGCTTGATTCCTACGACTGGTTCGTACGATGTACTTGGTCTCTTCGCAGCAGCTGAAACCCCGCCATTCTGCACGCAGTCTAGCTGGAGTCGTTCACAATTTACACAGCCATTCGGTCGCTCATCGCACTTGACCTGGAGATCGTCAGCTCTGTGGACCCTGCTTTCTTGGGTTCCCGGGTATCCGAAGACCGCAACGCCGGCAATTCGACCACCATAACAATGCACTGGTGTTTTCATAAAGTTTGCTCTGTCGTATCCTGGAAACCAAAAATCCAACAGAACTTCCTAAGAAACAACGAAGCGTTACCTTTCTCGCACGGCAAGTAGCGCAGGCTGTACGAACACTGTTAGCACACCTGTGGCCATTTCGAGGGGCCATATCGCATACCATTGACTGGTCTTCTGCGCTTCTTAGCAGCAGTCTCAGGCACAGCGGGCGTTTCCGGCGACTCCATGTATCGTTCGGTTTGTCGCTCGGGATGTCGCGTTGTCTTTGGGTTTGCGAAAGAGCGAGCGCGGCGTGACGACGACCCAGACTTAAGGCGAAAAATGACGTGCTAATCGGTCAGTATTGGCTCAAAGCACGCGGCCTAATAGTGGGGTTATGCTGCGTCCGGAAAGGTGCGGATCTCCTCCCCCATGAGCTAGCTGATTCCGTGGCTAGTCCTGGTGTACCCTTTCCCTGAAACCCCGCAATCGACCAACGCCAGTTCTTAAAGCAGAACATGTGTGGTGTTATTTCTATCAGCCCAGATAGCTGCACGCGACCCTTTGCATGTTTGCGGCTCAACTGGAGTGTAGTATCCGCACAATACCAAGAACTTGTCGCCGTCGCTGATCCGGCACTAAACCTGATCAGCACCGCAGGACCTTGTAACCTCTCAAAGCAATCCCTTTTTCGTACCCTCACATCTCACCTCCAAGGAATACATCACGTCGAAGAGTGGACGAATTAATTCTCAGAGGACTTACAAATCGCTGTCATAGTAGCCTAATAGCCCCACCACAAGCAATCCCCGTCGACTATTAGCTGAAGCGCAAAGCATTGTCCAGACTTAACCGAAGCACACCTGATCAAGCAGCTACCCAGCAACAGATGCATCAGCAACATTATCTAGCGACAAGGATCAACCGCCACGTATAGTCATCCCGTCAAGAGAGTGTAATGCGCGTACACGCATTACCACCCAAGGCAAACAAGCATCGCCAAGCACCCGCCAGATAAGCATCGTCATAAGACTAGTATACATCAGCGCTCAGATCATGATCAGTGATAAGTACTACCAGTCAATATACCCCACTTCATGCTTAAGAGCTAATCTCAAAACTGCAAACATTCCCCTACTTTCGTCTTGCTGCCTTATCGGTCCTGGACCCTTACTTCGCATCTCATTCACAGCTCACCACGTCAACTGTCATCAACACTGATATACTACAGGCATCTCTCGAACAGCATGCATGAAGACAAACTCCACACAAATCATATCTTGTGCTAGTGTATCGGCATCACAGTACCGACACACGCCCCAATGTGCGTTGCTGCCTGCCACTGTGATGTGCATTATGCAGTTTATGAGATCAGGTCACAATCTTTCTCGCACATCCTACCACAGGACACTGAAGATTAGTTGTCCTGCCTAGGTCGTCGTCTGCTCTGGCCCCGTTTTGAGATCACCGTTGCGGGTCTTTCTGTTCTCGGCCAACCTGTCCCTTAGGCAGCTAAGCTTCATAGCATAGATACCAAACTGAAAGCATGAGTCTGGCCTGTGATCATATATTGAACTCCAACGTGCTATCAATCCGCCTCTTCTAACCACTGCCTGGGTATCTCCATACTAGCAAGTTTTGTTGTAGTCGTGGCTGGACGTGGAGAGACACTTCCAGTAGAGGACTGCCAAGCAGAGCCCTGTTGTAGATACCTTCCACTTTGTCACAGTTCTGAGACATCCAAGCGATGACTGTCACGATAACCAGTCCTGTTAGTAGGCTCTTGACAACTGATGTGCGTTACATTTGCGCTACATAACTGAGCAGCTGAAAGCTTGAATTTTGGACGTAAGGCAATTCTTTGTAACGTCAGTTGTAGCGCAAGCGCTATCGAGCTATGCACGTATCCTACTTGTCAACGCAATTATGCGCTCTTACTATTTAAGAAAAATCTGACGTCTGATGCTCATGCCACTTAGGCAGTCTAGGCTGGCCACCACTACTACGTACAACAACTTGCGACTGCACTCTCTCCCGGAAGGTAAGGCTGTGCCTGGAACAATCAGAACTGGAAGGACGACCGTTTGAGGAGAGGAAAGGAAGAACTGGTCGTGTGTTTATTCTGCATTATTTAAAGCTGCGTTTCGCTCCACTGTCCATCTCTTCTATACTCAACTCTTTTCACATGCAACCACTTCGGTCCCTTGTACAGTCTCCTATTAGCCACATGAGCTTTCAGTCTTTGACATAGCCGATGCACCTTACATGCGAGTCCACCGAGTTCACGGCTCCCAGCTTCGATGGTCTACGATTCCAATGCAACAACACACTCATAGGCCACTGCCTCGACTCAAGCACTCCACTCTTGGAGTCAACCAAGCACTACCATGGCAATATCAAGCTCGCATCCAGAAGAAGCTCACCTGCTTCACTATGCTGCACGATGCTATGTTGCAATACTTCCTAGTCTGCGAGCCCGGCACTGAGCAAGCGAGCGACTTCCTTGAACATCTCAAGCCGGACCCGACAACCAAGGAGGGTGAAGAGGCCGATAACTATAAGTTCACCTCTGACCCATCTCCACTCTACCGCAACTCCGTCGCTACACGTTCCTCCCTCAACTTCATTTCCACTTCCTATTACCAAAGATCCAGCACCCACACTGACTTGAGGTTTCAGCACTCGGAACATTGGAAAAGCACATCAGCGTACGCGCCTCCAATCCAATCCCACCATACCGGTCATCCTTAACGAATATCACTCGCACGCTGCTATGTCTGCCACTACGAGCATACTACATACATGTCGCACTTGTATCTGAATCGACATGGGCCACAGCGTCCGGACTTTTCAAAGGCGGGTGGAATGAAGACACACTCAGAGCATTCTGAGGCTCCGGCCGATGACGATAACCCTGTCTGACCTAAAAGTCGTCCCGCATAGCTTTGCTAACTCTGCGTAGCTCAACAGAACACCTACGAAGTGAAGTGTCCTTGGAGACTAACCTGGGGGGCGTCCGCAAGTCTTTTATACTCTGCCTTGCCCCTCTGGTTCTTTGGTAGCTTGGGGCCACTTGGAGTCATGGTTGGGCTCGGGCTGCGTCCTTTTTGGTTTTGTTGGAGATGCGCGATTTGGCAGCGTTCGTGGAGTTTGAAGCGATTTGACTTGACGAGGGTGCTTTTGGGAGGTTGCGGAACCATGGGACGCGCATGCAGAACTTGGTATAGTGAAGCTCTCCGCCTGTGCTTGGGCTTTGCATGTAAATTGGTTGGACAAGAACGGATCTCTATTACCTGCTTCTCCATTTTTGTTGTCCCTTTCAGTACTTACCAATAGTGAGCGTACGCAACGCTTACCCCTACTAGATCGAACCCCTGCTAATGGCCTCCATACATTCGTCACGCGCCCCAATATGTTGCTTTCTTCTGTTTTTTGTAACGACACGTCTCAATAAGGTAAAATTGAGGAATCTTGTGGTCAAACGACTAGGAGAATGCTAGGCTTCTTGTCTGCTCAGCTATATACAAGCAGTGTACTGGCGGATTAGTAGTTAGGTGGGTGACTACTAGCCAATCTCTGCCGTTGTATGTTTTTGTCTTTTTGAACCGAGTACTCTTTCAAAGCAGGCACGTCGCGCAACTTCAGTATGTAGGTAGGTAGTCAGCCTCAACAGTGTGGTTTGAGAAAGGTTTGCCCACTTTCTATTCTCTTCTCTTCTCTTCTCTCGAATGAAACTGTCTCTCTCCATGCTTACGAACTAGCTTCCCAAAACCAGACACTTCCTCGAAGGCGCTTACACTAGTAGCATGCATAGTTGCATACCCAAGCTCAACCAACAATCATTTGCGTTACTCTAACACAACCACTTCTTTTCTTGCCCCTGCTCCTCTCCACGCATATTTGTATATCCTCCCAAGACCTATGCGCTCCATAAACTTTACACCACCTTCTACTCTTACCGTCTTTACCACAAGGATATTGTAGAGTGGATAGCCTAGAACGTCTGGCCTTCTCTCGTTACCCAGGTACTGCGCTTCTGACAGCAGGATCGCGGTCACGGAATTTGCGCGATGTTCATCAAATCCGGTGTCAAACTTTACGGTGCCGGCTCTACGATGCGTTGAGGTATTGACCCAGTGCTCTCGAGACACGACAGTTTTGATCTGCAGATCTGGTTGGGCTACACCCTCCGCTTTCGATGTTATTTCGGTGGGTCTAGTGTCGTGAAACTCGATGATGCAGTGCTCATCACCAGCGCGTTTCGTCGATGTCCGAACTTTCCAGCAATCGCTATCCAACGTTAGGTTCATTAGCTCCGTATTCACGATAAGATGTTGCTCTGTCAACTCGTGCAGTGATATGCTTAGTCTCGGTTTTGGTGCTGGTCTGGCGTCCGCCGAGTCCCAGTCTCGGAATCCTCTAGCACTCATGTTGGGCATGCCGAAGAGCCCCAGTTCTTGCAGGGAGAGACCATGACGCTTTTCCTGGATACCGTAGAATGTGCCTTTGCGGGGACGAATGCGTTCTTCGCCGCATCTGCGGTACCGTCGAACGATGCCGGAGTCCAAGACCAAGACGTCGAAGGGCTGGTCAAAACGAATTTGCGCACCCTTACTGCCAGATACAAATAGTGCTCGTGCAGCTTCCCAGCCCGCCCACGTCCAGCTTGGCGGACATTTTCTGTTGAAGTCATCTTGGCGGCGACGCATAGGCTCATCTGATTGCCATAAGAGTGCGACATCCAGGAAGTGACATGGTAATCCGTTTCGGAAAGGAGAGTTGAGAAACCCTGGGCCACAAAGAACGTTTGCAAGACCATTGAACGCACTAAGAATATCACAACTCTTCCCTATCGTCCTTCTACCCAGATCTTCTACTGCATCGATATACTGGTGCATCGACGGCAGTCTCATCAGTCTCACACTCCCATCCTCTCGTACAATCTGCATTGCTGGCGGGATATCATGGCTAGGTTGCGGCAAGGGCGTGAGTCTAAGCCATGGAAACGAAATCAACGATTTATCTCCGTCCAACGCATTAACATCCTCCCTCCACGTTCCTCCCCGGCAATGCCACACTGCAAATCCACCTGCGAAGATAAGTATCCTTCTAGAAAGTAACTTCTCTTGAAGACACCATGCCCGCTCTTCCCAAGCTCCGTATTTCAATTCCATGCGCGTGGGCAGCACCATCCGGGTACTCTTAATGATGTCATCTTCAAAGACCTGTTTGCCACGGCTGGGATGACCATGGAGTCCTCTCAACCCTTCATCAGCGTGCGAGCTGTCTCCAGCAACAATGGTAAAGAGGGCACGGTTGTATACGTGACCCATGCGTTGGATGTTGGCGTGCATAACGTGCTCATCACCTTCTTGAGGGACGCAGAGCTGATCGACCCACATGTATTCTTCGCCGATGGCTTGGACGACCTCGATGGCGTCTTTGATGGTCTTTGGGATATGAACACCTTCGGCCTCGAGACTATGCTCTTTTGACAACGCGAATTTGTTAGTCGAAGTGAGGCGTATAGATGAGGTTGGCCGAGTCCATGTTACGTCAGTCGTTTCCTCATTGTGGTAGTAAGGTCGCCCTGCATCGTCTTTGTACTCTTTCCAGCCCTCCAGTAGTGGTAGAATCCCCCATCTGTAACTCAAAGCTACGTATCTTCGGCGGGAGCGTGAGCGGATCATATTACAGAAGTTCATCTCCGTGATACACATCTTTCTCACATCAACAAGTCGAAATATGGCGGCCTCTTCCAACTCTGGAGTTGATGTAGCCTCATTCACTGAATCACTCAACAATTCTCCACAATCGTGCCTCGACGTGCATGCCTTAACGCAGTGCTTGAAGAATGCGACATCGATTCGAGGACCGATCTTCTGGCTATACCAAATCTGCTGCTTGACCAATCGTGGGCTGCTGGAAGTTTCGAAACGCAGGCTGAAATGACATATTTCCTTCAAGGGTGCGAGAGGTGCTCCCCCGTGCCCATATACACGTACACTCATGGCTCCTCTTTTCTCCTCGTGTTTTCGATACGCTCTGATCATGAAAATGCAGGGCAGCCGCTTTCTCTTTTTACTCCGTAATAGGGCTAGTTGCCCCATCGCAAACTGAGCGCTTCCCAATCCCTTCTGCAACCCCTCGCTTTTCTGGTTCGTGACGAGATTAATGATTGCGAGACTTGTGTTAGCTGCAACCATTGTATCGGCTACCGTGTCTCTAGAATTATACATATCCCTAAGGTCGTTCATATTGAGGCTCTTGGTGTTAATGTCGCGATCTTCCGCCTCTAGAAACAGTGTCTTTGCTTGTTGTAGCGTCGAGCTGGCAGCTTGTTCGCCTGCAGCGTATCCAAACGGCCACATCCCAGCACCCCCCACCAAATTTCGTTTCCAGTATGAGTTTTCCTCGATCCAATCTGCGAATCTTTTGTACTTGAAGCTCTCTGGCAGATACTTTCCGATATGTTGTGCCTCCAGCAAATCGTATTCTGGCTCGCAAACGGCCTTGAAAAGGAGGTTACAAAACTTGCAAAAGTTGCGATTTTCTAGAATCCGTGACAGGCTTATGTAGGATATAAGCGGATCTTGTGCTCGACTACTGCGGTCGGTTTCTTCATTATCTTCCTCGGCATCGCCTGGTAGGCACTCCGCGAATGGTATCTTCTTGCAGGTTGCGCAGAGCGTATCCGTGTGCAGACCAGCTTTCTCCTTCACCACGTTCTTTATATCATAAAGTCCCGAACAGATCTTATTGATACTACGCCGCAAACTTGAATCTTGTGGCGAACTCAAATCCACATCATGCTCCTTGTCTTCGTCTTGGTCCTTGATTGAATCTACCATAGAGTCGCCATCTTCGTAGTCCCCAGAAGGGTCGTTTGACGTACGGCCAGTTGGAGACGGATCGTTTGAAGCCATGTTGAAAGTGTACAATGCTTTGATCGTGCCACGCAAAAATGCAGGAAGAATTTGTACTACCTGTTCTTGTCAAACTTCTCCTTTGACCAAGATTCCGACATCCAACGCAGTGTGGGGGCGAGAAAATCAGTTATCGGGCGTGATGTTGTAACTGGCCGGCTGTAAGATTATACGAGATTGTCGAGTCGCACAAGCCCACGCGCCCCTGTCTGCTCTGATCCTATCGAAACACTAGGCTACAGTGTAGCAATTTGACCTCACCGTTGATGAATGTCATCTAACGAGGATCCGAATAGCATTAGATTGGAAACCTGCTTCTGGCGTCTAGAAGATGACGTAGAAAGAAGCAAAGCTGTCCAATATGAACGCCCAGGTGCTGTGATAGTCCAAACACGATAGAGTAGTTGGGGAGGCTGAGCAAGGGATCTTCGAATGAAGAGGGAAGGTGCTCTGCGGCTTACACAATACCTAAGTGTACGCATTAGAGACTGTGGGCAGTTCAAATGTTTAAGACACGGACGTATGGGCACCAAGAACCCGTTTCGGTTCGTAGTTGTCTGCATGAGGCAATTATGGCGCCTATCATATTGGTGGCGACACACCTCTTGCTCGATGAGGAGCGATCGGTATCCAGGTTCTATACTTGAACCAGTAGAACGCTTAGCCGTCAGAGACTATTGGATCACTGCCAGGCGTTATTTCACCGGTTCTTCGTGCTACGTGGTAGCAAGAACAGCTAGTTCACCGGTTGGTGTGGTGACCACAAAGGATACCAAGGCTTACCGTCCGCCCAGCCATATGCAAGTAGTCTACTAGCGGATCAGTATTTAGGCAAAGAATGATCAGTAGATACCTGCTGTTGCGTTTATTTGAATCTCTTTTCTTTTGCTCCCAGTAAAGATATTTTTTGCGACTTAAACTTATTTGTAACTCGTGCTTTGTGTAACTTTCCTCCCAACAAGACAACTTAGTAAGAAGTGAAAAAACTATATCCATCTTTGAACGAGCAGGGTCAAAATGCCAAAACCATATCTATTCGCTCCCCACAATGCTACACACCCAACTATCTACCCCAATGCAAGAAGAAAGCCGCGCCCAAAACACCATTCCCCATGTCAAAAAGCGCACCAACCTCACCCCAACGTGCTGCTTATATTCAGTAGTGCCGATGCACGCAATCCCATTCATACTACAACATCAGATTAGCACCTGCATCATCATGAACGAAAAGAAAAACAAAAAAATCACTTACAACTCTCCCCTCCTCATCCCCCGTATAAACATGATTCGCCATGGGCAGTATACACGTAATCGGCGCCGCAGCCAACGGCACCGTCGGATCACCATGATTAAGCACATTGACAAGGTTCAAAGACCACTTGCTAGGCGTCGTCGCCGTCATTGACCCGGGGGGCGTGTAAATAGTCGGTGGCGTGGGCATAAGGTGGAAAATCTTAACGATGCCTCTCCTGTGCCCGGTAAAGATGAGCTCGCGTTCGCACCACTCGTTGCCCGTGCCTTCGTAGACGGCAACGGCGGTTATGCTATCTGCGTCGTCTTCGCTGTCGCAGATGTCTTCGTCTAGTAGCACTGCGCCGTTGAGTGTGGTGACGATGAGTCGGCTGCCGCATGCGAGCACAATGTGTCCTGTGACGCTGTTTATCCTGGCTGCTTGAATCGGCACTGGGTTACGTTTCTGTCGTGGACCGAGATCCAGTTCCCGGACGAATTCATTGCGATTTAGATCCCAAAGGAAGACCCGCCCGTCGAGTGATGCAGAGAGGAAAGCGGAAAAGGCGCGACTTGCGGCGAGTGTGATGACGGAGGATTTGTGGCCGAACAATGTGGTTGCGTTTTGGAGGTCGATGTGGCCTCGGTCACCTTTATTCATATTCCAAATTGCCAGAGTGCAATCGGTTCCGGCTGTGATAAGCGTGCTGCCGTCGATGAATAGGGAGGTTGTCAGCTGGCCGGAGTGTAGATGCTCGAATAGTCCAATGAGCTTCTTGGAGTGTGAGTCGTAGAAGCGCACGCTGCCGTCTGTGAAACCCCACTCCATGTAACGATCATGGTGCGGGGGGATGTTATGCCGGAATGGTGCAGAGCATAGGAGCTTGTCGCTCTTGCTGATGTAATTGAGGGATGAGATACGATCATTCGACTCAAGTAACGTGCCGGGTACGCGATGCAAGCTCTCAGCCGCCGTATCGAGCTTAGTAGGTCTTGTGATATTCTCCTTCTGCGGATGTGGTCGTTGGAAGACCTGTGGAGGTGTCTGTCCGAAGTTGTTGATGACACTGATCTTTTGCGCGCGCTCCTTCTCGTCCACAATAGTATCGAGATCGATTGCACCTTGATATGTCATGTAATGGAAGACGTTGGCAGCCTCAATCGCCGCTTCGCCTCGCTGCTTGTAACCGAAGATCAGATCAATCCAGTGATGCAGGTTCTGGCTGACATAAGGGCTTTCCAGCGCCTCGCGTTGCTTGGCGATGAAAATGGCAGGGTCGCCCTTGGCCCACGGGGGTAATTTGACGTTGTCGATGGTCGAGCCGTCGGATCGCAGACCGAAATTGTACCCATTGACATTGGTCAGGAAATCGGGGAGGAAGTAGAACTCTGGCGTAAGCTCGCGTACATCGGCCATGTTCTTTGCTGATACCGACTCCCAAACATTCTGGATTGAGTAGAACATACGGTCAGCATGATCCCACGTACCACCCTGAATGAGGAAGAAAGCAGCACTAAATGGTTGAAGGCGCATAAGATACGATGCCACAGTCATGGCAGACGAGTAATGGGTGCCATAGTGGAAGGCATGACTAGCATCTCCCATTTCGGCAAAAGAACTGAATCTTTCTCTAATGAGGTGCTCTTGCTTCGGGTCTTGAATACCGATAGGTTTCCGGAGATCTCGGAAGTTGCTTGGATCGCTGAGGTCCAGCTCTTCACTATGATAATTTGACAACACCCAGGGGAAGACTGGGTATTGTGTAAGGTCGTTGAATGTCCTTCCGGCGAGCGTATTGACAAACATGAGGTAATGGAAGTTGGACATCTCTCCTTTCAGCCACTTCTTAGTCGCTGGGTGAGCGGAAGCAGAGCCGAAAGCTGATGCGAAACGTGACCCAAAAGTCTGCGGTGCTTCTTCCGGGTTGCGCAAGGAGTCAAGGCGCCAAGAGATCTCAGAATTGGCAAACTTCTCTGGATTGGCAACATGAGAAGCTCGTTGTAGAACTCTGGAGTGTATGTCGTTTCGCGCCTGAGCAGAGACAGCGGTTAGAAGATAGCTACGGCCATCGTCGAAGAATATCTCGATTCCGACATCGCGGTGGAGGAAGCGTCGCTTCGAGATGCTGATGACCTCAGTCCACTTCCAGTTTCTCACTGCATCTTCCTGGCTCCTTGGTGGTGGTCGACGAGTGGTAACAGCCTCCTTTCCAGCGATGACTTGCACGTAAGGGTCACGCTCGTCGGGCGGCGCCTGCCATACGCGTACAATCTCACCGTCAGACCGCTGGAAGAAATCGTCAAGCAAGTAGAGACAGTCTTTTCCGACAATGAGAAGGCCTTCGATCGCCTCCAGTCCGACTACCCGTGAAATGTTGCAGACATACTGCACCTGGTCGCCGCGATTCAGACTGCGCATGACCTTACGGTTCTTGTCTTCGAAGCCATCCTCATCCTCGTACATGGCCTCGACCATCTCGAAGTCATCGTCGCTGGCAGACTCCGGTTCCTCTGTGGGATCACCCGATGCGCCGCTTACGGCGGAGGAAGACCTAGCGGATCGTCCTTTGACAGGTGTAACGCCAACAGCTTCTTTCGCCGAGATCGCTGGCACTGTAGTGTCTAGTTTTGGCCTTTCTCTTGGGTCTGTGTCCTTCCGTTTGGGTTGGTAGGATTGCTCTCTGGTAGTATTATCGACGATGATACGCAGACGTTTTCGATCACGACCTTCCGTTTCGTCAAGCCGCCATCTGGCAGGTGGACTCTCTTCGAACAAGCCGCATGGACCTTTGAGTTGGTGATCGAGCTTCGCCAGTACGGTCGCCATGTAGGTAGCATTATCCTGCTGGTCTTGGAGAACGCGCTGATGCTTGATACGTTCAGAAGCATGTATATTGGATCTCCAGTGGTTTGTTGAGTTCTCGTGGTGATTCCAGACGTTGTCAGCAGCAAGTTCATCAGATTGCCACTGCTTCAGTTTTTCCTTGCGCTTTGCGATGCGCCTTTGGGATGTCTCTTCGGTCTTCTTGTTCTGGCTGTGGGCAAAGTCTTCCCACGATTTGGTCATGGAGCCGTAGAAAAACTTATCCATCTCTGTCTTGTTCTTGTCGAGCCATTCGAGGAACGTTTCGTTGTCTAGCTCGACCAGCTTTTGGAAGCCATCGTAGAGGTCCTTTGTGTCTCCATGAATGGCATCAGCCAATATCATAGATGTCTCGTGAGGCTTCTGCACCATGAGGGATCGCCAGAAGTTCGCAGCCGCAAGACGCACGGCCGTGTGTTCCGATGACAGCTGCGTGTAAAGAAGGTAGCAAATCATCTTCAGCGAAAACGTTTCGTTATTGACAGAAGAGAGGATGATGGGTTGCCAGTACATCATCTTCTCGATCACTGCTGTTGTAGTCTCTCCGCCTTCAGTCTCATCTGATTCTGCCAAACGGAGTAGAGCGACTCTCAGGAAGGTGTTGCGAATTGATTGGATGGCTTGCGTGCAGAGTCTGACAGACTTGATTGTCGCAATGTCTGGACGTTCCAAGTATTCCAGAAGGAACCCAGAGAAGTCGAGCAAGGGCTCCGCACCATCAAGAAACCAGCCCTCAAAGACCGCTTCGGACACATGAGTCACGAAGCGCGCCAAATTGGTGAGCACACGCGGTTCGTGCAGTAACTGCTGGTCAAACTGAAGCGCGTTCTTTACGGACGAGAGCGTCTGTCGAAGGATGTATGACTCAAAATACGCTTGATGTTCTTGGAACCCAGGTGGTGTTTTCATGAACAAACCGAGTCCAGGGAATTCTTTCCTCGTAAAGATCTGGTCCTTGAATACATCTAGAACAACCTCCAGTGTAGCCTCCACCACCGAGCTACCAACTTTGAGCGCAAGCGGAGCAGCGTATTTGGGAGATAGTATCGGGTTGAGCGAACGCTGCTGCGCGACCTTCTTCTTATCCGCGGAGACTAGTACGAAAGACGAGGCTCTGCGGAAAGGCAACACACGGCGGGACGAAGGCGAAGGCGATACATCGACATTAGTCGTACGAACCACCGGCGTTTCATGCCCATTGGCTCGAGAAAGCGGCCGTATCACCACATCTTGGCCCTCGAATGTCAACGCGGACCCTCTCGAAAGTAATTCAGTTTCAGCGCTAACGTTATCAGATGTGACAATCACTGGATAGAGGACGAAGAGTAACTCCTGGACGTAGTTGGACGAGTTGGTGTAGTCGCGGAAACCTTCCGATCGCGAATGCAGCTCGGACAAGAATTGGATAGCAGAGTTAAGAACAACAGCAAAATCGTTTAGGCGATCTGTCTGGGGAGCTCGGGTGTCTAGTGTGGTCAGTATTGATACAATACACTAGGTGAGCGATACATACCAACTTTCGGTTGTTTAGCATTCAGCGACATTGTTCTGCGACGACCCCGTGTGACTGTGCCCTCGCCATTCTCTTGCTTAGGTGGGCCATCATCCGCTCGGGTGAGGTCTCGGTCCCGGACAATCGCTCTCAGGCCTGTTTCCAGCATTGCAGTAATTACTGGGAACACTTCAGGGTACCAGATCCTCAGCTGAGACTGTGGTGAGTGCGCAATGAAGATGTCAACTAGATTGAAGACGTCGAAATCGCGCTCAAAGTCAATGGATGCAACATCTCGACCGAAGAGTATCGCAAAACAGATAGTCCAAATACCTGGGGTATTCCACCAATGACGCAGTCTATTCTTCATCAGGATGAAGCCTCCAGTCTTATCCGCAAACTTCTTGACGTAGTGCGAGCCATTTACGACAAGCAATCGAGCTAAGATCTTTGCGCCAAGAACAACGACTCGTTGCTCCGGCTCAGCGAGGAGGTACAGCAGCCACTTTCCGGTAACATTCTTTGCAAAACGGATGATTTCCTGTGGATTCTGAGGGTCACAAAGAAGCTCTGCCAGAAGATTGAGGATAGCAATGCCTAGTTCTGGCAGAGATAGCGGTGGTGAGCTGGCGCCAATTGACGCTGGACTATTCGACCGCGGAGTCGATTCTGGTGTCAGCGTCGGCGTGTTCTTGCGAAGGCGGACGACACTCGCTTTTGGCCGCAACCCCCGTTTGGCATATGATGCGCGGCTGTCATGCAGCGCATACGTAACGAAAAGAGAAAGCGATCTCGCATTCTCTCCGTTGAAGTTGATGACGAGCAAGGCTTTAAACGCACCAAGGAATAGCTTGAATGTCTGTGGTGTGAAATTCTCTCCTTTGAGAGCATCCGTAAGACGTTTGACAACTCCTTTGGTATGTTAGCTAGAGTCGGCGCATCATGCAGCTATACGTACGTATCCTATGAAACCGCTTAGCGTTGTAGTGATGATGCTTACTGCCCTTGGCAAAGTGCGCGAATTGCAAGTAATATAGCTTCTGGGTTTCCAGTGAAGTAGCTCTACGCCAGATCTCAAGATCAACTAAGAGCACCCTATATGCGAGAGGGTTGATGATGAGCGACTCGGTCGGCTCGTTTTCATCATAGCCGACGAATCGAAGGACGATTCGCAGCAGCTGCATAACAAAACTTTCGCAGTCTTCCGGTGTCACATCCAGCGAAGACGGGTTGCGGCCCACCAATCCCCCCATGGCAAATCCAATCTTCTGGCGGATGACCTCGGCCAGAACAGCAAATCCGTTGCGTTGCTCCATGGCCTCACAGTTGCGCCAATTGCCTCCAACAGCTTCGAGTAAGATGTTGACAGAACGAAGCATACTGTCCAGAGTCTGAGCTGACTGTACCAACTTCAACCCAACCGCCACACATCCGCCGATTCGCCAGATGGCGTCGTCGAGCGATTGTGGAACGACAACGACAGGGTCACCCGATAATCGTCCAAATCCTCTCGGCTGAGACAATGCGTCGTTGACCGAAGGCACGGCAGCATTGATGATGATTGGAGTGCTATGCAGTCTGGTATACTTGTGAAGAGTTTTAGCTGACTCTCGTGAGAGGGATCGGATTAGCTGAGATTCATCGATGGCATTTCTGTCATCGTCATCCATGACGGAACTAGGGGAAAAGCTCAGCAGAATCTTGGATTCTGGCATTAGATGACTTGCATTCGCCCGGATAGCTGCTACGATGTCGGATCGCTCCTCCCTCCCGGGATGTAGTATCTCGTTGTGAACATGAAGCTCAGCAGACGTGCGATAGGTCTGGAACGACCCAAGTCTATCTTGGAAATTTCCACAGTAACGCGGACCAAGTTTGTGATATACGGCGATCAGCTCATCCGACAGGGGTTCAGAGAAGAGGTGGAACGAAGCAACTGAGAGCTTAGAAGAGATGACGTTTCTGCCCAGTCGGGGCGCCAAGTTCCGTGGTGTCCCCAGGAATGCGAGTATGTGGTGCTTCGACACGCTGGAAGACATGGAGGCAAAGCTCTCCTGGCTGCTATCTAGCACCGGAGGATGTGAAGGATAGTGTGCCTTCATAGTCTCGGTGAACTCACCATCTACGAAAAGTGATGCTTTGGCAGCACCCATACCAATAGCCTTTGTTCTTTTGTGGACAATAGCGATGTGATACCACCGGCCCGCTTCAAAACGAGGTGCTTTCTTAAACCGGACACTAGGTACGACACCAGTAGAATGACCCATATAGGTCTGCAGGATGAAGCAACGAGTATCTCTCTCCAGATATGCCATTAGAAAACACGTTTGCGTGTCATCGTAAGCGCCAAAGAGTGTAGTATGACAGTTGGTATCGAATCTATCGACTCGTATCCAGGCCGCGAACGTGTATCCGCCTCCCGTAGACATGGGCGGAAATGGACGACCGATATCTGGAAGTTCAATCGCACTGAAGCCATGCAGAGAGAGATCGAACTGTATGAAAGGCGGGTCGCGAGACGAGTGCATACCGCGTAGGAGGAACTTGGCAGCTGATTCCGAAGACGCTGCTTTGCGGAAGAGATAGTATGCATCGTCGAGCTTGTTTATACCGTACTGCACTAAGCCATCGGCCAGCTCTAGTAATAGGCCAGCTTCTACGGGAGCGCACTTGTTCTCAAAAAGAAGAGGCAAGACTATACTCAGGACGCCAGTGACATGTAGAGCAGCTTTGTTAAAGGAAGAGATGGAAACGATCTCAAGGATGGCAAGCAACACCGAAACAGAGAGAGCCTTGGACCGTGTGCCTGGAACATCTTCACCAGACAAACCCTGCCAAAAGTGGAATACGGTTGGGATGATGTCTGGGTTCTGCAGTATCTCGTTGCCGCTGAATATAGCACGGACCTGGCTGCGCAGGGGGTCGAGATCGATGTCGGTGTCACTGTACATGGACCGCGGGCTAGAGACTACAATTTCTGTAGCCTGTGAGTCGCCATCGGGGCCTGCATCTTCCTCCGACTTTGACTGTGTGATATCGAGCTTCTTATCAATGTCTCTGAATATGCGTGTCATGGCCTCTTCGCCCAGTGCAAAAGCAAACAGGGTGCCGAACAGCTGCTCCTGACCAGCATCGTCGCGCTTGCTCTGTGACTGCCCGCCGAAAATTCCTGTGCTGCCCAAGGCTTGTTCCAAAGCACTCCAGCCGCCGTGCTCGACGCGCTTTGCAAAGAAGCGCCTGTTACCGGCATGCTCGTTCAGCGCGTCTGACAGGACATCCAGCGTTCCCTTGATCACCTCGAAGAAGTCGATGCGGTCGGGGACAGGCAGCTCGGCGGGCTTGTAGAAGCCAGAGAGCGAGCGCAGGGTGATGAGGAGCGTCTCGAAGCCTCGGACATGTCTGAAGGCATCTTTGGTATGGGTTTGGTCGTTTGATTCGATCAGCAGCTGGCGCATGCGGCGGAGCGCGTTGCTCTGGTTGTGGAGGACTTCGGAGGTCGGGGGAGTGGCTTCGGACGCTCTGATCAATTCGTCCGCTAGGCTTCGGAGTTCGGCTATCTGGTTGTTCATGGGCGGGAGTCTTGAGGCGGCTGTGGAGGACCTGTGAGGCCGGGAAGTCGCCATGTTCAGTCAAGGCCGCTGCTGCGGAAATTCGGCGGGGAAGATGGCTGCGTGGATAGCACCTTCATATCTCCAGAGCCCCAAACCCGCACACGAAGCTCGAATGCGCCGACGAGTAGAGCGGGGTCTTTTTGTCGTGGGTTGGCGTATATCGAGGGCTAATTACGGCGGGCGGGCGCCGCGTTCGTGGTGGTTGCTGCTAACTCGGTCATCGAAGCTGATCCCTGCTGTCGCTCCAGAGCTCAGGCAGCCGCCGAGCAACGTCGCGTCGTCGCAAGCAAGGTACACTGATAAAGAATGCGCTATTTAGGAACAGTGCACGTAGTCTGTCTAGACAACCAATGCAGTTATGATAGACAGCGCTCCGTGTCTCACGCGGGCCGCTTGGTGAGCTTCTGACTATTGCCTCACGTGAGGACGCATTGTGGCTGACCCTGGAGAGTGGCTGTTCGAGCGTGTCGTAGCCTGCGTCCCGTCCAACATCAGACGGATGCATGTCCAAGCCAACTCATCCAACCAAGCCCAACAGCTACGGGGCGCGTTCCTCGTTCGAATATCGTTGCCACGGACGCCCTGATACCAACCATGTATCATTCATCTGATACTCATGGCGCGTGCACTAGCTCACCCCAGCCTCACTCGCGCGGGCGCGGATAGGTCATGCGTCATCCACCTAGCGCGCCCGGGCCATGCACCTCGGTCCTGATAAGAAGCTCCCATCGCCATAGCTACCCCAGCTGCATCCCCATCTCTCCTCCACAACACACACCTCCCTCTCATCCCCCCGTCCTTCATCTATCAAGCTTCTTTCATCTCCCTTTTACGCTTGTCTTTCTAGTTCTCGCTGTGCGAGCTACCGCAATCATGAAGTACAGCCTGATCGCCGCGCTACCGGCTTTGGCCGCTGCGTCACCTACCTTCCAGGCAGAGACCATCCACAAGGGCTCAGCCCCAGTCTTGTCATCGACATCGGCCAAGGAGGTGCCCAACAGCTACATGGTCGTCTTCAAGAAGCACGTCAAGGATGCCTCCAAGCACCACGACTGGGTCCAGAGCGTCCACTCCAAGAACAATGAGGAGCGCATGGAGCTGCGAAAGCGCTCATCGCAATTCCCTGTTACCACTGAGGTCTTTGATGGTCTCAAGCACGTCTACGAGATGGCCGGCATGAAGGGCTACTCTGGTCACTTCGATGACGAGACCATCGAGGCCATCAGGAACCACCCCGATGTAAGTTTCATCTCCAGCTCCATCTATCCCAAAAGGCATTCGCTGCAATTCAGGTTACCACGAGCTGCGTGGCCTCGAAACACTGGCGGCCTTATCTCCGCAGGCAGCTCCGGCTCCGCACGCCATCGCAACCACACGTGACGCCATCTAGGTACTTTGTACCTGCATAAGACTTGGCGCTAACAACATGATAGGTCGACTACATCGAGCGCGACTCAGAGGTCCACACTCTCGGCCACGACGAACCAGAGATTGAGAAGAACTCCCCATGGGGTCTCGCTCGTATCTCGCACCGCGACTCCCTGAGCTTCGGCACCTGGAACAAGTACCTTTACGCCGCCGACGGTGGTGAGGGCGTCGACGTTTACGTCATCGACACTGGCACAAACACCAAGCACGTTGACTTTGAGGGTCGTGCCAAGTGGGGCAAGACCATCCCCAACGGCGATGCTGACGAGGATGGCAACGGCCACGGCACCCACTGCTCCGGCACTGTTGCTGGTAAGAAGTACGGTGTTGCCAAGAAGGCGCACGTCTACGCCGTCAAGGTGCTCCGCTCCAACGGCTCTGGCACCATGTCCGACGTCGTCAAGGGCGTCGAGTACGCTGCTAAGGCGCACTCTGAGACTGTCCAGGCCGCCAAGGACGGTAAGAAGAAGGGCTTCAAGGGTAGCGCTGCCAACATGAGCTTGGGAGGTGGCAAGTCCACCACCCTCGACCTCGCTGTCAACGCCGCTGTTGACGCTGGTATCCACTTTGCCGTTGCTGCCGGTAACGACAACGCCGACTCCTGCAACTACTCCCCAGCTGCTGCTGAGAACGCCGTCACCGTCGGTGCCTCCACCCTCCTTGACGAGCGTGCGTACTTCTCCAACTACGGAAAGTGCAACGACATCTTCGCCCCTGGTCTCAACATCCTTTCCACCTGGATCGGCTCTGAGCACGCCACCAACACCATCTCTGGTACCTCCATGGCCTCTCCTCACATTGCTGGTCTCCTTGCCTACATGCTGTCTCTCCAGCCTGCCAAGGACTCTGCCTACGCTGTCGCCGACATCACCCCCAAGAAGCTCAAGGCTAACCTTATCTCCGTCGCTACCGTCGGTGCTCTCTCTGACGTCCCAAGCAACACCAAGAACATCCTCGCCTGGAACGGTGGTGGCTCTTCCAACTACACTGAGATCGTTGAGAAGGGTGGCTACACTGTCAAGAAGGCTGCTGAGAAGAACGAGGAGGAGTCCGAGTTCCGCATCACCATCCCCTCTCTCTCCGAGATTGAGGATGACTTCGAGAAGGCTAAGGAGTCTGCTGGCCGCAACGCCCATCGCGTCGGAGGCAAGCTCCAGCACCTTGAGGCCGAGATCGAGGACTTCATCGCTGAGGAGATGGAGTCCATGTTTGAGAAGGTCAAGGAGCGCGTCGCTAGCCAGTAAATGTGACATGTAATGATCGTTAATATGAACCCAAGAGGGTCTACTGCTATATGGAATGGGATGGGTACGGTACTGGCGTTGGGTTCTTTACAAGGAGCATATTTCTCCTATCTCATTGGGCTCAAGTTGATGGACTGTACGTTATGGAATCATTCTTGACATGGAACGCAATGTGAGGTAGATTAGATATCTGGAATGGATCTAACTTTCCTCCGCCAATGTTTGCTCCTCCTATCTTGTGAACTCTGCCCTGACGTCGCCTTACGAAAGCTTGATGTGCGCCAGTGCAAAGCCTGCTTTGTCTTCAGCTATGTGTCGGAGGACCTTGAACATGAAGCTGGTGTGCTTGTTCAACGCCTTTGCGACAGCGGGCTTGTTGAGCAGCTCGACGTGCGACACCATTGTCTTAGAGATCATGTCTCGCAGACCAATGTCGCTGTCTGGTGTAGTGCTGAGAACGTGTTCTACTACTTGCGCGAAGCCTTCCTCATTCCACAATGACATGCAGACTGGAGAGAACTTTGTGCGTGCTAGCTCCTTGAGACCTGCCACATCGTATTTGTCGCCAATTGCGTACATCTTGGGGTGAAGGAGCAACAATTTCGGGTCGATCTTCTCTCCTTCCATGATCGGAGAGCAGGTACTGCATGTGAAGTTGCACTTTGAAATGCAGTTATCGCAGCGATGATGCGGGCAGACCCAAACGCTAGAATAATGACAACCCTGACCACATTGATGGGGAAATTTCAAGAGGAAGCCACAGCCACCGGGGCTGCGTTTCGATCGCAGGGCTATGGCAGCCTGTTTCTGCTTCCGTCTCTGCTCGCATTTCTCGTCGGAATCCGCTTCGTAATCGTTTTCATAGAGGTACTGAACGAGCAGTCGTACGATTTCCGGCTCGTCTTCAGATAGGTCGACTTTGCTTTCACTTGCTTCCTGTCATCACGTTAGCACTGATATGATACGCGTCTGCAGAGTTTGTAGTAGACGTACTTCGCCAATAGGCCGCGGAAACCTCTCGGCGCGCTTAAAAAAGCTAGAACGCTCGCAGACGATGTTCTTGTGAACGCGGTATGTGTCACTTCCGCATGTGATTGTGAAGTCAGAGTAATTGCCTGATGCTAACAACCTATGTGTTGGTTAGTACGAAGCTTGTTCTCACTGAAATGTACTGCTAATTACTAAAACATACCCTCAAGATATACACGGACTTCTACGCTACGACCCTAGCAGCAAAAGAGCTGTGTATACTTGTGGGGTACATTTTGGTAATGAGCTTGTACTTACTCCTTCATCATCACCACATGAGCGTTCGGCACTGGGGTAGCCATCGCAGTAGGTGTTCCCGATACAACGTTGGAGTTGGAAAAGAGGATGTGTCAGTGTAGCTGGGAAACGGCTTAAGAAGGTTCGTGTCGCGCAACTCACCTTCACTTCTGACCTCACCCAATGCTCACGTCCGTGCTTTCTTCTCGTCTATTCCATATTTGTACGCATATATTTCGTCAAAACAACACTCGCCACAGCCAGTGATATATCGTTCCTCGATCAACGACAACATGGCGGAAGAACAGGCGCGCGAAGAGCTCTTGGGCACGTTCAAGAGGTAATACCATCATACCATTCATCCATTCAAATACTAACATCCTCACAGTTTGCTCGAATCTGGCGATTACTCTGACTTTGTCATCACCTGTGGAACCGACACCTACAACGTTCACAAGAGTGTGGTTTGTACTCGGTCGGGGTTCTTTAAGGGCGCGGAGAGATTCACTGCTGGACAAGTAAGCTACACGTAGCTTGAGGACCGTGATATAATAATCATTCAATAGGAAGCTGCGACTGCCAAGGCCGATCTCTCAGAAGACGAGCCAGAGATCGTGAAGCTACTTTTGCAGTACCTGTACGAAGGCGAATACGACGTCAAGCTTGTTGACATCAAGCTCGTCAATATGGCACACTCGACCCGGCCAGTGGTACGCGGCAACATCTTGAGCCCCTGTCACTACTCCTTTCCGCACACTTGCCAACCTTACTGCTTTGACGACGATTATGCTTGGGTTTGCCAACATCACCAATGCTGCTCCCAGAACTGCTGTGTCAATTTCGTGTGCACTCAGTGCTGCCCTGACTGGATTCCTCCGCCAAAGGGCGCAGACGCATCGCAACTCCTTCTCAGTGCGAAGATGTACGAAATCGGCGACAAGTACGACGTACTTGGACTCAAACAGCTCGCTCTTTCCAAGTTCTCTCTCGCATGTGAGAAGTACTGGGAGAGTCAGCAGTTTGCCCCTGCCGCTCATTATGCTTTCTCCACAACACCAGAGAGCGACAAAGGCCTCCGAGACATCGTCATCAAAACCATCGCAGACCACATGAAGATGCTTAATTCACCGGCGGTGGAGGCGCTACTCAACGAGTTCAATGGCCTGGCTATGGGCGTGCTCAAGATACGCGCGAAGGACTTGGGGTTGATCTAGACTTCTGGCGAGCTCTGCGGATCTCACACCATGGAGGGGGATTGGCTGTCAGATAGTATACGGAAAGCAAGAATTGGGGCACAGCATCTGCCGCTTGTTTAGACTATTTTACACCATTTGAATGTATCCTAAGTCTATACACAGGCAGTTGTTCATGAATCTTGCAACATAACTTACCACGTATACCTCCAGAGCGACCTATCGCAAAGCGATTCAAGATGCAGTCTTGGCCTTGGGCTCCAAGCCCCCGAGCTCTTCAGCCTGCTTTCTGAGAACACTGTACATAAGATCAGGATGCTTGTGGAGCAAAGTGACGATACTTGGTACGTTGAGCAGTTTGATGTGTGATCTTATCGTCTGACAAAGCACTTTTCGCAAGCCAGTATCACTCTCAGGTGTTGAGATGAGCGCGTGCTCAGCTGCTATGGCGAACTGCTCAGTGTCCCAGAAGGCCGCACATGAGCGAGAGAACTTCTCCTGGGCCAGGTATCTTAGTCCGGTGACGTCGTATTTATCCGCAAGCTCATACATCATCGCATGAAGAAGAAGCTGGTCGGCATCGCTGTCAGGTGGTAGGGGCCTCGTGCAGACTTTGCAGACGAAGTTGACGCACTTGTCTCCGCAACTTGTTGGTGTACAATGATGATGATGACATACTTTATAGCCGGAGTCTAGGCAATGAGGCTTGCAGCATGTGTGAGGGAAGCTGTAGTGGTAATCGTGTCTTCTTAGCACCGTCAGTTTTGGCTTGCCTGCCTCATTGAGATCATAACGATCAAGACTAGGGATCTGCGGATCGTATTCGCTCTCGTAGAAGAACTGGATCAAGAGCTTCACAGCTTGCGGATCGTCCTCGGGTAAATGTATTCCGCCCTCTGTGGCTTCCTGTATCCAATCCAGTCAGCGAATGTGCATACTGACACCAGGGGTAGCCGTGATTCACGCGCAATTCTGTCACCTAGCAATGCAACTTGGAGCGCACAGGAAATCTTATCATTCCTAGCGCTGATACTTGCAAGCTGACGTACCTTGCATACGGGGAACTTCTCGGCCTTGCTGAAGAAAGATGACTGAGAGCATACGATAGCTTTATGCACTTTGTAAGTATCTGGTCCGCAGGTGATGATTAGATCTGAGTATTCGCCCGACAAAGATAGACTGACAGTATGTGTTAGCGGGAAGCAGCGATCGCTACTAGGAGATAGACTTACGCCTTTATTCGACTCCTGAACTCTTTGCGCGCCCAGTCTGCCATGCCGTCGTTGATATCCGTTAGCTTTAGTGAGTGTCACCTTTCTTCTTCTCTGAAGAGAGTGCGAACAGAGAAAGGTAATCAGACGAGAGCAAAACAACAACTCAAAGCTCGAACAAGATCAGAAGTGAAGAAAACCTATCCTAGAGGTACCAGGTACGTGTTACGTTTATCTGTGTCTTAAATATGTCGAATACTTCTGGTCTATTGTTTACATAGCCATATACGGAGAGAAGCGAACCTCCTTTGTATCATGTTAGCGCGCGCTTTGCGATGCTGCTCAGCTCGCTCGAGAAAGACGCTCATCGCTCTACCATCCTTCGAGAACCGCCGATACGTGTTATTAATGCAGGTAGGTGATGGAACATAACTTCAACATGCTTACACGATTATAGATGTCTGTACTATGGTGTTTCGCGCATGTGCCTTGTTACTTGGAAGAGAAACGGACGATGGAGAGGATGGTGGCGTTAGCGCCACCGCGTCATGTCAGCTCCCTTCCCTTCCTCCAGGGTCGCGCCAAGTTTATCTACGCGTCGCGATACGGTCCGCAGGTTGACGCCGGACGCCCAACCACCCTGCAACAAGGCAAGCCGCCTTATTGTCACCATCTCTTGCAAGGCTGAGTACTATCTGCAAGGCTTGCACCACGGGAAACTGGGACGAGCTAAGACTGATGCCTACCATACGCGATGCACAGCTTGTAGGACCGCCACTACAACAACGCCAACATCACCCACCATTACCACGATGCGGAAACTCATCCACAAAATTCAAGCAGATCTGCTTCCTTGGCTGTAATCCATAAACTGGTGGCCTTGCATATTTACGCCACTCGATCGGCGACGTTGGGTGGTAGCTAGTATGCTGTAAACTTCGAAACTGGCCCCCAATTCGAGGGGGCGGTGCTACAGCCAGCACAAAAGCGAATTCGCGATTTACGCCCGGTATCCCCGCCTTTTACTGGCTTGAGGGTGGCGTGCAGTCTTTCACGTATCTCTATCGTGTTCCTGCTTTCCTCGTTGCTAACGGCTTCCTGCTTGTATCGCATGCACAACCGGGTGCGTGATGGTTTGCGAAAGTTGCGTGTTCACTCTTCCGCTCTCACGATGATACCGAAACTATCCCAGTTCTCATCCACTTTCAGCACAGCACCCTCACACTTTACAACATTCTGGCGCGAACCGCATCGACAAGCGGCCAAGGACATCCGTAAAAGATGGCGGCGCTGTGCACTTTGGATACTTCTCGCAGCATGGCTTGCACTCTTGTTGTTTGCCTTTGCTGTACTAATAGCGCCAACTTCCAGCGTTGATTCTGGATCTCAACCAGCTTGTTTACCCGACGATTCTTTTGCGCTGGACCCATCAAAGTTTCGATTCTTCAGCAAATCTGGCTTCTTCCAGATTACATTGGGATTTGGGCATATGAACTTCACAGAGGTGAAAACTATAGACATTGCCTGGGACATCGTGAGTTGAGGCACACTGTAGCCTGTCTTTACTCTTTTTTCCAGACATGTGAGAAAGCTGACTTTTACAAAGCTAGTCGGTCGCGGTGGGCAAGCTCTCGTCGCGTATATCTCCTGGCGCGTCTTCGCCCAGTATGTTACAACATCCATGGAAGTCACGCCTGTCACGTTTGGGACATATCGAACGATCTTTCTCCCGAACGGCGGCCTTCTCGTTTCTACTCTGTGTATGATCCGTGATTTCGTGAGACGTCACGGGCTACATTCGAAGATAGCCATGGTCTTCATGGTATGCACCATGACTTTCACCTTCGTGTACCCGACCATCGCCAGTGCAATGACGGGTTATAGCGCGAACGTTGATGCTTTTATCCAAACAACAGGGGGTGAATACGTTCCATTCAACGCATTCAGCTTCGCATACTTTGTCATCCATGACGGTTCGCGGATCGGTTTAGAAGACGATCATATTGCACTAGATAAAGATCCTGAAAAGAGTAATTACCAGTGTAAGTGAGCTGAGCGGAACATTAAGTGGCGTTATCTAGTCTGACCTGTCTTACACAGACCTAAACAGGTTTGAACCAGTGATTCCGTCGCTCGGCTTGCTTGATGGGAGGTTCGGCACGTGCCATTACAATCGGAGTTCGAGTATCGACAGGGAGTTTAGAAGTACGACCTGTGAGTTGCAGCGCAACGTATCTAGGTGTAAGCTACATCATATAGAATCAAGTGGCCATTGCTGATTTCCACGCAGATGCTGCAGAATATGGCTTCAACAGAGGAGACAAGATAAATTCTACCTTTGGAGGACAACTTCTGCCGCCGCCTACACTTAACATCTCAGCGCCATCTCTGGTTAGGACCACGGAGTATGAAGACTATCCTTATGCTTCTTACGAAGACCGCTTGTTTAGAGTCACTAACGACCCATCGCAAATGCTATGGGCATACGATAACAAGACGTACGATTTCAATTACCTACAAGGGAATGGAAAGTGTCAGGCTGCACTGGTATGTCTGTTGTCACTCGGGTCTTCATTCTCTAGCTGAACCGTATAGGACTACAAATGGGGATTCTCATACATCCAACTATTCATTATGGTGATCTTCCACATAGTTTGGACTCTTGGACTTTTCACCATGTGGATCAGAGCCTGCATGGTTATGAAGAAACGAGGGCGGGGCAGAGAAGACGTCGCAGGAGAAAACAAAGCTGTCTTTGAACTTGCAGCCGCGATGCGAGAGCAAATGAACGAACCTACAAAAGAAGAAGGCGATGATGTGTCTGCATTGACCGAAGCAAAGCTACGACGACGCATTACGAAAGACCTACGTGGAGGATCCATCTCATACACTACTCCATTACTTCCCAACGGGGAGAGCGGCGAGAAGTGGAATGCCACAGCTTGGATGAAGAGCCATAAGTTGAGCATCATTGCGATGATCGTATGCGTTGTGGCGATGATGATCAATGTGTTTGTTTGGATACCGGACGACACCGGTACCATCGCCCTACTTCCATTACCCACCGTGTTGATCGCCGCTTTGTACATCGGGTCAACCAGGGCAAGTCGCGTCGTTTTGTTTGCCTGGATCTTCATCCTTGTCGTCATCCCGATGCAGATTACTGTATCTATAGCTACAGCAAAGTAGTATCAAGATATTGAGGTTTTCGTTGATTGAATCGGTCTCTCATTATTAATTCTGCTAGGCTCTGGAATATGATCACATCAAGTTCCTAGAATACGTGATTCCTTGTCTCTGTCAATCACCATGCACCTCATGTCAAGATCCGCGGACTATCTATCCGCACCGGCGCACTCCCAAAAACAGGCTCCAACCTCACGCCGCCAAAACTCCAGCCATCAACAAAGACGCCCTCTTCAAACCTCTTACTAACGATAAACCCCAGCGCCCCATCCAACCCTACACTAACCTCGATATCCCCCTCAATCTCCACCCACCCTTTCCCCTTGAACTCTTCATACCGCTTCGACCCCACCCTTACCCTCACAGCATCCGGATGCAACAACACACTGCCTACATCCGGCGTAATCTTGACATCAACATACCGTTGCGAGAACGTATTCGGATCAAACGGTTTCCCAACGCTAAAGACGAGATCCCGAGGCGGTGTATACGAACTGCTGTGAAACGAGACGAGGAACTGGACCTTGTATTTCCCCTGCGGAATCCCCGTCTTGATCGTCCGGAGGCAAACATTATCAGCCTTGATACACTGATACACTGCCGCTTCCTCGCGTCGCCCATCGTGATCCAGATCCTCGGCAACAGGGTAAACCCGCTTCAACCTCCCCGTCTCATTATCAATCGCAAGACCGCTTTCCCCACTCGGCGATAAATCACGGTATTGTGACATCTTCGGTAGGTCTTCTAGATGCGGGCTTACACCAAGTGGCATCCCCGTTTTAAAATCCACCTGCGCGAGTTGAAACGACGAATCCATTAAACCACGTCCCGTCATTCCAAGCCGGAAGTGACTAGCGCTGATTTCGAATCTGGGCGGGAGCGCCGAGAGTTTCGCCATGCGTTGACCAAAGTCCTTGGCCGACCGGATTTGCTCGCCATCGTTCATGTAGAGTTCGGTTAGGGACGCCATTTCATCTTCCTTCATCCACTGCTCTAGACTGACGTCTGCGAGCCCGCGATCAACGTCGAAGCGGAAGTACTTTGTGTCGCTGTTGTTGTACATGCGCTTCATTTCGTTGTCGACGCGGGCGGTAGATGTGGCCATTCCGGTAAGGGCGCTTGCAATGGAAATGTCTGTTCCGAGGCCGAAGGGCAGCCAGGATGCCATTTTCTTTACGCTGGGTATGGATTGTAGACCTGTTCCTACGGAGACTATGACGCCGATTGAGCGGCCTTCCCAAAGGGCTTTTGCTGCATAGTCGACTTCTGCGCAGGGGTTGTTGAAGCCTACGCCACCATCTAGATAGGTGACTTTTGGTGTGCCGAATTGCATTTCCTCGAAGAAGGTTGGTGCTGCAGAGGTGGCGCGAAGGGCTTCCCAGATACGGGTCGTTCGGTCGTTGGGGTCGTATGTTGAGAGAATTCTGGGGAGACCTAGAGCATTCTTGAGAGACGTGAGGACAAAACCGCGGCAGCCTTTTGCGTTTGCTTTTCTGTGGACAGATTGCCGGTGGTGCAGTTTCCAGGTTGCGCTTCGCATCGGTTTTCTAGGACCAAATGGACTGTCGCTGTACAATGTTGACGGAGCTATGGTGCTATCCATGCTATCGGGGGGTCCGGAGGCTAGCGAGCATTCTGAGTTCTTGAGTGTGGCTACTGGGCTCTCTGTGATGAGGGGGGCTGGTGCTGCGTCTGCCCAGATGCTGTCCCTGGGTAAATCATTCGCTTCGTCCACCTCTTCAAACAGTGCTTCGTCCCACATGAGTTCGTTTGGATCGAAACCTAGATCTTTCAGTGCAGTCTTGATGGCGTTTGCAAGGACGGTGCCTGAGAAGCGACTGGCTCCTGTTGGGATCTTCATGCCAAAGGCCTTGAGCGATCTGTCGTGCTTGAATATCTGCTCGGCTAGTTTACTGTACACCGCAATACAGTCTTTGCAGTTGAGTCGTAACCGCGAAAGCATGATAGCTATGATTCCACCCGTCGACGTTCCGCCAATAAGATCGAAGTAGTCACATGGTTTGAGCGGTTCGTGGTCGTTCATTGCTCTCCTTCCTAGTCTCTTCTCCTCCAAAGCTATATTCTCCATTAGGTTCTCAAGTACCAGCAACGACGATAGTCCTCGTACACCCCCTCCGTCCAACGATAGCAGGCGTAACGGCGCATTTGGATTTCTTTCGGGGTTCGAAAAATCCATGGTGTTTAGGCGCCCAAACGGGCGGGTCGTGTGTTCGGGTGAGTTCTAGGTGTCGATTGGGAAGTATACGTATGCGTCGTGGCGGATCGTAGGATGTTTGTTTGCGAGTGTAGGTTGTATCGAGGGTGTAACCGAGTCGAACTTCTAAATCTACCTCCGACTCATAAGCATCAACTGCCACGAGGCGGCCTCTCCTAGGTTGATAGTATTCCAGTGGCGACGACACGAAGTGAGTCAGGTGTGCAAGACGTATGCAGAGTGGAAAGGTTGCCTACAAGGCTGCGCTACGGGCCAAATTCTATATGTCGTATGAAACAAATGACGCGCCAGACAAGGCGGAATCTCGAAATACCACCAAACCCTAGAAGCCGGGACCAAGCGTCCTATAAGTCTTGTGCCACACCCCACACATACTACAGTACTATGTGCTGTACGGCGTCAATGCGTACATGAAGATACTCGAAGCGTATGGGTTTCGGGGGCCATCTTACGCGCCTGCTTACCTTGTGTGGCTAGGTCAGGCCCACCTTTGTACAGAATAAGGCTACGCGCTGCGCCACTACGGATATGCGGCGCAGGCGGTCTGGATATAGCACAATGTACATTCGAACATTTCGACCCTGAATTTCGATAACAGCATCGGCGACAAGGAGTAGAATCAACCTAGCGAGATAGGTATCATGTGGCGGGTGCAGCGGGAAAAGTAGGCAGCTAAGGCTGTAATGTGTCAGAAGCGTCAACCAATCACTGGCGCTGCGTGATGGGGCTGATCGGCGTAGCTGTGACTTTCAAAGGTCAGCTGCCAGGCGGGGGTGATGTAAGCTCTGCATGAACGAAAGCCGCGCTGAGGCTCCGCAATAACGACATGTGCGCACCTCGATCGCTCTGAGACGTCGATGAATGTGTTGGAAATGCAAACCAGGGCTGAGAGGCCCTGTGCTCTATTAGATTACATGTGTGTACCAATATGCTGAATGCAAGCGACCGTGTAAAGCAGATCGGTTACCCAAATGCGTCGAATTGCGCCCAAATATTCAAACCCTGGGTATTATGATCAAATGCCCGGTGACGCCGTGGATGCCTTCATGTTCAAGTCGTTAAAATCGTTATTCGTAGTCGTTAAAGTCGCTCAGCAGAGAATAGTCCGCCGGTCATTAACTGAGTACGTTAGCGGACGAAGTAGGCAGTAGTGCGCGACGATGACTTACGGATAGTTTGTTGCGGTATTGTTCCCAATGTTGGTCGTATTCCTTTTGCAACATTGCATCTGACTCCTTGGCTCGAAGAGTGCGCAGAGTCTCCATGCGAGGGCTGTCCTTCCTCCTCAACTTTTGTCTAGGGACATAGATCGGCGAAGGCGAGGGCTTGATAGTCCAATGAGAAGGCGCGAAATAACTTAGCGAGCGTGCGTGTGTTGTTGGCGAACCGGGTGGTGACGTGGCGGGTGTTGAGGGGCTCGATGCACAGAAAGAGGCCGAGTCGGAGAAGACAGATGGCGATGGCGACGAAGCTACTGAGCTGTTGCTGTTGGAGATGACAGGTGACAGGACTATCGGCGATACGGGGTCCGCAGGAGTGAAGCGGGTAGGACCGGGTCGTCGCACACTGCCCTTGCCAGAAAGGGGCGATGGCCTTTTGATGTCGACAACACGAACACCTGGGTACCTCTGTGGAGTTGCAAAGGGCGCCTTGCTGGAGTTGCTTTTGGGGTTGGGAGTGATCTTGGTGTTGGGATCCTTTCGTGCCAGTGCTGGTGACGTGGGTTCCTTGGGGGAGGTGTGGGTCGGTGCGGAGGGTGGCGCGTCCTCTCTGCGCGAAAGCGGTGATGGCTTTCTTTCGGCGGCGACAGCACGACGCACTTTGGATGGGAGCGTATTCCTCCTGCCGAACAACGGTGTCGGACTCTTGACAATATCGTCGGGGTTGAATTGGAAGGGTTCGGATGGGCGAGACGGTAGCGATGGCCGTGTTGATTTCGAGGGCAGCGAGTTGCTTCTGTTGAAGAGCGGCTTGGGGGACAGTTCAGTCTGTCCTCCAAAGTGGAACATGGCCGGTCCTTTCATCTCCATCTCGGACTTGTGTGCTGGCGTTGTGGGGAGCGATTTGTTGTACTGTTTGACGACGCGGTTTGGATGGCGTCGCGGAACCGGAGGTGTTTCGCATAGCGTTAATGTCTCTTCAAACAAGACGTCGAGGTCGTCTTCTGCCATCTTCCTTTTCATAATAAACGCGACGGCAGTGCGAAGCGAAGAGGGATATGTAGGTGGGTGGGCGTACTCAAGCGAGACGGGTGTCTAATCCTGACACGAAGCTGAGGGTTCCATGGGAATATTAAGCAGGAAAGGTGGGATCACCCGCCTCCTCTACTAAATCCATTAGTCGGTCAAGTCCTTGTTTACAGGCGGAACAGGCGAGCCAGCGCTAGACGTCATTGGACAAGACGCTGGCGCTGCAAGTTGCGGTAAGTCTGGCTGGACGCGATCGAAGGTTTGCCAGCGTGGCTAGGACCCATAACCCTGCATCCTCATTTTAAATGCCCCACGGGACGGGCGATCACGCGCAAGTCCCAACAGCTTTCCTCAGGTGAGGACATGCAAGTAATTCGAGATGCGCACGAGAGTGGGTTGGCGCTGATGGGCTGATGGAGCTGTGGAGTTGAGGAGGGTAAGCATTGAAATCTCTCGTACCTGACGAAACTCGTCATCGATCCAAGGCCGGCAAGTCGGGCGCTAGGAACCAGGCCCGGCAACGCCTTCCCTAGGAGTGTACCTTGGGATCGAGATTCTTGGTAGTCAACCGTCTTCAACGTCAGGGGTCATGTCATACCACATGCATCGCTCGCCATGACGGATGGCAGCGAGGTGCAAGTTGAGCCCAGTTGAGGTCATCTCTATGAGCTACTTCCGGGTCTGACGGAGCAACAGAGCATGTTACGTAGTGTCACCACACTGTGCTTGAAGCGCAAGCTGACAGGTCTCGACCACCATGCAAGCTTCAGCATAGCAAGGGTATGATGGTGTTATGGTCTCAGCTCCACAGTGATGCTGTTCGCCCAGCCAAAGACGGTGTGTAAACTGCTATCCTCATACATGCGAAGACTGCGTCTCGAAACTATACTATTCTGCCACCCTACGTACCGCCACATTACAATCCTTTATTCTAATAAAAACATCAACGTAGTACAGATACGACTACAAAGTAGCATGCCTTTCGCCTTCTAGATGCAAAATGAAATGCAAACGCTTGGTATCATCAGTGAATATGCACATAAGAAAAAGCACCATCTGCACGTGGTCTATCTCAGGTCCATCAGTCGACTTCACCAGAGAAGGTCTGTCGACGTAGCGCCGGAGTTCCCATGTTGTTGAGAGGGATGCCGAAGTCGTCTTCTTCAGCCCAGTCAGTTTCGTCATCTGACTCCCAGGCGCATGGGATCTTTTCTGCGCGGCGCACACGGTACGTGTTGAAGCCAAAACCATTCGAGATGCTTGTAGCGATGCGAAGCATGACCGAAACCAAGTGTGCAGGTGGCCCGAGAACAAGCTCGCATGTCTTGCGTACCAGGGCATTTGTGAAGTCCTTGCGAGGGCTGTGCTTCGGTGGACAGAAGAGGTTTTGGGCTGGAGGCATAGGAGAAAAGGCGCGCCTCTGCGAAGCCCCTGTAAGCTTCCTCATACGGATTGCGTCAGGCGGCGTAGGAATATCTATGCTCGCACGCCCAAGACTGTCGTCATCGGAATCGCTTACAAGCGGTGGTGTAGACGGCGCAGAAGAAGGCCGTACATCGATCGAGGGGGTTGTGGAGGAATAGTATGGGACTGTAGGCGTCACAGGTGCGGATGGATTGGTACATTCGGTGGACGGACCACGAACGGTAGCCTCTGATACCTGGCGTCGATGTGTTGAACGTCCCCTCGGCTCGTCATCTTGCTTAGAGAAGGTGTTCGCCCATGGGTTTATGGCATCATCGTCCGCATCGAGGAACTTTGGAGAAGGTGTGGCAGTATTCAGAGAGTAGAACGAGTCTACACTCGAGGTCAGACTGGGGGCATCTGAGATTTGACGTTCAAGGATGGGTTTATCGGCTTCGCTAGACTGCTTCGCCGGAGGAGAGAGAGGAGACTCGACTATGCGCTCCATGGCAGACACGGATTCTCTCCTGGGCATCTTGATAGGCGCAGTTGCTGAGCGCAGCCCTTGAAACATGCTGACCCGTTCTCCCACTGACAGGCGGCGCGGGGGCGCTTTTGACACGAGGGGTCTGGGTGTAGTTGTCGCTAAGGGGACGTCAGGGGCCGCGGATACTATTTCGCTACTGTCGGTACAGACGCTCGACCGGTCGTCTTCGTCGTATGAAGAGGCAGTACCAGTCTCTGAGCGATCAGTGCCAGACGTAGAAGGCCTTGAGCCATGCTGTTGTGGTACCCAGGTCTTATCCATGACCCACTTCTTTGCCTGTCCCGACGGCTTCCTCTTGATCGTCTTACGTGGAGGGCTCTTTGGACGCTCCAGCTCTGCGACGACGTCAAATCCTCGCGCGAACGGGCACTGTGTCCTCTCGTACTGCATCACCTGCGCCAATACCGACTTGAAGTGCGTGATGTTGACCTTGTCCTCGTCGGTCTCATAGGGGAGCTCGATGCGATAGTAAGAGTCCTGCCGTATACGTAGCACAAAGACGGACTGATTGTCGACAAGCCATATCTGGGACCGGGGGAAGATTGTGTGCAGGAGGTTACCACTGTTGAGGAAGGAGACGTTGGAGGCTGTCACGCGATAGATGCGAAGAGCCCCTGTGATACGTTAGACAGCCCTCAGCATGGGTGACAGGTGGGATGACATACCGACTGCGAGTGTGCGCTCTGTAGGCGTCTTCCACGGTATCGGATGCGACGTGTCACCTGAACGGGAGGGCGAAAGCCGGCGAGCGGGTCCGGCTGTGGTAAAGGAGAAGATCTTGGAGTTGGAGCACACGAACAACGTCTCTATGCCGTCAGCCGTGTTCCTCGACGCGGGCACCGACTCAGTCCTCCGTATCGCGCGCGCGGGGAGCGTGAAGCTGCGCCTGGAGTTGCTGGGGTTGAGAGCCGACGGCGCGTGCTCAGGATGCGCATGCTGGGATGAAGCCGGCATCGTCATAATGGGCGTGCTATATGGACATTGCTATCCCAGTGAGGTCAGGGTAAAGAGTCCCTAGAGAAGACAGCGGCCGGCGCTTGCAGAGGGGTGTATTACAAGAGTTACTTTTGAGTTGGGTGGGTAATCGAAGGCTGAAGCCGAACCAAGTCCCTTGCTTCGGAATGGGATACGCGCTTGGGCCACAGCGACGAATTCAGTTTCAAGCTGACCAGCGGAGCGTCTGAACCCCGCCCGCGTCCAGATGCCTTGATGCAGCCTACAGACTATGGAATGCTAGGCGCTGGTACAAGTAGCATTGTCGTCGTGGCAGGCGCTACCTTGCAACGACGCGTTCTTTGTTTGCGACACGCGCACCTGGATGGGTCCGTCGACTGCTAGCACGACGTCATTGCTCCGCCAGTTCGCAGGCGTTCGCACAAGTCGTCGACGTGGAGTCAAGCTCTAGCTTTGCTGGCTTGATTGCAACACCAAGCTGCCTGGTAGTCCCCTCACCTTGCAAACATGGACAAAATCGACCTGTCCCAGTTCGATGTATCCAACTTCGACCCTAATGCCATCCTGCGGGGAGCCCAGCTGACTTTGGTCGGTGGTAAGGCCTGCCCATCACGGTATCGTCATGACAGCTCCATTCTAACACGCCCCGACAGTCAATCGGGCTCTCCAGAACCCAGGTCTCTTCACCTCGGACCACTACCGCCAAGCTGCTATTGCTGTAGCTGCAGGCATCGCTATCCGTGTCATCGTCGCCATACCCGTACGCTCCGTCTCCTCCACCCAGCAAGCAAACACGGCCACTGACATACCCAGATCCAAGGCGTAAGAGTGCTACTATGGATACTCTCCCTCTTCGTCAACATGGACCATACCCACATGGACGAAAGCGTCGTGAATGGCCTCCACTTCCTTGAGCACACCGTACTCCAGGTACCCTTCTTCCTCATGACGATGATGCGCTACGTCACTCCTACTTTGGACCGCATGTAAGCATATCTGTTGCTCATCTACAGCGCTGGCTGACAGCAACCTTCAGGTTCATGGACTCCCTGCGTTGGGTGGACGAGACCTACGTGCAGAAGCACAAGACCGAAGACCCCCACAATCTGCGCGCCATGTACTATCCAAACCTCGAGAAATACCCTGAGCACGCACCCAAAGTCGACAAAGAGAAGAAGCCAATCAAACAGGCTGTCATAATATACGCGACCAAGCAAGGGAGGAAGGCTGCCATTTCCTTGGGAGTATTGGCATTGTCGTACGTTCCATACGTGGGACGTTTTGTGCTACCCGCCGCCAGTTTTTATACATTCAAAAAATCGGTGGGAACGCAGCCAGCAGCGGCCATCTTTGCAGGGTCACTGCTCTTTCCCCGAAGATATCTGGTCAGCTTTCTGCAGGCCTACTTCTCGTCACGAACGCTTATGCGTGAGCTGGTATGTACCTTGACAACAGACCTTGAAGTCTCACTTCTAACTTCAGATAGCTTGAACCTTACTTCGCACGCGTTCGGTACAACCAAGAGCAGAAGAAACTATGGTTCAAAGATCGAGCTGGCGTGCTCTTCGGTTTCGGCCTAGGCTTCTACGTATTCGTCAAGATACCCCTTGTAGGCGTCCTCATTTACGGCCTCGCCGAAGCGTCGACGGCATACCTCATCACCAAAATCACAGAGCCGCCGCTGCCACCGGCCGAAGCTGAGAAGTTCAAGGAAGAGTCATTGCGCTGGAAGAACAAACACGAGTTCCTAAATCTGCCATGGCAGCACATGGACGAGTACAATCTCGCAATGCACAAACCCCAGTTCCAATCCGAAGTACGGCAAACACCACGAAAGACGTTTAGCTAGGTTGCGATGACGTTGAAAACCTCAACGACTAGCTCCACGCAAGCCGGGACCTCCCGTTCGACATGACGAAGACACGTCCTCGCACCTTGGAAATAGTTCGCAGCTAGTATGTGCGCCGTCGGCAATCAGGTGTATCTAGTTGTCACGCTATCTGGCCGCTGTACGATGATGGTACTATTATGATTATACCCCGCAGTGGGGTCAACGCGTCCCATTGTGGTAGGTAGCTTACAGCTCCGTCCGATGATACGTAACGTAACAGCCGCGTATCGTAGAGCTTATCACCCACCTTGTAGTAATAGTTGGTGGGTATGGCATTCGGCCTTGTCTTCGGCACGTATCCTTATATCCGAGATAACAATTGACAGGCTGAGGTTACTCTTTCCCCGCGTCTGTTGTCTTCATATGCGTGACGTTCCCCTCTCGCGCGACTAGACGCGTTTCTTACTGTTCTCTGATCTATACAGCATACCCTCTCCTTCTTTCTTTTCGCTTTCCAGTTCAGTGTACCCCAGATCCTCAATATGGGTAAAGAAGGTCTCCGCTATGCAGCGAAAGTGTCACTAGACAAGCCAGCATCAGAGCAAGAGTGTCTGCACGTATGTCAAATCTTTCTGCAGTTTACAAAGCTACTCTAATACATGTCTTTTTTTTTTCTCCTTTAGAACCGCTGGCACCCCGAAAACCCCTCGTTCGCCACTATCAAACCCGGCGAAGCCGTCAAGATCGAGTGTGTAGACTGGACTGGTGGTCAAATCGGCAACAATGACTCTGCAGACGACGTGCGGGATGTCGACCTTACTAAGATTCACTATCTAACCGGACCTTTCGATATTGAAACCGCAGAGCCAGGTGATGTCCTCGTTGTTGACATTCAAGATGTGCAGCCGTTAGAAGACCAGCCTTGGGGGTTTACAGGTGTATTTGCAAAGGACAATGGCGGTGGATTCTTGGATGAACTCTACCCCGAGGCGTAAGTGTTGTTGGTTTTTTCTTAGAGGGAGGGCAAAAATAGTGAGAGAGGTGCTGGTCACAGAGGTGGACTAATATATCGGCAGGGCAAAGGCCATCTGGGACTTTGAAGGCATCTTCTGTAGCTCTCGCCATATTCCTGGCGTGAGATTTGCAGGCCTCATTCACCCTGGTAGTAAGTTATCCTTGTTCACACACACACACACACACAAAATGCCGAATAGAGCACTGACCTCGTCCGTTTCTCGTTTTCCAGTTCTAGGCTGCGCGCCCTCTGCCGAAGTCCTGGAGACTTGGAATACCCGCGAAGCCGAACTCATCTCTACACACAGCCATCTGAACCGCGATGTGGCTAAACCGCCTGAGCCTCAGAACGCCCACGCAGGTTCTGCAACAGGCTCTGTAAAAGAGAAGATTGCCAAAGAAGGCGCGCGCACTATTCCAGGTCGTCCTGAACATGGGGGTAACTGCGATATCAAGAACTTGTCGAGGGGATCTAAAGTTTTCTTGCCGGTGCATGTCAAGGGTGCAAAGTTTAGTGTGGGAGATTTACATTTCAGTCAGGTAAGTCTTTACATCTCATTCCAAGGAAGTCTATACGTGACCTTGTAACTGACATTCATCTTTCCACCTGCTAGGGCGACGGCGAGATATCCTTCTGCGGCGCAATCGAAATGGCAGGCGTCATAACAATCAAGTTCAGCGTCATGAAAGGCGGCATGAAGCAACTCGATATGAAGAGTCCAATCTACATCCCAGGCCCCGTCGAACCGCAGTTCGGTCCTGGAAGGTATATTTACTTCGAGGGCTTCAGTGTGGATGAACGAGGGAAACAGCACTATCTCGATGCGACGGTTGCGTACCGACAGACTTGCCTGAGGGTAATTGAGTACTTGAGACGATTTGGTGAGTTTGCAATTCTTCTTCCTGCGTTTTTTGCACGTGTCCTCTCCCTATGTTCCGCCGCGGAACTTTCGCGCTCGTCTCTGCCAATTCTAGATTCCTTGGCCTCTTGGTTTTTTTTTTTGGTTTGAGGAGTGTAGTGGCGAAGGGGCGCTGGCCCGAGGTTTCATCAAGTTTCTTTTCTCTCGGATATCCTTTCCTAACAATATCACAGGGTACAGCGACTACCAGATCTATCTCTTGCTGTCTTGCGCCCCGGTTCAAGGTCACGTAGCTGGTATAGTCGATATCCCCAATGCGTGTACGACTATAGGTTTGCCGATGGACATCTTCGACTTTGATATTAGTCCGCATGTTCCTGCTGAGAAGCGCGATCTCGGGTCTTGCGCATTTGCTGGCAAGAAGTAGACCGTGGTCTGTGTGTGTAGAACGTCTACAGGGATTGTGGCGATTGGGTCGGAATGATGGCGCAATGTGGCTGAAGCTTAGCGGTTATTGTGCTATTTCAATCAGTATCTCCTAGTAGGCAACAACGTCAATTTACCTTTTCCAAGGCGTTCAAAAGACTTGTAGAACTAATATCTCTATGTAAGAAGTAGCGTTAGTCGCGCTTCGTGAGTCTAGTCAAACATTCTAACAGACTCATTGTCTTTCTTCTTTAGCCAAGGCATAGGGACATGGAACTGGGAAACTTTACAAGAAGCTGGCATGGCCTGGATGATTCGTAGGCACTATTAGTAGTTGCATCGTGATTGGAGTATTGTATGTTAAAAGTCCATAATACCATGGTCAACCGATGATAGTAGTTCAAGATGTATAAAGATGACGAGCGACTCCGTACATGCAGATATGTTGTATTGGTTCTGTCATTTAGGTTGATGAAATCCGCTATCGTTTTAGGCGATCGTGGACCATTCTGTGAATTCTAGATGCACATTTGTTCGTCTCTTACGCAGCCTGTCAAGAACTATTTACAAGACCTTGTCTGCTGCAGAAACATTCAAGCCTGTGTTATCAGACTCGACGTGTGCTGCTTTGACGGTACCGTTGTCAATCACAAGAGCATATCGCTTCGAACGATCACCTCCGAAGATGGAGGCGCCATCAAAAGAGAGATCAAGCGCCTTTGTAAAGCCAAGGCTGGGGTCTCCCAAGAAGCGAATCTATCAATGTCAACACCACAATGTCTAAAGGGCAAACAAGGCAACACTTACGCCGCTGGAGCCTGAAGGATCGAGCATCTTGCCCCATGCTTTCATGCTACATCCGATCAGTTGAGGATATAGCGGATTTCAAGAAGCGTCTGCTTACACAAAAGGATCGTTTACTGAAACAACAAACACCTTGCCGGCATCCTTCAGCTTAGGAGAATTGATATAGCCGGGGATATGGTTCTCGGAGCATGAGGGCGAGAAAGCTGCAGGAACACCTTTGGCAGTTGTCAGACGCAACTTTGTCAACGAGAGCCGCCAGAGGTTAATTACCGATAATGACGCCTTTGCCGGTCAACTCCTTTGCTAGGTTGACCTTGTTACCTGGAGAACCCTCGACGAGTTCAACGTCAGGCAGCTTGTCTCCAACATTGACGAATGCAGGCGCAGAGGCGTGAAACAGACGCCGACTGGCGACGGGACGCACTAGGGGCAGGCGACGGGCGGTAGCGAACATGGTGTATGCAGGAGAAAGTGTGTATGTCGGGCGTGGTGTGGGTGTAGAGCACGTGTGCATTTGACGGTGACGAGCTTCTAAGGTAGTGGGGGTATGACGCGTTTTGCCGGTGTCACTGCTCTCGGAAGACGGCAAGCGCACCCACCAGCTCACTTCCCTCTACGCAGCACGTGTGCATCTGCCTCATGCAAAAGTATGCTACATGGGCGCCTCCGCGGTCGCAGTACCTCAGTAATATCGACATATGTGCATACTGATACTCGTGTCCATAATTAGCTGTCGAATGTACAGACTAGTCTTGCCTGCACCAGCAAATTGCGGATAATGATGTTAACCTATCGACCCACACCAGCTTTAGCGTGAGCTATTCGGTGCTATGCCGATCGTGCCTCAAGCCGGTGATGTTTCGTCAACGGCGTAATCAGTGGAGACATGGGCCAGAAGGACCATGGGCGAAAGAATGATCAAAACTGTGCTATACGCTGGAAAAAGCAGTGTAATATCGCACCACCGTCAAGAGGGAGACTGTGTGTATGTGTGTGCGGTGCAGACCTCACCCACGACTCAGGCGTCTTCACCCCCGTGTCCCGTGTCCTGTCAATTCCCCCCCTGCTTCGTCTCCCTCGGCACGACGCCCGCTAGCGCATTGCCAACTGCATTCCTCTCAAGCCCAAGGTTAACCTGCTTTAGGCCCGTTTAGCTCCCAAGTGCCCGCGCAGAAGCCACGAGCCAATGTGCCCATGTTCTCCCTGTCTCTTACACTTGAAGGTCCAGATCTCGCCCATCGCACTCCGTCGTCAGCCTGCAACAAGGCGCGCCCGTTTTGGGAAATTTCGTCATCGCTCGTCCAACACCGGTCGCCTGCGGCTAAGCAAAACTTTAAGCGCATAGCATACAACGCGCCGCCGGAACCTCGCGCGCCGTCTTCCGTAGCTTCGATCGCAGTCGCTTCCAGGTACTGAAGACTGTGACGGGGAATTTGCTATCGCATTTCGGCATCGACGAGACTCATCCGGTGCCGTCGCGCATCAACACGGGTTACCAACGACGGCTTCTTCGCCCACGACAGTCGTCAATTCACCTGCATCATGGATCCCAATCAAGCCGGTGGGGGAGGGTCCAACAACTCCAGCGACTTTGTGCGCAAGCTGTACAAGTAGGTAGACGCGCCCATGCGCGACGTGACGGCGTACTAAAACATGGTTTAGGATGTTGGAAAACCCGAGCGACGAGAGTGTTGTGCGATGGGGGAATGATGGCGACAGCTTCGTTGTCCTAGAAGTATGCGCCTCGTATACGTACCAATCGAATCCACCTGCTAACCAACGGACAGAACGAGAAGTTCACAAAACACATACTTCCCAAGCATTTCAAACACAGCAACTTTGCTAGTTTCGTCCGCCAGCTGAACAAATACGATTTCCACAAAGTCCGTCATAACAACGAAGAGAATGGGCAGTCGCCCTATGGGCCAGGAGTATGTGGCATTCCTGCATATCTTCATGATTGTGTTAGCTAACAAGCCAATAGGCCTGGGAGTTCAAGCACCCTGATTTCAAGATGAACAACAAAGATGCGCTCGACAACATCCGTCGAAAGGCTCCTGCGCCGCGAAAACCAAACCAAGCCGCCGCCGAAGAGTTCGCACCCTCACAACAGATGGACATGGTTAGCGGTCAATTGATGGCCACACAAGCTCAGCTGCATGCGCTGGAGAGCCGCTATAGTGAACTGAGCATCCACCATTCCATGCTTCTACAGGAGGTCATTGGGCTACAAAAAACGGTCGTCAACCACGAGCATGTTATGCAGCAGATCATGACTTTCCTACATGGTGTCGACGCGACACAGAGGAGAAACAGCAAACTTATCTTCCCCAACGGCGCCGACTCGCAGAACGGCAGTATGGAGCCTCCTTCCAACACGGATGACGACAACCCTGCTTCGCCCTTGCAGCACGCTTCTAAGCTTCTCAGCGAGACGAACGCGGACGCCATGCTGAACCCCCGGAATTTGGAGCAAATGAACGAGATCACCATGCGCATGAACGGGACATTAACAACGCCACCGCCCGACTTCGCGCGAGCAGCAGCACGACCGACGAGCCGCGGTCCACCATCTGCAACCTCAACCAACTCAATGCGCCTAGAAAACCTCGACAACCTTGTTTATCCCGTCGGTTCCAATAACGGCATCGACCCCATGTACAGCGAGCATATCAACAACATCCCGTATGCCGCTCCGCCGAAAGCGGCCGAGGTCAGCGAGCCCAGAATTCCAGAACCGAGAAAGAAGAATACCATCCCAGACCCAGGGTGGATCAGACCTCCCCAGATCTTGCTGGTCGAAGACGATCCCACTTGTCGTCGAATCGGAAGCAAGTTCTTGTACGCCTTCCATTGCTCCATTGATAGTGCTGTAAGTCATCTTCCCGTGCTATCCAGACTCCATACTGACTGAAATAAGCTCGACGGTTTGGAGGCGGTCAACAAAATGAACGCTGGATCCAAGTATGATTTGGTTTTGATGGATATCATCATGCCGAACCTCGACGGTGTGTCAGCCTGCCATCTGATTCGACAATTCGATACTACTCCTATCGTTGCCATGACTTCCAACATCCGAAGCGACGACATCTCAATGTATTTCCAACATGGTAAGACCGGCTCATCTGTATGTCTAACAAGTGCTAACCTCTCCAGGCATGAACGACGTTCTCCCTAAGCCATTCACCAAAGAAGGTCTATTGCACATGCTAGAAAAACACCTTGTGCACCTCAAGAAGCCAATAGCTCAAGCTGACGGATCTATGGTTGCACCTCAACCTGTGCAAATCGCACGTCAGTTGGTTCTCAAGGAAGAGGACTCTCCGGCCAAGTCCCCCCAGACTGTCAGCAACTGGAACTCACCAAACCAAATGCCGGGCGTTTCTCCAGTTGGTACCACAGTTCCGGACGATTTTGCACAGGCAATGCGCGGCCAGCCAGTGCAGCACCCGACTCCCTACGGCGTGAATCCCATGCATGGGAACATGGGATATAACACCTCGCCACACATGCAAATGCAACCACAGCAACAAGCACAATTACCGCCAGGTCACCGTCGTCAGGTCTCGGAGATATCTGGAGGTGACGATCTGAACAACCCAGCCAAGCGTCAACAAATGTACCCACCTCAGATGCAGCAGCAGATGGGAGGAATGCAACCGCGCCCACGTTGATATGTCGGTTAGCGAGGCAGTGAAGAGGGAACTTTCATGTTAATAATTCGAGAAGAAGGAGTACAGCCACCGGCTTCCTGTTGACAGGCATGGAGCACGTAATCGCGTTGCTGGACAGAGATGTTTCGCCATGTTGGAGCCGATAGTCGTGGTCGGCCCTTGTATCTACGGGAGAGATAAATGCAAGGATCGGACAGTTCGGGAAGCTGTCTGTGAGGGTATCCAGGACCTTTGGGGTCTCCGGCGTTCCAAGGTCATCTATTGTGCCAGGTCCGGGTTGGACATTTGCTAGAAAATACCCTACGTGTTAGATAAACAATTGATCAATTCTTTTCTCAGACACAAGAATCCCAGTGCTCAGCAGTCCTCCCATGTGAAAGTGTCGTCGCAATAAGCATTCCCGAGTAAATGTTCTCCCTGGTGGTCCAGACCTTGATAGCCAGCCCAAAAGGCCGCGCACGAGCATGTTCGAGAATCATGCGCCCTGTTGCAGCGGCTTACCCGCAGAGCCACCCCGCTAAAGGATCTGAGACGTGACGGGACCCGAAGATCTGGGTTTGCGTGGTGGTCCCTGGTTCGAGGGGGCTTGTGACTCAGCGGTAGTTGTAAGTTCGTGGAAGCTTTTTTGGGAGTCGTAGCCCAAACCCCCACCACGACTTGTACGAATCTAGAATTCCAACCGCGCCCCTCCACCTTTTGCGCAACACACTACCAAAGTCCAAACATGCCCCCAAAAGGCAACAAAGGCCAGAACAAGGGCAAGTCGGGCGAGGAGGAGCGCGACGAGCCGCTGCAGGCCGTGGTAGGTTGCGCAATGTACTTGGCCGCCGACTGTGCTGACATTGTAGATACTCGCGGACCCCTTCGAGACACGCTTCAATCCCTTCACACTCGAGCACCCAAGAGTACGCATGCCCCCAGAGATTGCCAGCTGCACGCTGACACTTGCTAGTGTCTCCTACCCCTCGCGAATACCCCGCTCATCGAGTACACGTTCGAATTTCTCGCCAACGCCGGCGTCGAGGAAGTCTTTGTATACTGCGGCGCACACAGAGAGCAGGTTGAAGAGTACATAAAAGCCTCAAGATGGTCTTCCAAGTCTTCGCCCTTCTCGCGACTGGAGCTCATCCAGTCGACGTCACACTCGATCGGTGACGCGATGCGAGACCTGGACAGCCGGGGTCTGCTCGTGGGAGACTTCCTCCTGGTGTACGGCGACGTGGTCAGCAATCTGCCCTTGGAGTCTGCGCTTGCAGCGCACAGAGCGAGGCGGGCCAAGGACAAGAACGCCATCATGACCATGGTGCTGCGCGAGGCAGGCGCGACTCATCGGACAAAGGCACAGGGAACAAGTCCGGTATTTGTGATTGACCCGCAGAAAGACAGATGCTTGCACTTTGAACAAATGCCCAACCGCGACCAGACGCACTACCTCTCCGTCGACCCCGAGCTGCTTTCCACCCACCAGGAGATCGAAGTACGCCAGGACCTGATCGACTGCGGCATCGACATCTGCACACCCGACGTACTCGCGCTATGGAGCGACAACTTCGATTTCCAAGCGCCTCGCAAGGGCTTCCTACACAGCGTACTCAAGGATTACGAGCTCAACGGCAAGACCTTCCACACACACATCATCTCAGACCACTACGCGGCACGAGTACGAAACCTCCACGCATACGATTCGGTTAGCAAGGACATTGTATCACGCTGGGCATACCCGTTGTGCCCGGATAGCAATCTTGTTCAGGGACAGTCATATCGGTTACAAAAGGGCAATACCTACAAGGAGGAGGGCGTCATACTCGCACGCGATTGCATCATCGGACGAAAGACAGTCATCGGACGGGGTACCAGCATAGGCGAGAAGAGCGTCATTACCAACAGTATTATCGGAAGGCATTGTCAAATTGGCCGAAATGTTAAAATCGACGGCGCATACATTTGGGACTATGCCAGCATAGCCGACGGCAGCACAGTCACCAAGGCAGTCATCGCAAACGAAGTGGCCATAGGTCGCAGGTGCACCATCGAAGCCGGTGCTCTGATATCGTATGGGGTCAGCATCAGCGAAGGCATGACAATACGAGGAGATCACAGAATTACAAGAGCAAAGCGGAGACGCGAACAAGGGGAGGAAATTGTCCGGGGCAACTCAGATCCTGCGATTGTTGGCGAGAAAGGCGACGGCTTCGAGTTCTATGACTCTGACGAAGATGACGAGGACGAGCTTGTCGATGGTCTCGCTACCAGAGGTCCCAGTAAGTCCAAGACCACCGACCCCGCGTGTGTGTGTGTGCTAACATGATTAGTGTACAACTTCTCAAACGAATCGATATCCACAATCAACTCGGATTCCGAGGCAGACATGATGGGTATGGAACGCCATGACAGATCAGCGACCAGTAGTTTCTTGTCTGTGGGCTCGGCAGACAGTCAACATGCGGCAAACTTTGATCACGACGCTTCTGCCAGTATTTACGATTCTCTTGTCGAAGGCCACGAATCGGCAAACATCCAGCTGGAGCTGACGGCACTCCGTATGAGCACAAACGCCTCTGACCACCAAGTCAGACGTGCCGTTGTTTCCTCGTTCGTCAAGCGCGTCACCCAACTTACAAAGTCGGGCGAGGCAATCAAGAGTGCCGTTGCGCAGGTCTTTGGGCAACACAAGGAGCTCATCGATCGGTCCATCTTTGACAAGAACGCTGAAAGCAAGACGGATCAGATCGACTTTATGCTGCTGCTTCAGGCCGACTTGTGCAACAAGGAGAACGGCGATGCCATCTTGCTGAGTGCATCGACTAAACTGGTCGAACTAGACTCGATAGAAGAGGATGGCATGATTCAGTGGTGGGAAGACGAGAAGAGCACGGAGAATGCGGACATGGAGAAGGTCAGGCAGAAGACGAAGAGTTTGATTGACTTTTTGCAGATGGAGAGTGAGGACGAGAGCGAGGACGAGAGTGATGAGGATTAGTGCGTGCTACAACGAAGTACTATGACAAGATGAGAGCTTCTGTTGCATGCTGTGTGGAAAAGCAAAATTAGCATGAGTTGAACAAAGTCTATGTCGTTGGCCGGTTTCATCTGGACATAGGCCAGACTATTATAGAGGCGGCGATGTATGGCCGATTCTTGTCCGCAGCAGACAGTGGTGCTTACGGAGCAGGACAGCTGCCTCAAGGCGATTGCAGTGGTTTGCGCCAAGGTATTGAACTCTGCGTTTGACAATGTATACCCAAGTTCGTTAGGTGGTCTGCTAGGTGGGTGAGGCGGCAGACGGAAATGTGGAGAGCGCGGTCAAGTTCCGGGCGCGCCCCTGGGCTGTTGCCTCCCAAAGGCGCTAGGGCCACCCGATGAGTGCCCGCATAGGACCATCAATCGACTGCTGGACGCCAGACTCCCCAACTCTTGTGACTCCTTCCCTTCTGTTCAGCTGACCAATACCCTTGTTTTCTCCCACACCTGTATCGCCACTCTGCACGCGCGCCTCAGGCCTTATCGTCCGTTTGTACACACGTTTTCTTCCGCCGCAGCCTGTCCAGCTAGCGTTCCGTCATCAGGCGGGACATCTCCATCATCACGCCTCCAACTACCCTTCGCAAGCGGAAGGCCGACGAGGCAGACAACTACCTCAGCCCCGCAGAGGAACCACCCCATAAGAAGACAAACTCGCCTGTTGTTAGCCTGCCGGCCACGCCCGCAACTCACGCCGACAAAATGGACTCCGACGACGACTTCAACAGCTCCATGAGCGGCGACGACTTCGACGACCAGGACAGCGATCTGGGCCTGGAAGAGGGTGCGCATTCCCTTGAGCTCCAACTATAGTTGCATGCTAACGTGCAACAGACTCGGACTTTGACATGGAGCAAGATGACGTCGGCTTTGAGACGCAAGACAAGGACATCAAGCCCACCAAGCAGGCCTTCGAAGTAGACTTCAAAGTCTTTGATCCTGCCCAGATCCAAGCACAGCAAGACAAGCAGATCGACGAGGTTGCGAGCATCCTCGGCCAACCACCAGAGGCCGCTGCCATCCTCCTCCGCCACCTGCGATGGAACAAGGAACGTTTGATCGACCAATACATGGAGAAGACGGATGAGGTCCTCGAGACAGCAGGCCTGGGTCAGGACTCCACCACCAATCCGCCCAAGGTCGAGCAGATACCAGGTTTTGTCTGCGACATCTGCTGCGACGATGACAAGGACCTGCGGACGTTTGCCATGAAGTGTGGGCACAGGTTCTGCTTGGACTGCTACAGGCAATACCTCGGCACCAAGATTCAAGATGAGGGAGAGGCTGCCCGGATACGCTGCCCCGGAGAGGGCTGCACCCGGATAGTCGACTCGAAATCGCTAGACCTTCTCGTTACAGCAGATCTCCAAGACAGGTACGTCGATGCCGCTCCACCTTCCCAAAGCCTGCTAACAATCACAGATACCACACCCTCCTCACACGAACCTACGTCGACGATAAAGAAAACCTCAAGTGGTGCCCCGCCCCCGATTGCAAATACGCCGTGGAATGTCCGGTAAAGAGCAAGGATCTCACCAAGATCGTGCCCACGGTGCACTGCGAGTGCGGACACGACTTCTGCTTTGGATGCACGCTGAACAACCACCAACCCGCACCTTGCGCTCTAGTGAAGAGATGGGTCAAGAAGTGCGAGGACGACTCGGAGACAGCCAACTGGATATCGGCCAACACAAAGGAATGCCCAAACTGTAACTCCACCATTGAGAAGAATGGAGGGTGCAATCACATGACATGCAGGAAATGTCGCAACGAGTTCTGCTGGATGTGTATGGGCAAGTGGTCGGAGCACGGCACGAGCTGGTACAATTGCAACCGTTTCGAGGAGAAGAGCGGATCGGAAGCCCGCGATGCGCAGGCCAAGTCCCGGCAGTCGCTCGAACGATACCTTCATTACTACAACCGCTTTGCCAACCACGAACAATCGGCTAAGCTAGACAAAGACCTCTACCTCAAGACGGAAAAGAAGATGCAGCAACTGCAGAACTCGTCGGGCATGTCATGGATTGAGGTGCAGTTCCTGGACCAAGCTTCACATGCGCTTCAGCAGTGCCGACAGGTACTCAAATGGACCTACGCTTTTGCTTACTACCTTGCACGAAACAATCTCACAGAGATTTTCGAGGACAACCAAAAGGACCTGGAAATGGCCGTCGAGAATCTCAGCGAGATGTTCGAGAAGCCAATCGATCAGCTGAAGGACCTCAAGGTCGATATCCTTGACAAGACTTCATACTGCACCAAGAGAAGGATAATTGTCCTCAATGACACAGCGGAGAACCTGAAGCTCGGTTAGTCGTCTTTTAGCCCTCATTGGAATGCTGCTAACGTTTATAGGCACCTGGAAGTTTAACGTAGACTTGGTGTAGGACACCTACTTCAGTCAATTGGTCTCTCCTGACGACCCTCAAATCGCCACCCACGATGGCAGCACGCGACCGCCCCCTCGCAGACGTTGTCGCCGGACCCTGATGCCTGGTGGAGGAGTAGCTCATCTGCACGCAGCCAACAGAAGGAGGCGACATCAATGATAACGTTTGGGTTTGGCCCGCGCAATGAAAGACAAGAAAGTTAGCAAAGAGCATGACGTTTTCACGCTGTTTTATGTTGCATGGATATGGTACGCACTGGCGCTTTTTCTTTTTTGGTGATAAGGGTATGGCATTTTTTGGCAATGGCGTTTTTTTTTTCTATGTGTATCAATCTGTTGGCAATCAGCGGTTCAGCGGCTAGGTTCTTAGCGGAATCTGGGGTGTGTGTATGTGGTTCTTTTCTTCTTCTCACTCATCCCACTCTCACACATATTCGACGCAGATATTGAGAAAGATATGAACTTAGACTTTCGATATTGATTGTTTACCTTGCCGAAAGATGTGTTGTCATGGCATATTTGGGGGCGGGTATGTGGAAGGGGGAAATTGAAAATAAGGTGAGGTTGCTGACTTGTGCTCTTTTCGTCGTGGGCCAACAGTACTTTTGATACTTTTCAGTCACTTATATCCTGGACTAGCCCATCTCATCGTCTCCCCCAGTACGCTCTACCCCGATAGTGCCTCAATCCTTCCACGTTTCCATCCCACCAGCCCACCCCACACGGTGGCGGTTGGCGAATAGAATTAACACGTGGTCGCCTCTGTAATCCTGATGCTCCTCTTATTGGACTGACGGTTCGGTAGTCGTTTGTGTGGTACCCTGGTCTTGGTTCTTCGTGGCGATTGCGGGGAGGCGAGATGTCGCGCGAGTAGGCGTAGTAGTTTTCTTGTGCCCACTCTTCGGGGGTGGTGAAGCGGTTGTACATTTTGTAACTATCTGTACCTCTGTCTGGATAGTGATTTGGTCGATATTGTTGTTGTTGTTGTTGGTAGTCATTTAGTGTCTTTGTGGGAGCGAGCTTGAGGTAAGGTTCTTGTGGTGGGTGAGTAGGATGTTTTTTGTGATACAATGCGGAATTGTTGGAGGATGGCTCCGGAGTTTTATAGTTGTGCTGATTGATGAATGGGTCTGACGCGGTGACTTGAGTCGGTGATGATGCATTGAGGTATGTGTTGTCGAATTATGGAAGGGTAATGTGCTGGCTCGTAACGATGGAATACCTTCTATCTCGTGATTAAAGACACTTCAAGCAGATGCGTAGGAGCATGTAGTTACTCATCACTGTAATAAGAGGATTGATTCAGTGAGGCAAGAACTTCATTAAACCATCTACTATCTCTATAATAGTGATATATATGATTTGCCATCACTAAAGAGTGACAAACTATTTGCTAAAGAGCGACGATAGTTAAGATTAACACGTGGTGACAGGCACTACAAGTCTTGTCTAGAGTTGACCGAGGTTGAAGATCTTGGCAGAGTATGATGCCACCATTCAGACGGTAGGAGAGGCAGTTGGGCATGTAGTGACGGTGATGATGTTGTAAACGGTGGTTGGCACGCTTGTGGTGGTGGTCACGGTGGCAGAGGCAACGGTGAAAGCAGTCTGAGTGGCAGTACCAGAGATGGGTGTGGATGTGCTGTTGTTGGTAAGTAATTGCATGATGAGAAGTAAAGGATAGTACTCACGTAGTGACGGTGGTCCTGACAGTTCCGGTCGCAGTCGCAACGACGCGATCCTGAGTAAATGTGAAGTCAGGACCGTAGAAACCAGCACGCTTCGCAAGCTTCTGCTTGGGGGCAGCAACCGCAACGCGCTTGCGGTGAAGCTTGAGAGCGACACATCCAGAGAGCTTGCGACCTCCGATAATGTTTGAGTTGTTCCGAATGGCGCCAATGCTGCCCTTCATGTAGCAAGCACCTGGGTTACCTATGACCCAGGAAACATTAACGCACCCAGTGGTGCTGTCGCAGGCCTGGAGACACTGCTCGTATGTGTCAGTGTAGACGAGGCCGTTCGGAACTGTACACTATATTAGCTGATGTGCATAGAGGAAGCAGAGTTTAAATACTTACGATCATTGCCGTAACGATCGGCGGCGCACTCGACGGCGTATTGTGCGCCACATGAAGTCACGAAAGTTGAACCATTAGAGCCCGGGCAAGTGACAGCACCTGTTGAGCTAGGAGCAGGGGCGCTCGATGAGACACTGAAGACACTGGTAGGCGTGCATGAGCATTGGTACGCCGTGTTCGAGATAGTCGTGGTAACAGTAACGGTCGAGGGTCCAGGAGCAGGGGCAGCCGAAGTGATTGGTGCAGAACTTGTGGCGGCCACTGAAGAGGATGAGGTAATGGGAGAGGAGGTAGCAACAGACGATGAAGCAACCATAGAGGACGAAGCAGCCACAGAGGACGAAGCAGCCACAGAGGACGAAGCAGCCACAGAGGACGAAGCAGCCACAGAGGACGAAGCAGCCACAGAGGACGAAGCAGCCGCAGAGGACGAAGTGGGTGCTGCTGAAGAATTGGGTGCCGCCGAACTTGAGATAGTGCTAACCAATCGTCCACCGATGATGTTGGAGTTGCTCCTCGCACCGTTGACCGCGTTCTTCAGATAGCAAGGGCCACCTATGACGTAGCTGACAGCGACACAGCCCGAAGTGGAAGAACAGTCTGCCAAACAACCCTCGTAGGAGCCTGGGTAGGTTGGGCTCATTGGACCTGGGATATCTCCGCCCGTGTAGTCAGAACCACACTCGACAAGGTACTGCTTACCATTGGCAGTGATAGTTGAGCCATTGGAGCCAGGGCATGAAGCGCTAGCGGCGGGGCTGGCAGCAGAGCTGGAAGAGGAGGCAGCAGTAACTACCGTGGTACTAACGACTGTGGTAGTAGCGAAAGCAGAAGAGGAGGAGCTTGCGGAAGATGTGGATGCCACTGGGGATGAAGACACAGGTACAGATGCAATCCTAGCACCCCAGACGTTGCTGTTGGAGTTGGGTGCACCAAGACCATTCTTCAGATAACATGGACCGTTGGGCAGATAAGAGACATCCTGGCAGCCTGAAGTGCTCGCACAAGCCTGAATACATTGCTCGAAGGTTGCAGGGTTATTTGGTGCAACGCCAATGTCATTGTTGAAGCGGTCGACGAAGCATTCGACGATGAAGTTTCCTTGAGGCGTGCTGAAGGTTGCGCCATTGCTTGCAGGGCAAGATAGAGTAGACGAAGAGGGTGCCGGACTGGCTGAAGTAGCAGTGGAGGAGTTAGATGCAGGGCTTGAACTGGTTGAGCTGGAAGGAATGGGAGAGGAAGATGAAGTCGAAGTAGAGCTTGTTGTTGGGGTAGCTGTAGTCACGACGACGGTGGTAGTGGCGACCGAGGATGAGCTCGAAGATGAGATTGGAGAAGGCGAAACGGATGAGCTCGAAGATGTGCGGACAGACGAGCTCGACGGAATAGATGACGACGAAGGTGTCGAAGCAGAGCTTGGTGTCGGAGTAGCAGTAGTAACTACTACGACAGTGGTAGTCGCAACCGATGAAGAAGAAGAAGAAGAAGAAGAAGAAGAAGAAGAAGAAGAAGAAGAAGAAGAAGAAGAAGAAGAAGAAGAAGAAGAAGAAGAAGAAGAAGATGATGATGATGATGATGATGATGGAACAGGAGGAGATGCGGGTGAGCTCGAGGAAGTGAGTACCGATGAGCTCGAAGGAGCAGGTGGCGGAGATAGCGAGGAGGTCGAAGACGAGCTCGGTGCTGGAGTAGCAGTAGTCACTACAGTGAGGGTTGTAGTAGCAACTGATGATGAAGAAGGCGAAGGCGAAGCAGACGAGCTTGATGATGGGATAGGAGACGGCCTTGAAGACGAGCTCGGTGTTAGGGAGACGGTGGACACAACGACAACAGTCGTGGTAGCCACGGAAGATGATGAAGATGCCACCGGAGCAGGGCTCGAAGATGAGCTTGGCGATGGCCTAGTTGTTGAGACGACGACCACAGTAGTAGTAGAAACCCGAGAGGACGAAGACGACACAACCGGCACAGCAGAGCTAGACGAGGAGGACGGCACGATTAAAGAAGGAGATGGGCTCGAAGAACTCAATGGTGTGGATGTGCTTGAAGGCCTTGGACACGAGGTGACAGTCTGCGTGAAAGGGCTGGTGACTGGGGTCGTAACAGTGGCCGTGCTCGTACGTGTAGTAGTGGAGGAAGCAGAAGTGACCGTAGTAGTCGCTGCGGGCTGAATGGGAGCAAAAGCAGTATTGGTGGCAGTCTGGGTCACCACAACAGTGTTTGTAGCGACTGTGGTCGGTGCAGGCTGGTCGCCGAACCTGGCTGTGAAAGGGCGAGGGGTGACCGCGAATGGGTTGAGGAATTGGTAGTTGTCGAGCGTGTAAGCACCAATGTTGACCCAGTTCCAGAGATCGGCATTTCCACAGAAGATACCTGTATAGGTTGCGGGCACTCCTTGTGTGACGTAAGAGCAGGTACGGGTGTATAGGAGAGCCGGGTTGGAGATGATGGGCGTGAAGGTAGGCCTGGTTCCTGAATAACATGTAGAAGTACCCGACATGTAAGTCATCTGGATACCGAAATCATCGCCAGATCCGAATGAATGCTTGGCTTGATCGTAGCTGAAGGTTGGGGTGGCCGTCCCAATGAGGGCCGGCAAGCCTGCGGCAACGAGCGAGCAGCCTGACATATTGGTCGACTACTGGTTATTGAGTGAATTTCAAAGAATAGCGAGTGTATCGAACAATTGAGCTGTTCAATTCAAAGAGTAGGGAGACGCCCTCTTATAGATTCCGTCCTTGTTGGCTTTGCGGTTACTGGAGATGATGAGTTCATAATCCCGAGAGGGTCTAGAGGTTCCCTGAGCCATAAATCTACATCACTGTGGCATCAAGATGTCTTGTAAAAGAAGGGTTCTTCTCCTAATTGGCATGGAGTATGTCAGGGAGGAGCCGGTAGGTGAGGTTCTGGGGCGTACCCATTGTTACCATTGGGGGCACGTGGGTAGGAGAGCCCCGGCATCTTCCTGATTAAGATAAGCAGATGCAGATGCATTACCGCGAGTTTGAGTCTCGTATTCCAGTTAGGCTTTGCAGTACTCAGTTGCATGTGTGGTGTTGATTGAGTACGTGAACGCAGAAAGATGACGTTTGGCAGCACAGACCGCCGCTAAACTCTTACCAGCACAGTAGCGCAGGGGTTACCAGCCTTCGACTTTCTAGACCCTGATACATCGTTTCCGGGGTTCAGTCCTGTCATAGGTTTTTCAATTGAGCTACTGAAGCTGCCACTCTATGTTCTCATTTGGTTGGAGATATGCCCTTCATCAATAAGAAGTCCAATCCGCCAAGCGCACTCCAGCATCGAAAGGTCTACTACCGAAGAGTTCATCACGGATGATCCCTGCGTCTCTGCAACCTTTCACGTAGACTGGTAGACTAACGGAGAACCAGAAGACTACCCAGATATAGCCTGCATACATTGACAATGCAGGTTGATTATTGTCAGGGCCAGCTGTTCGGGACCGTATCCGACTGAAACCCCATTGCACAAGGCTTTCGACAGCAATGGCTGCCGGTTGGGACATGAAAAATGACAGTTCTCCCATGTCTCTGCGCGTTACCATGAACATTTGGAACTTGTGTATCAAACAGGTGATTGCGAAAGATATGAATAGCTGAGTAAGTGCAGATCCGAGACTGCCCTTGCGGAGACCCAGAAGGCGAGCTATGCGAACTGCGGGTTGCGAGATGATCTAAAACAGACCCTTATGTCAGCATGTCACTCATATCGTACGATGGTGGCGGAAGTCAAAGATGGTGTGACGACTGGATAAAGAATCACTTTCCGCATTACCTTTCTCATCGTTTGGTGATACACCACACTCCACACCTGCCTCACGGACCACGCATCCCTCAGGTTTCCCATGAGTGGTGGCCATTGCCATGTCTCGCACACTCCTACCGCGACGGAAACCGCCGCTATTGAGCTGTAAAAGCCATTTAATCGGCCCAAGACCCATATTGCACCGAACCAGCCAATGAGCATATTGATGATGAGACGATGCAAATAGGCTCCCGATGACAGCCGTGCCTCCGCGGTCGAACCCCATGCCAGCAGCACCAGCATTCCCAAGGATTGTGCATACGCTATTGACGCCTTGCAAATGTGCGTCCTCACGAAGGCCCATTTAGGAAGGCATATGTATGGATCGTCAGGAACGCCTTTGACCTGCCAGTTCCAACCGATACCGCGATGCGACGGAACCATGAGCGAACACACACGGAGTACTTTCCGCCACGTCGGTCTCATAACATCCAAGCTCTCCCTGCTCCCAGTACCGCTGCAGCTTGCATTTCCGACGTAAGTTGGGGCGTCTGGCCCCTCATGTGGGGAAAGAATGGCGAATTCGAGGAACCAGAGAGGAGCGGCGATGAAGAATGAGCCGTTGTAGTAATCGGCTGAGGGGTTGCCGAATGTATAACCTGGTGATCTAAGACACAGGTCGAGAATCAATATGAAAACGCAGATAGCGACCCAACGCCGGTTTCGGAAGAAGAACGGGATGACAGTGAGGAGAAAGATCAGTGGTCGGTAGAATGCAGGAATGGGCTGGCGGTCGTTGAGCTGTGGCCATTGATACCGTCTCAATGTGATGCTTTCCAATACGGAGGCTGAAACGCTTTCGGAAGCCGTCATCGTTGCACTTTGTGGGTTGTAGTATCTAGGTCAAGCGAAGCTTGCTGGACTGCGAAGTCAGAATAGTCAGGCCACCAGCGAACCTTGAGCGGCATCAGGTGATCCGAAATGACGTAAAGGTCAACCCGCTAATTACAGCCGTCGTGGTTGAAGTGCTCCATTCTCTACGTAAGATTACTTGAGGTAATTTTCTTCAATCTCCCATCCCTTTCTCCTAACGCCCTCGTTCTCACATGCCTTCCATGTCTCCACTACCGCCTTTAATCGGCCCCGAATGTCCTTATCTACGGTAGTGTTTGCTTCCCACAATTGGTTGCCCACCCGCGTTACCAGCATTGCTGCAATCTCGACCCTCAGCAACTCCGGTGCTGTCAACCAGCTCAGTCTTGTGTTACTGATGTCGCCTACATAAGCTGCGGTCAAGACGCGGTTATTGCTTATCTCTGCTCTTTGGCTACCCGTAGAAGCATCAGTAGCGATGTAGGTAGACAGCTGATCGAGTTGCTTGTGATAGATTGACAGGCTACTCAACTCATCAGCGATGGCGACCAGCTGGCTCGCAAAGACCTTGCATCTCTCCTCGCGGGATGCTTTCTCCTCATCGAGAGACGGCCATGGGTAATCAAGCAGGCGAAGACGCCAAGAAAAGGTGTCGGGTAATACTGATGGGTTCCGGGCAGGATCGCGTCCCCACTCTCTCGTGCGCAAAGTGTCTATGTAGGACACCATCGCCTCCAAGATTGGCTTTCCGTATGGCTTCCACCACGTCCTTCCGAGATAGCCGCCAAGCATAAGTCTATCACACAGCCTTGTGAGTTTGGTGTAAGCTGGCGTATCGTTCCAAAGTAATGCAGTGAACAGTTTGAGAAATTGCTCTTGAATGGATTTTGGCGTAATGGCAGGGTCTTCGGAATCTTCCATAACATAATCCAAAAGCCCAACAATATCCGTACCTTCGCTTTGAACATCGAGCGATTTTCCATACAGTCGCATCCATGCTTCGACTTCGGGCAGCGAGCGCAGTGCTGGGTCTGCAACGAGCCGTTCGTTCATTGCTTGCAAGGGCGCTGGAATTGCGGCCCTGAAAGACATATACGTGACATATTCTTCCAGTATAGTACGCGGAATATGACCCAGTCTTTCCGTCCCCATGGAAAGTAAAGTCCTATTCACCGATGGGTCTCGTGGAATGGATGGGATGTTAAAGTCTCCAAGCAATATATCTTCGAACCCGTGTTTCCGAAGGAACAATGCCACCCATCTCGCTGTCTGATCTCTGAGGGTTTGCAGTATTGGCATCATGATACGATCAACGAAAGGCTGAATCTCGGTCGTCGGGATCTTCCCACTACGAAGATAAGTGACCAAAGCGACCAGGATTGGCGAATCTGAACTCGAAGTTCCCATGATGCCTGCTTGGAGCTCGGGAAGTGACAGAGTCTCCTCGCATTTTACCCAGCGCGCTTCATTTAGTGCCTCTCTTTCATCCAAGGCTCCAGCTAGCGGTATGAATGATTCCAGGATGGTAAACACTTCACGAGATTGCTCTTGAGAGCCAGATTCGAGCAAGGCTAGAAGACTTTTGATTACGTTGAGCCGGACGTCGACATGTGCATCCACATTGGAGAGCTTTCGCAATATCGAAAGAGCATAATCCGTCCCAACAAGGTCCAAGTCTTGGAGAAGTTGAGCTAGCATCTTGCGCGTAGTAACTTTGACATGAAACTTGTCACTTGATGCAACCTTTTGGTGGTCTGAACTCTTCTTGTTCTTATCCTTTGTTCGAAGCATATGAATGAGCTCATCGGTGAACGCTTCGATGAGGTATTCCGCCTGCGCTGCTGGAAGCCGTCGGAGAAGACTAGGTTTGAGAAGTTTCCGATGCCACGAGCTCGACTCTGGTCTATCTAGAATTGTTCGAATGACTGACTGCATGGCCAAACCGGGCCTATCGCTTTCACCCAATCGTGTAATGAGCTCCATCGAAACCTCGTGAGGGTTCGCGTTGATTTCTTTTTCCGAATCTGCATCAAACTTGTTGAGTGCCTTATCAAGGTTATGCGAGGATTGCGCCAACAATAGAGGTGGTATTGTGTCGAGATGGCCTCTTATCGCCCTAGCAGCTGTGTATTGATTGGGCTCGTCCGCATTGAGGAAGTCGTCGTCCAAAAACAGGGAAGGATATCGTACGTCTGTTGTAGAGGGGAATGGCGTAGCTAGTAGACGATTATCACCGACATATTTCGTATCAAGATACAACAAAGCCGACAAGACGCCGCCTTCACCCATACCGCGTGTGTCACTCCAGATGTGTCGAGGATCATCTTTGTAGGCAGGGACTTCAGCCGATGAAATGACGGGGAGATTTACAGGTGGTCTTGAGGTCGAGTTTTCAGATATGCCTACTGAAAAATCGACGTAGGCGAGCTCATCAAGCTCTCTCTTGGGGAAATCCGGTCTCGACGAAAAGGGATTCCACTCGCACGGCTCACCGGAACCATCGTCGTCGGGTATCAATGGCCAAGGCTTCTCGACAGTGCTCATTGCACCCTGAGGCGGCCACTCACTCATAAGTCGTGGTTTCTTGTCCTTCCAGAAGCGTATTGCTTCATCCTCTGCCATTCTCTTGGAACTCAAAGGACCGGTTGCATACTCCCATGCTCTCTTAACACGGGTTTGTGTCTCGACTCTGTCACGATCCTTGGGTATGTAAAGTTGCAGAGCATGTTGATAGCTGTCCACGAACATCCCAATGGCCTGTTGAGAATCTTTGTCCGTTGGTACTGGTTGGAGAGCAGCCTCCGAGTCAGGAAACACGGTGCGTCGAGTGCGTGATGCGATATAAGGAGCAACGCTACTAAGATCCTCCACGTTCAAAGTCCATGGTGCGGTAAGGTATTGGAGCGGAAGTCCTCGAGGGAAAGGATGAGGAAGTGTGACTGTAGCAGGGTACGTCAATGGGCGCAATCTACACCAGAGTTCGTCTCTCGCACGAGCGAGGGAATCAAGGAATGCATATGTTGATACATCACAACTCTCCAGCTCATACGTGAAGGGCTTATTATAGGCAATGATGCCGCGGAAGAGATTCGCCTGAAGTCTTTCGTAACCATCTTTCTGCGCCTTTTCCTCAACCGCAATGACCATCGAGATCGTATCAGCCCAAAGATTTGTCAGTACATCCTCGTCAGAAGCGTCGAGCTGCTTCTTGACCATCGGTGTGAGATCGATTCGCAATTTGATGACCTGATAGAATAACTCAAAAACGCCATACCAATTGTACGCTTGAAACGATGGCTGCCTGAGGGCTTCGCAGGCTGTATCAAACATGTCTTGTAGAATCGAGTTTGCTGCGTATACCCGCTGTTGCAGCTCTGTCAGGCTCAAACGTTTGTTGATCAATTCAGGAACGCCTGAAAGCAAACGTACTCCTTCATTAGTAGACGCTTGTAGGTTGATTTCACGAATCACAGTCGGATCGCCCAAGAAACGGTTGGTCCACTTCATCGTATGTTGCAGCATCCAAAGTGATCCACAGGCTATGGTCGCGAAAATCGCTGACTTGGCGAAGAAAGCGCGCTGGTCAGGTTGAGACGCAGTGGCGGCCTTTTTCTTGCGCATATCGATGTATTCCTTGGCCATAGTCTTGGCCTCTTCTTCCTTGTTGTTTAAGTTCAGTAGCCAGATATGGATAATATTTGGGTCACCGCTAGAACCGTCAAAGGTAGACGCTAAGCTGAAGATGGAGCCACCACCATAACCCAAGTAGATCAGATCTGTGTCTCCTCTGACTCTTCGCAAACGAGTGAATAGTAGAAGAGAATCTTCCGGGGACATATTAGAAAAGAATTCGGGATGAATTGAGCCCTTTGTCTTTGCAAGGTCTTCGTCGCTGTCCAGATCAAGCGACGTAGACGCTTGGTAGCAGAGTCTCAAGAGTGGGTAGCTTTGTTTTGCTTGGATTCCGGTGAGGACGTTATCCCAGTCTCCAATTGCAGTCTTGCTGACTGTGCCAAATACTGGATGAGAGCAGATCCTTCGTAGTTGCTGTTCGAACAGACTTGGTTGCTGTGACCAACAAAAGGCAACTTGCTGGAGGAAGTCGACCTGGAGGCCAGATCGCTGGCCTCCCTTGATTGGATGCATATCTAAATAATGCATTGTAAGGTTGACGATTCGTTGTGTAATGCTCCAGTCTGTACGGTTCTTGATAGCGCGTTTCAAGAGAGGATTGACGAGTTGGTCGACGAAAACTCTATCCTCTACTACGCGACGCGGTGAATTGCTCAGGGTTTCAAGAACCATCAAAGAGAATTCCATAGATTCAGAGAACCCTGTTGTAGTCGACTTTACCGGTGGATAGTGATGCAATAGACCTCGAAAGGTCGAGATGTCAACGGGAGATGACTCCTCTGCACCGAGTGACTGGAGGATCTCTTTCTGCATATACTCCGGATAGTATTTTATGACATATTTGCCCCGCGTATTTTTCCATGTTCCTTTAAAGCCGCTCATAATAGCCTCCGCCACCAGGTCTGCCGAGCATGCGGGAATGAGGGACGCATAGAATCGTCCGAGTGCGCGCTTGTCTTTTGTCTTATGTGGCGAATCCGGGAATCGATCAGGGTGCAGTGCCTTGTATAACTGCGTGAAAAGCTCTCTTTTCTCATCCAGATCCGTACCTTTGCCGCAACTGCCAATTGCTGTACAAGCTGATCTAACCTCGAGCACCGAGAGGCCCGCAAAGATGTCAAGCACCCCCGCAGTACCTCCGATCCCCTCCCACGTCTCTTTCCATCGCGAAGAACAAAGCGATTTACGAAGTTGCTTGATTGCAAACTTGCGAATCAGTACCGAGACATCTTGCGTAAGTGCTTCGCGGATAACGGAAGGCGATTTTGCTACGCCGAGCCATGGCGCGAAGGTTATTGGGGGTATTGAGCCACTCTCGACAACTTGAAGAAGCTGCGTTGTGACTTCTCCAATAGGTGCATCTTTCAGTATCTGATTGTAGTAATCCCGGAGCTCAGCGGGTGTGGCAGATCGAATGCGACGCGTGTCGAGGTTGGCGGTCATACTGTGCGGTGCAGCGGACATGTACCTGTAAAATCGAGGTAAGATGGGCAGCCCGTCTCCTATGTGCTGTGAAGCAGCAGCATCGTTATTGATATAGTCTTCAAGGCTTCAGGCACGATTCACGTGAAGGGCGCCGTAGGCAGATGTTGCCGAATACAGGAAGGTGGACGATCAGGCGGGCCGCACTGCGGGGCAGTTGTGTGGTTGGAAGGGCTGTGACAAGCTTAAGACGCCGCTTATGACATCATTTTACGCCTTTACATTGGTGACAGCTGTTTTACAGTGCTACACCCTGCAGTTCAACCTTCCTTGGCTTCTATCTACGCATGCCATCTTATCGAGAGGCACGACATGCAGCCCTTTCTGGCGACTTAAAACGTTTCGAGCCAGTTTTGAGGTACAGAACGACACAATGGATGTCACGCTATACAAGCAATGCAAATGGATGAAAATGTCGTGGTCGCGTACGCGGCCCGGGCTGTATGATGATAAGAATTTCCAATGTTTGTGACTCTCATGCACGGAGTCGCGAAGATTCATAACGGTGCGCGAGATGTAGTCACAATACTAGTCAAAGTAGATATTCGGTAAACAGCAACAGTCACTTCCAGCATATTTACAAATCATCACCGAAGACTCATGTCATTAAATACAAATATGCTTCAACTATCGCGCTCGCTTTCACATTCATACATACACCATCTTCCCTGAAGTCCTCTGCACAGCACAAGTTCCATCTATCCACTACTCATCTCTATCAGTTTCATAATATAAAAGCAGCGAGAACTATACCGCAAACTATTCGTCATCGACTAGGATGGGTTTCGGAATCATCGAGTGGTTTCTGCTTCTCTTCGTCCTCATGTCGATACCGTTTACGTATTCGGGACCTCTAGGTTCTGGATCGGCAACTGTGGGATACATGCCTGTGAGTTCGGCGCTTAGCAGCATCTCGTCGATGAGCACGACCGAAACATCTTTTGCAGGTTCTGCATCTCCAGCCATGGCTTCGGAAAGCCTGTTGCCATCTAGCCTTAGCACTGTTGGTGTAAGTGCAGCTGCGTCGGATGTGTCACCGACATCTCCCATGGAGTCAATCGTAGCTGAGGTTGGGCCAGAATATGGCAAAATTGTCATCAACAACGGCTGCAGTGAAGACTTGGTAGTGTTATCCATTGGTGCCTGGCCGCTTGGCGGAAACAGGACCAAAATTGACGACACAAGCCCAATTGTTGCTTCACACAACGGCAGTTGGAACGCATGGCAAGAAAACATTCAACACACCATCGCATCTGGAGCAAGTTATAATGAATCCTTTCGTGTCACCTGCCCCAATGTTGAGGGCGCAGAAGAATACTGTGCAGACTATGACAAACTGCGTGGCCAGGGTGTCTCACTCAAGATTTTCACTGCTGCAAATCTGAGTGAGGCTCTGCAGTTTGAATACGCGCTTGTGCAGAATCCGCTGGACGAGCTACCTTACCACAAACTCAACTACGATGTCTCGCTCCTTGACTGCGCTGATCCGCTTGACCATGCCTTGCTTTATGGCATCGGTTTCAACACCGAAAATCGCCGTGAAATTACGGATCAGTCCATGTCGGCCGAAGACAGGAAGCACAAAGTTGATTTATGTCCCGGATACAAGGGTGGGCTAAGAGTATCGTTCAAAGCAGAGGAGAGCTGCGACGGTGACATCTGTGAGCCGATCGACTGTAACGAAGACGATTGGTGTAAGATATATTTCTTTCAGCGAACGAGGGACGGAGAGCCGAGTTTGAGCTGTGGCGGAGAGTTCAGGGGAAATGTGGTATTGGATCTTTGTGTGGCTAGTGCTGGTGCCAATATCAATACCGAGGCTGGCAGCAAATAGACGATTTACTCCTGTTTGTGGCATGAGGTTGGATCCCGCATCGATAGCGGTAGTCGATCGCAACACTAGATTTCTATGCTGTGCTTTGCGTCAATACTTGTTAGTAGGCCACATTTATCAGTCATTGACTATGATTGAAACCTGTTTGATAGTTCACAGTGCCAGGTCTCGGACTGCTGGAGTGTGAGCAGGGCTCGATCGGCCTCATCTGACGGTGGCGAAGATCCTCGATCCGATCGGCGATTGCATTTCGTGGTTGTTACAGATGTCGAGCTCCACGGAGCAGTGGTTCCCTTGAAGATCGACGTGACTGACGACGGCTGTGGCGTGTTGATACTGCGATTGCCTGTAGATCTGTATTTGTTGGAGACAATCGCTGTAAGGTACCCGACCTGGAACCGTTTGACGTTGATTGGTAGGGAACATATTTCCGAAGCTCGGAAAGGAGTTGCGGTATTTCGCGGACATGGCAGGATCGTGGGATAGTGGGATAGTGGCCATGGTTGGGGCAGGTAAGCTAACTGATATCAAGGTCCATATATCAAGATCCATATGCCGAGCGTTGAGAGGGCATGGTGGTGGGTACGTGTGGTGTTCGCACGTGAGGCAGGTACCCGCAGTTCAGGTGACAATTAGAGTTTGTTGGAGTTGTAGACGACATCTTGTCTCGCATGGCAGCTCTTGGCATTCTCTGTTACTGTGTCTCGCCTGACAGGTGCTAGAAATGTAGAGCGCCAGTGCTAGAATTGTAGAAGCGCCAGTGCTAGAATTATAGAAGCGCCAAAGCCGCTGAGGCTTCCTAGTGCGGACTGCAAGATCCAGGCGGGTGGTCCGCCCTTGGGCATAATGACACCACTTGTGGTTCCATGCTGGCTACTTGTAGGCTGGCGTGCATTCGGACCGAGCACTGACAGAACGGCCAAATTTTGCGGGATAGCGTATTCAAGACGTCAATCGAGTGAGGGTCAGCAATATCGCTAATGAGGCTCTCTAGTTCACGATTTGAGAGCGTTGGTGCGGCAAGCGTCTTCGCGGCTGGCACACTTGGGCTAAGCCGGATCGAGGACACATAGGAAACTGTTACTGACGCGTTGCAGGGGAACCCAGCCAATTGGGACAACGTGGCATCCCGTTAGTTATCAGCCACCTGAAAAGTAGCACTTCTGGAACGAGTCGAGAAGCGGTCGGGGCAGGGGCAGGTAGCGCGACTCTGCTACAAGTGGGATTCACGAGATCGCGATGAGTATTTTCCGCGGAAGGTTGTTGCAAGTGCGGTGTGGTGGTCGCGGTGGTTGGGCGTCGAAAGTCAGACTCGGCTTAGGCACCCGGAGGCGCGGCTACTACAGTCCCTGATGACGTCGAGCGCCAAGACTCGATCATAGCGAAGGGCGGTTCTCTGCCAACAATCAATTTCGTCCAAGCGGGAGAGGCTGTAATGAGAAAGGAGCAAGACGGTTTCCCGCGCCAGGACTCATCAATTTACGCGATCCACGATTCCCCCAAACTGCTTTTGTCCAACGCGTCCCCAAGTGTGAGCGCCGCCTCGTCGTTTCTGTAAGTGTGTGCGGGCGTGTGTGTTGAATTCAGCCCACGGGCGCGAGGCTATCCTGCTCCTGATCCTGGCATATGTGCCCACCACCTGATTCTTACTCACCAAGCACTCCCAGCTTGTCGCCTGCGCCCCGGGGGGATTCGGCCTTGACGGGCACACGCAACGATAGCCTCAGTACCACCGGTGGTCCTATAGTCGTGTGTTGTTGTTGTTAGTTGTTGAGTTGTCCATGGTGCTGAGGCCTCTACACCGTCCATTCTTGCCAGGAGCACCCGCCGCGACGTCATAGCTCACCATCCCATCTATGCTCCCTATATCCTCGACCCCATCACGACACCACTTGCGCAAGACGTGGGAGACTGGGGAATGCAATAATGACAAAGGCCCCGTCACCCTCTCCTAGTTCCAAGAGAGAGCCGACCGCGACGCCACCCACCGCACGCCCGCCACTGCAAAGACTGGCTGCCAGCGACGCGAAGCCCTACCAGTCGCACACGTCGCAATCCTCGCCTCAGACCCGCCCCACGAGCGAACGCAGCGACGATGGAGCCACCGACACGGAAATGAGCGAGCCCGAGAGCCAGCCGGCCGACGACAAAGAGGATGCGCCGCTGAGCGAGGCCTCGCCCGACGAGATGGAAGTCGAGAGACTGCGCGGCCTGCAGCTCAAGATGCTGCAGCAGCAACAGCAGCGCGCCCGTCTGCGCTCCTCGTCCAGCAATGCCCAAGCCCAGGCCCTGGGGTCCCGTCGCATATCGCCCATCAAGGAAGAGCCTGTGCCCGGCATCTCGCCCACCCTCGAGGGAGCCTTTAGCAGCCCTACACCAAGCCCAAACCCGCTACCTACGGCCCTTACCACGTCGACCGAGTCCACGGAATCGGCAAGAACCATTCGCGGCAGCATGCCACCTACGCCCGCCGCCGCCCATGCCGTCCGCACCCCGTCGTATCCTTTCCCCTCCGTCCCAAACACGCCAAGATGGGCTTCGGCATTCCACATGCCCTTCACCAACCTGTCACCTACTGTAGCTGCCGGCCAATCGCGAGAGTACGCAGCCCCGCAAGAGCGCATTGCTTCCGAGAGCAGCACCCCCGCCGCATCGAGTACGCCTTTTGCCCCAGGAGGGAGACATTACCAAAGCCCAGATGCAGAGGACCCGCGATTCCCTAGTCCCAATCTCTACGAAATTGTATTGCGCCTAGGTGCCGAGCCTGGTCTTCCTGCTTGGTGGACAGCTGTGACTTCCATCATGCGTGATCACTACGGCGCAGAAAGAGCGACCTTGGCAGTGCCGGCGGACGCGTCTGATATTGAGAATGTGCCGTGGGGGCAGAAGACTAGCTTCACTGCCACGACCAACAACGGAAGTCCCCTCGCAGCTACGTACCAGGAAGCAACAGGCACTCACTTTCCATCGGAACAAGAGTCAGGCTCGCGTGAAAATGAACATGCACATATGCCACCAGCCACCATGATCCCGGAGCGCAGACCGAAGCTATTCTCCCATCACTCCTTCGCAGGCCACGAACGCCAGAGATCCAACACATCGCCAGATACCCCAACACCAGCCCCGCTTACCCGACCAAGAGGTCCGATGAGGGCGGCCAGCCATGCACCCCACATGTCGGCGAGGCCAGAGCATCCACTGAGACAGGTTTCCCAGGCTTCGTTTGACGGCGCCTCTCCTGCATTTGCTGGTTCAACTCCAACAGGCGGTCCTACTTTCAGCGATCCAGAGTTCTCCAGTGTGGGAGAACCATCGCCACCCAGTGCTGTGTACCATGTACTTCGAGCTCTTGATCATGAACCAGATGCCCTCATCGACAACACAGGTGTCAACCGTGTTTTGGAGAGAGGACGTCTGGTCACTCTTACTAGGGATTACTCGACTTCGCATGCAACATCCAAAGAAGACCTAGGCAAGGACAAGCAGGATCAACCCAAACCCTCTGCAATACAGGGCAGTGCTGCTGCACAAGAAGCCCAGAAAACTGCTGCTGCCCGTGGCCGAGCTAATCTAGCAACCAACGATCCCCGTCTGCCGCAACGTTACGAGGAGTACGAGCAATACCCGAGCTCACCGTGGGCACAATCACCCGCTCCTTCACCAGCTATTCAGAATGACGCTGACGCCAATCCCTTCTTCGCCACGGGCAACGTTGACGAGGAGACTTTCAACCCCTCCCGTTCGCCGCAAGACTACACACAATATGGCATGGTTGAGGCTATCGGCGTTGACAGAGCCAGCACAGTCACGCACATACCGCTGATACATCCTATCCTATCGCAAGAGATGGCATCACCGGCTACTACTACGCCGTCGCAAATGCCACCTATGACAAGACGGCAATCAGAACAGTCCATGTCGACATCGCTGAACAAAGAAGGTTTTGTTCGGAAAGCTCCTATTGCGATTCTGTCGATACTGTCGCCCATTGTCCCATACCCGCGTAACCTAACCAACTCGCTGAAGCATCTTGGTCCTCACCTGGCCACGTCGTTCTCGAATGCTTGGCACTTCACCAATGCTCAGGCTCAAGTTGCGTCCATTCGACAACGCCGCATGACAGCCGGCACTTCAGGGGGTATCAGCCTGCCATCAGATTCGGATAGTCTCGATGATTTGCTTCACCTTGACCTTGAGGATATCACCAACTCAGCAGCAGGTAGTGTTACCAGCCCTTCCGACTACTCTGGCCGATCCAAGCACAGCCCTGGTGGCTCCATCGCTGGAACACCAGGCTGGGATACTTCTTCGGTCGGATTCTCGAGTAAACATTCGATGGGCGGCACGCCTGGCCATCTTGCAGGCAGTGAAGCGGTCGAGAGCTACTTTGATGCTAGGAAACAATATGGCAAGACATTGAACCCTCCGACGTCAAATCCGCACGACCAGTCAGCACGGAAAACCGATAAGCGTACTGCAAAACGCGTAACGGTGAATCCTGTAGCAGAGCAAGTCAACGAGGATCCTGCCAAGGGACGCAACGACAAGACAGACGAGTCATTGAGCTCACGTCGCGCTCAACTGCAAGGCGCCTCGAACCGTGGACATTCATTCCTGCACTCATACGGTGCAGACTTTAGCTCGTCGTTCCAGTCCTTGCCAGCAGCGACAACGCCAGGTGGAAGGCCTCCAGCTCAGCATGGACATGTCACGGGGCCATCAATCGCCGAAACATCCGACATGCCACCTCCTTCCGAGAGTCTACTTAGGACCATCACCGACTCACTACCGGTTCAGATATTTACTGCCGCGCCTAATACTGGTGCGGTCACTTGGGTGAATTCAAAGTTTCTGATATACAGAGGCCAGGATCAACGCCAGGTATTGCAGGACCCATGGAATCCAATCCACCCAGAGGATCGTGAGTCGTACCTAGAAGAGTGGAGCAAATCTCTGCGCACTGGACAACAGTTGCAGAAGAAAGTGAGACTACAGAGATTCGATAACTGCTACCGATGGTTCTACGTCCGTGTGGCCCCGCTCAAGAACAAGCGTCAACAGATTGTTCACTGGATCGGAACCAATATGGACTTCCACGAACAGCATACTGCTGAGCTGAACTCGGCGCGCCAGCAGGAGACGGCAGCTTCTGAGGCCAAATATCGTGCGCTAGCGAACTCCAGCCCGCAGATCGTTTTTGTTGTTTCGGATCGGCGGGGCTTGACGTTCTGCAACTCCCAATGGACTGCTTTTTCGGGCCAGACCGAAATCCAGGCCCTGGGCAACGGCTTCCTAGAGCACGTGCATCCTGATGATGTCATCAAGTGTAAGCTTCCTGAATTGGATGAGGACGGAGTCGCCAATGTTCCCACTTCCATGCCAGCAGACCATGGGAGAACCGAATCTAACTCATCTGATGCTTCGTCGGAAACTGAGAGGACAATCACTAGTCCTGGTGGATCGACGCCTGATCGTATGGATATGCCCCAAGCCAAGTTGTCGAAACTTGCAAGCACCGGCATATTGAGAGTCGCCAAGGATGCGCACGGGCGAGCGTCTTACTCTACCGAAGTTAGACTACGCAACAAGGACGGCGAATACAGGTGGCATCTTGTCAGGATCCTATTAGAGAAGTCGCTCTCTGAAGACGGTGACGAAGAGACTTGGTATGGCACAGCGACAGACATCAACGACCACAAGCTGCTCGAGCAAACATTAAAGGAGACTATGGACGCAAAGTCCAAGTTCTTGAGTAACATGTCTCACGAGATCCGGACGCCCTTGAATGGTATCTCTGGCATGGTCAACTTCTTGCTAGATAGCACGCTCAACTCCGAACAGCTAGAGCACGTCAACATTATCAAAGCCAGTACCGATAGTCTGCTTAATCTTATCAACGACATCCTTGATCTGTCAAAAGTCGAAGCAGGCATGATCAAGCTGTCCATGGAATGGCTTCATCTGCCGTCGCTTCTCGAGGAGGTCAATGATTTGAACATGGGCCTGGCCATACAGAAAGGACTTGAACTCAATTACCTCGTGGATGAAGGAGTACCAGCAGAAGTCAAAGGTGACAAGTTCCGCATCAGACAAGTCCTTCTCAATGTGGTTGGCAATGCGATCAAATTCACTGAGCATGGAGAAATCTTTATCCGATGCAAGCTGCAACCACCCGATCGTTCTCGTCCCCTACGAGATAACGAGACTATGATCCGGTTCGAGGTTGTAGACACTGGCCAAGGTTTCACTGATGCTGAGGCTAAGTATCTCTTCAAGCGATTCAGTCAGATTGATGCCAGCAGCACCAGGCAACATGGTGGAACTGGTCTTGGATTGGCTATTTCTATGCAATTCGTGGAACTCCATGGAGGTAGAATGGATGCTCGCAGTGCACCTGGCAAGGGCTCAACATTCTTCTTCACAATCAAATTTGGGCTCCCAACGGCTGATGACTACCCTAAGCCCCAGGTATCTACCCCAGGCACACCAGCCTTTGAGACTCCGCTCTCGATGCCGCCGGTGCCTTCACTTCCGCCCCAGCCCTCTGCTCTCCAGAAGTTTGTTCAGTCGCAGAACCCCGGGCATGCACAAATCAAGCGCGTGTCAAGTGTGTCTTCTGAGAAGAGTGAATCTCCCAGATCTCCAGCGCCCAGCCTGTCAGCTTCTGAGCGATCGCGTGACTCGCCCTCTCTCTCGTCTGGGAGCTCGGACCATTCATTGACAAGCGCCGCACTTACAGGACAGTCAAGCTTGCGTTCGGAAAGGTCGTCTGCATCTTCTTATCTGAAGGAAACCAGTCCTGCCCCGGATCCGGACATGAAACTAGCTCTGCCTCCCAAGCGAACCGACAGCGACTCGCAAGCTCCCAAACCCGACTCTTCGACGTCTGTTGAATCGGATCAGACTCTCCGCGCGTCGTCACCGCATCGCAGTCTTTCACCACTTGGTAGCGCCTTGCAACCTCCCATGTATTCCATCTTGGTGGTCTGCCCACTAGAGCATAGCAGAGAGGCGACGATTCGACACATCAAGAACACACTTCCTCAAGGGATACCCCACCAGGTGACAGGCCAGGCTAGCGTGATTGAGGCGCAGAAGATGATGGGAGGTGACAATCCGGTGTTGTTCACCCATGTTGTACTTGTGTTACATGACACTGCCGAGGTACACGCCATCGTAGATCAGATATTCAGCTCCATGGCGTACGGTAACACATCTGTCGTCGTGGTCTCGGATCCATCCCAGAAGAAAGAGCTCATCAAGGAAGCACCAGTATATGATTACGAGCAGCTTCATCTGGATCGACGCTTGCAGTTCATCTACCGGCCGCTCAAGCCGTCAAAGTTTGCCATTATATTTGACCCACAGAAGGAGCGTGAGTCGAGCACGGATCGCAACCAAGACAGCGCACAGCAGGTTGTGGTCAGCCAAAAACTCGTGTTTGAAGAACTCAAGCGTCGGGTAGGCGGCAAGAATCATAAGGTCTTGCTGGTGGAAGACAATAAGATCAACCAAACGGTAAGCTTTCGTTCTATGATTATTGTGTATTGGTCTATACTAACTGCTCATAGGTGATCTTGAAGTTTCTTGCCAGGATAGAGATTGAAACCGAGACAGTACAGGACGGTGTTCAAGCCACCGAAACCATCTTTTCCAAGCCGCCAGGTTATTACTCAATTGTTCTTGTAAGTAGTAATACCGACCTCTTCTGTTGCATGCTAACGTTGATCAGTGTGATCTACACATGCCCAACAAAGATGGGTACCAGGCTTGCAAAGAGATCCGGCGATGGGAGAAGAAACATGGCTACCGTCGCCACCCAATCATCGCACTCTCAGCCAACGTCCTGGGTGATGTATACGCAAAGTGTGTAGAAGCGGGCTTCAATTCGTATGTGACGAAACCTGTAGAGTTCAAGGAGCTCTCTCTTGCCATGACCAAATTCCTGGATCCGGCCGACCCCTCGAAACAGCCTGCCCTCATGAAGAAGAAGTAAGGGCGGCTGTGCTTTACTTTCACGTACACGAACATACATTGTATCGAGGCACAGTACTCGATTTTAGTCCTACCTGCATCAGCGAACGGCGCCGTTGGAGAAAACGGCATGTGCTACTAGGCACATGGGACGTGACATGGGTCGACGTCCTACTACCAACGCACTAGAGGTGCGCTTTCCTCGTCTGGATGTTGTTCGCATTTTATATCCCAAGTTTGAATGTGCATTTGGATTGGTTAATGGACGTAATGGTTTCTTGCGGATGCATGAGCATTTGACGGCGTATTATTGCTTGGGAGCGCAGCTGGTGGAGAATCATACCCCTTGGGATAGTCGGTTGGGCGGTATTATGACGGCATTTTCTGCCATGGGATAGCAAGAGGGGGATACCAACAGGCGCTTTATATATACCAAGGTATGGGTAGAGATGATGACGCGAGTGCAGCCCTACGGATGAGCGCGAACTTGTACGATAGAGACGATGTCATGGAGATGAGAATATATTTTAAGATCAACAATGGTAGCTCAACCCTCGTGGCCTGCTTTGGTGTTTACTGTGTGTGCGAATGATATGTATAGGGCCGAAGCGTTCCACGCGACCAACATGCATACGCTAAACATGCATGTCCGTGTCAAGAAACGTCTTCTCCACCCCCCAAACCCACGATGCAAACATCACCACTTGCTCCACTGTTTGTCGTCTCTGCGCTCATTGGCTGGTCTGGAGTGCATCTGACATCTCCATGGCGCTGATTGGTGGATATGTACAGGGGCTGGTGTTGTCGTCATTGTCGGCCTGAGCTTCCTCATTACCCAAAGTCCGAAGCACCCCTCTGACACCAGTCGCGCGCTGACGCTGTGTCTTCCTTTTATCGCTCCCCCGAGTCGCACTCTTTGTATCACGGTGCTTGGTTCTGTATATCCTCAGCATGGCTTCTGCGACCGGAATTCCGCCAAATGTCGCTGTGGCGCGCGGCCAGAGCGAAGAAGAGCCTCTTCTAGGCAGAAGAGGAGATGCCAGCCAACCACATGGACAGCCGCTCTATCACAACCTGTGGATCGGTACGTGCCGAGAATCTGCGCGAACACTGTGTACCAAGAGGGAAATTGCTAACAGACTGACAGGCACTGCTCCCATCGCGCAAGCAGGCATCTGGATCGTAAGCGCACCTCGGCGACACGTCGAATGCTACAACAAACACTGACCTACCAACAGCTAGCAGCCATAATCTGGGGAGCCATCTTCTCCAACAAACTCATCTTCTTCTCCGCACACCCAGTAAGCCCTCCCTTCTGTCTACACGTCTCAAAACACCAAGCTAACCGCGCAGCTCCTCAACTCCGTAAGCCACAACACTACCCTAGTCACCCCCTCCCGACAACCGTATCATTGATACCCCCAATAGGCCGGCTTCCTCCTCGCGATCCAAGCCGCTCTCGTCCTCCAACCCACGCACACGCCCGAGCAGAAGCGCTCCGGCACCATTGCCCACTTCCTCTTCCACGCCGTGGGCGCATCGGCGCTAACAGCCGGACTCATCATCATCGAGATGAACAAAGCGGGCCCCGGCCATGAACACTTTGCGTCTGCGCACGCCCGTCTCGGTCTTACGTTTTACATTCTCGTCTACATTCAGGCTATGGTCGGCTTCACGCAGTACTATGTCCCGCAGCTATATGGTAGCGTGGATAATGCAAAGAGCGTGTACAAGTACCATAGGATGGCGGGTTATATCATTGCCGTCTTGGGACTTGCGACCATTTGCGCGGCTACGTGGACGACGTATAATTTGAATGTGGGGGGTATTCAGCATTGGGCTGTTATTGTTGCTAGTGTGTTGGTGTTGGTGGGTGTTGTGCCGAGGATTAGGCTGAGCAAGTTTGGGATTAAGACGGACGAGGGCGAGGTGAGGTTGCAGTAGGTGACGGACGGGTTATGAATGAGCTATGGTTGGGGTGAATCATGTTATGATCTATATGCACGAAAAGGTCAGTTTGCAGATATGACATGGATATGGTTGGGGTCTTTGGACATGGCGTTGCATTGGAAGGCGTGTCGGTAAATGTACTCTCTTCTACATTCTCCACTTCCCATCATTTCTCCTTCTACCAACCATTCTCTATGATCTTCTCCTCTAGAATGCCCAAAGCAAGACCGTTGAATTCGTTCAAGAGGACCTTGACTTCAGGCTTCTTGATTAAGCCCATGTGTGCGCTAATCGTCGCACTGACAATGTCGCGCAGGCCCTTGTCGTCATCGAGAGTGGTGGAGAATACATGGTGAGCGGCGACAGAGAACTTGTCGCTGTCCCAGAAGTGCTGGCAAGCCCTGTGGAATTTCTCGATGACCAGGTCCTTGAGTCCGACAACGTCATATTTGTCTGCAATCTCGTACATCTCGGAGTGGAGGAGGAGTTGATCGGCCTTGCCGTTGATTGAAGACAACGGAAGAGCTGAAGGGTTGCATTCTTCGCAGTTGAAGTTGGAACACGTGTAAAGATGAGACCCCGTCTTACAGTCCTTGTTGTTACTGCAAGTATGATGTGGACAAATGTGCGGTTTAGTGCAGGCTCTATTGGGATGGCTGCATGTGTGGGGAAAGTCGTAGTTGTACGGTTGCGAATTGGCATTGTCCAGTGGGCGAGACTCTTTGGCAGCCTGTTTGAACGCAGACAAAGTTACGCCTGCCCAACAATTGTTGTCAGGTAGCAACGGTTTATATTCGCCTCCATATAGGTAGTGAATTAAGAGTCTGACGGTGTCTGGCTCGTCATCAGGAAGATTGATGATACCACTCTCTGATTCCTGGGTAACCTCTCAGCTTCTGGTTCTCTCACCTTGCTTCAAATGCTCACCTTTCCGCCAAACTTCAGGTTGCGGGCAAAGAACTCGGCGCGCTCGCACACAATGGCTTTGTGGACCTTGTACGTGTCGTTATTACAAATGATGGTAAGATCAGAGTATGCGCCAGATTTGAGGACGCTGGAAGCGAGTCAGTGTGACGGCGTCATAGTAACGAGAGAGAATGGTGCAATGTTGAGACTGAACATGCCTTTTAAGTGAAGCAAAAAGTTGTATCTCAGCAGCCTCTGCCATTTCTTTGATTGTTCGTAATTGCGTTGCTGGATGAGGATGCAACACTAGAATAGTGAAAGATGGTTGCAAGTGTTGAGTATAGAGGTAATAGATTGATTCTACGGATGATTTGGCTGTATAGGCAGTACACTAGTGGTTGTGGCAGGTACCAATAACAGCATGACATGGCTCTTCCTTCAGCAGGAAGTATGCAGCGGAACACGATTCCCTGGAAGCGGCTTTTGGCGCGCTTACGAGACGAATGAAACGAAAGGTCCTTCAGTCAACTCCGAACAAAACGTACACTGACGTTCAAGGGAGCTTCAGCCCAGTGACAATCTTGATTGTATGCTAAATCCAGTATATCTATCAAGTCAAAGTCATAGTATCCTAATGCTAATTCTTATAGAGTTGTATCAAGGCGAGATTGGGCTGTTGATACGCAATTGCTGATCTGAATTATCCTCTAAACCTGCAGGGGATATAACCGAACTAATGATCATTAAACTACAACCTCGCCTCAACTGGCGCTCCTTGCGACTGAGGCTCCTGCGTCTGCCCTTGTCCCTTCTGCCGTATCGCCTCCTCAAAGATTTGCATAAACCTCCAAACATCGTTGAAAGTGTTGTACATTGGCACAGGCGCAACTCGAATGATACCAGGTTTCCTCTTGTCGCAGATAACACCGCCTTCTACCAGCGCTGCGCTCGCATCGTCAAAAACGTCTTCCGGGAGCAGAACACTTAGTTGTGCGCCACGGAATCGAGGATCTGTGGGTGTAATGATTTGAAAGGGGAAAGCGCCGTCCTTGATGTTACGTGCGGCGATCTGAGAGAGCAGGTGCTCAGCATATGCCGTCAAGAGCAGGGATCGTGACCGTAGGTCGGTCATGGAAGTCTTCTCGAAGACGCTGAGCGAGCCAGCTAGGCATGTGAGGTCGACGATCGATGGGTTTGAACATTGGAAACCTTGCGCGCCGGGTGTAGGAACGAACTTGTTGTCCATGAGGAAGCGTGATGACTTGTCGTGGCCGTACCAGCCCTTCAGTCCCTTGTAGTGGTCGTTGTTGCCGTGCTTCTCGTGGATGAAAGCACCTGCGATGGAACCGGCACCGGCGTTCATGTACTTGTATGTGCACCAGCAGGCGAAGTCGACATCCCAGTCGTGGAGCTTCAGCTCAGCGTTGCCAGCAGCGTGTGCTAAATCCCATCCGATGGTGATGTTGTGCTTCCGTGCATGTGCGGTAATGGTTGGGATGTCGAGTAGCTGGCCGCTGTAGTATTGGATACCAGGTAGCATGATCAGCGCCAGCTCGTCCACGTTCTCGTCAATAAGCCTGAGGATGTTCTTTGTAGTCATAATGTGTCCGTCATCCGGTTCAACCAACAGCATTGACTTCTTGGGGTCGAGGCCATGCCATTCTATTTGCGATTCGATTGCATACCAGTCGCTAGGAAATGGTCGCCACTCGCACATAATCTTGTGCTTCTTCTCCGTAGGCTTGTAGAATGCAGCCATCATCAGATGCAAGTTGATGGTCAGTGTGTTCATGGCAACGATTTCTGAAGGTGAGGCGCCGACGATGTCAGCCATTCTCTTTGAGCATCCCGCAGCCATGTCTTGGTATGGGGTAAGTGGCGAGTCCTCGAGAGCGGTAAAATGACCACCGACGGCGATGGATCCCCATGTCTTCAGATATGCGTTCAGGTGCTCGCCAACGGCTTTTGGCTGTAGGCCCAACGAGTTACCGCAAAAGTAGATGGCCTCGTCATCGGGTGTTGATGCTGGATTGGCGGTTTGTGCGTCATCTTTTAGGGTTTTCCGCTTGAGTTGCGCCTTGCTAGGAACAACAAATTCTGGTCGGAATGTTTTGGGGATCTCTGTGCTTTGGTCGAGAGAGTGCGCGAATTCTAACGATTCGGTATTTGCTGGCCACTGTGGCTTTTGGCCCTGTCGTAGCTGCTTGATTGCTGCGGCGGCGTCCATGGCGATGTATTGATGGTAAGGGTATTTGTCTTGGAGAATGCCAACAGAGCTGTAATGTTATGTATGAATTCGAGAGTACAGTCAGGCAGACGGCATCAGACTATATATGCATCTCGATCCGACGATTACGTCTCGAAGTAAGAGCCTTTGAGGCTTGCAGCAAACTAAGCTTGCACCTTCTCAATTGGGGTCGCGGACATTGTTCCGACATCGCTTCCGTCGTTCCGGGTTCCGACAAGCATCCGAACGCGACCGTGATTGCGCGTGGACCTATCTGTTCAGTGCAATAAAGCAGGAGTTCGCCGCTTCAATGCAGGACGTATCCTTCCGATACTCTTGTGCTACAATACTGTCGCTACTATTTCCGCAATGAGTCCCCATAAGATTCCCGTGCTCCCTTCGCCCGCCGCACTCCCTTATTACGGCATCTCAAAGAACGGCTTCTTGCCTGCCGAGTCACCATTGACTCGCTTACCGCATACCTACTATCAACCATGGGAAAAGATCATTGAGCAAATCCCAATACTCGTCGAGACACAACAAATACGGCAATGGGTTGACGAGTTGCCGGTTCTAGACACATCACATCTTTCTAGTGAGGCGGAATGGCAGAGAGCTCATTCAATGCTGGCCGTCATAGCTCAAGGTTACATATGGGCTGGTCCTGAGCCATCAGAGGTATGCCAGCATCAGCCCGGAATTGTTAAGACGTGAAGCACTAACAACAAACGTAGCGACTACCTCCAGCCATCAGTGTACCATTCCTGCGGACTGCTGAGTACCTTGAGGTGCATCCGGTGGCCACATACGCAGCTCTAAATCTATGGAATTGGACACCATTGAGCGAGAACGCCGACTTGACACAACCGGAAAACATGGTGGCGTTGCACACAGTGAGTGGTAGTGATGATGAATCGTGGTTCTTCATCATATCAAACGCCATGGAGGCAAGAGCAGGCCCACTCATCGAGGCCATGCTGGGCGCAGTCGAAGCAGTAGAGACCAACGATGTCACAACAATCATACACGCGCTGCAATACTTCCGACAGGGAATGCAAAGCATCGGCCAGCTGCTGGAACGTATGGATGAGCGGTGTGACCCACAAATGTTTTATCACACCATTCGACCCTTCTTGGCTGGCAGCATGAACATGGCCACTGCCGGTCTGCCCAACGGTGTCTTCTATGACGAGGGCAATGGAAACGGCACGTGGCGCGCATATCGGGGCGGATCCAATGGTCAGTCGTCATTGCTACAGTTTTTCGACGCGGTTCTTTCAGTCGACCATTCCCGGAGCGGCGGCTTTCACGCGGAAATGCGTGGCTACATGCCTGGACCCCACGCCCGCTTCCTTGACGACGTCGCCGCGATCGCAAACATCCGAAGCTATGTTAACAGTCATGGAGACAACGTTGAGCTCCTGACAGCATTCAACGAAGCAGTCGCAGCACTCAGCGGATTCCGCGACAAGCACATCGCTCTGGTGACCAGGTACATTATCATACCGAGTCGGATGGGAAAGCCAACGACTGGCCCTAAAAGAAGAGATCTCGCTTCCGCCTCGACCGAACTAGCTACCGGGAAGCCAAAAACGCAAGAATTGGTAGGGACAGGAGGTACTAAGTTGATACCATTCCTACGAACTTCGAGAGACGAGACGAGCGAAACGAAAGTCGTGCATTGAAAGGTGTTGAGAAAGAACTTTTAGAAAGATACCCGTGATGCTAAGGCATCCCTTCGGAGCCTATGGGAAGAAGTCGCTACCTGTCTGTTGATCGTGTATGGGAAACAGGGGTATGTCGGCAACAGATACGCCATCGAGATTGTGAGTGCCTGGTTGGAGGAAGTCTTGGAGACCTTGGTCGTTCTCGCTCGGCCATGGCATGGCAAAGAAGTCGGCGTCGTATATAGTCCAATCGAGTGGCGCTGCGGAGGACACATGGCGCTGAATAGAATCTCGAGAAATCAAAGAACCAGGGCCAGGCTGTGCCTCGCATTCCTCCGTCTGAGGTTGAAGACCAGTAGGCTCAGAAGGCAACAAACCAAACAATTCAGATGAAGCTTGTTTTCGTTTTCGTCGCAGATGCAACTCTCTCTTCTTGGCATGTGCGGTAGTGATCTTAAGTAGCGATTGAGCGACCTGCGAATATTGTCGCGCATGAGGGTCGACTTGACCAAAGTGATCCATGCATATTATCGCATCCTTGCAGCTGTCTACCAACATAAGGCCTGAGTCACCAAGCACACCAACTGCAAGAACGAGTGTCGCAGTGAAAAGCCAAGACCTAATACGTGTTAGCTGTGATTAATTTAGGGGAGGGTGTGGCTTACACTATCAGTGGCATCCTGCGAGGCAACTGGTTCGTACGAATGACAGCCAGTAAAGTATCGACCAGCGTTGAGGCTGCATCAAGTGCAGCATCCGCATACTTGCGCTTCTCTTGATGATCAGCTTGTGTGCCTCCACTTTTCAATGGTGCGCCCATGTATTCATATAACTCGTAAATGAGGAATGGTCGTGTGAGTAGCATTATGCCATAATAGTAGGAGCAGAGTGTGGAGCAGGCGCCCACTACAGCTTCGCGAGAGCGACGTCTAGCCGTAAGACCGGATAGTCTATGTAGCCATTTGGATGCCCAGTTCTTCAGTTGTCGCGAGACATAATCGGCAATACGTAAGGATATACGTTTGCGCGAGTACACTTCAACGACAACGCGTTCGATGATCATAAAAATCTGGACGCTTGCGTCCAGTACACTGACATCATCGGCTTCCATACCGTCCTCCAAGGCATTGTACTTGACGGTGCAGTCAACATCGGAAGTAGACGGAGGTCGACCTAAGGCATTGCTAGAATACGAGCGGAGTGATTAGCGAAGATTCCAAAGCAAGGTTATCAACCTCTTCTGATATACCCAAGAGGTTGTCACCAGGATTGTAAGTTAGACAGCGTACATAGCTAAACTGTGATAGTAGACCACAATGAAACTCAATCTGCTTCTTACCTTATTAGTTGATCAGTGACACGGATGCTCTTCCAGATGCGATCTCGTACCAGCTTGATGGTCTCTCCAAAGGAAGCGTTCACTTCAGTTCGGTGTATGCCGATTGCATATGCGGCGCGCGCAGCCAAGGCTAGAAAATGTTAGCGATCCGCATGTTTCGTCCTCCTGTTCGCATACAGAAATACAGGTAAGCTCCGTTCGGCTGAGATGCTCGGAGCATAAAGATCGCTACAAGCGCGAAACCTTGGACTGTAGAGACATTCATGCTACTGCACATATGCTTCAGAAGCAGATCCCGGGCTGTGTTGAACCAAGCTTCTGCCTTCTCTTCAAACCTTTCTTGTGCACCAATAGCAAGAACAAGATAAAAGACTGCAGCTGCGGCGTCGTCTGAGCTTGAGGTTCTGCTACTTGCCCAGGCTTTCAGTTCAGGAGCGAGATCCTCTTTCTGGAATAGCTGAACGAGACCACTACTTGCAGCAATGTATTCATTGACTAATGCGTCCACTTGATTTATATCGATTGGAGGACATGAATGTTGATCTGCTGATTCAGGACGCGCAATCTCGATGATGGGGTCGCGAGTGGCTTGGACAGTGGCTCTTGGGTCAACCTCAGATGTGATGAGGTGCCTGACTGTCTGTAGAAAAGACAGCGGAGCGCAATCGCCAATAAAGATTGACTTCCCTTGCGCGTCACGAAGGATACGGCCTTCAAGAGGCACTACTGTGTCTCCCTGCTGATCGTCTCTACTTAGTGTTGGGGAGAGTGATGTTCCAACATCAGCAGCTTCACGATCGTTCCTTTCCCGAAGAACGTTGTCCTGTTCGTCGCGGTCACGTTCATTCGGTGTATGACCTGCGGAACGAGCGTGAGGGCGGTGGATATCGTCGGAACGGGTACCGTGAGTAGGAGTGTGTCCGGCGGAACGCGTGGAAGGACGGGCATGATGACCACTAAACGTGCAAGTAGCCGCACGATCCTTCCGCGTACAATAAGCGCATGGTTGTTCGCCGTCGCATTTGACCTTTCTCTTCTTGCAGAGATCGCAGGCCGCAGCGACACGCTCGAGTCGACGCCGTTTCTCCGGACGCGTCGGCAGTTGATCCAATGGTGTAGACATGTCGATGATCAATGTAATATACCCTAAAGGTGTTTGCAGCCTTTTGCTTTTTTAGCATGTAAGTATGAGCCAGAGCGCGCTGCAGCGCTGAATGACGGGACTCGTTGGACCGTTTGACGGATGTTGTTCCGACGAGACTGTCGGACGGGAAATTTCGGCTGATAGCGGGCTTGGCATATTGTCTCTAGGCCGCCAGGGTGCGGGCGTCATCGCGCGCTCTTTCCGCGTGTGGCTGGCAGCATCATCATCACTAGACGCGTCCATCATCCGCTAGTCAAGTGCAGAACCTACGAACCATATGACCAGGTTGCGCATAGGCAATATGGCAGTGGAAGCTTGGGTGATAGCATGCGAATATTGTATAGAATCAAAACATGCGACGTGAAGCTACGGGATCTGATCGGTATGCGGCTCGCCTTCGGCCACATGCTTCACGACTCACTACAAGCCTCTTGCCTCAAGGACCCCTTCCTCATGTCCAATGCCCATGGTCCATACCAGCGCACTCAACAATTCTCCCTCGACAACCCCATGGACCTCCCTCAGGCCTCTCGGCTCAAATCCCAACCTTATCAACGCATTTTTACTCGCCTCGTTGTCTGGTCTACAAAAAGCGCAAAATTCCTTTTGTCCTTTCTCTTCTCTAAAGTAGTTCAGCAGTGCTGTTGCAGCTTCAGTAGCGTAACCGTTTCCAAAATATCGAGATAGTAAACCGAAGCCTACGTCTGGGATTGTTGGTGCTGCAGGGGCGGACGGGAACCGTGCATGTTGCATCGATACAACGCCGATTGGTACCAACCGTCTTTCCGAAAAAGGCAAGGTACTTTCTTCAAGTGCTGATATGTCCAAGGTCGAAGTTGGCTTCAGAGAGATGAGGTAGCGACCATAGCCTGTATTCTCCATTCTGTCTACACAGTCCGCGATGAACTTCCTCCCAGCGTCGCGAGGAGGAGTGCTCATTGCCTTCTCCACAGCGGCTGCAGGCATCTCTTTAGTGATACCTGGACTGAGCATCAGGTCGTGTATGAAGTCGCAATGCGCATCGTTGGTAGGTAAAAGGTGGGATATGAACAGACGGGGTGTCGTGAGATGGAAGTCATGGTCAAGCATCTCGAACGAGGCTGAAGAAGCTTAGTCGTTGGCCGAGCTGAGCTTCTTATATCTCCGTCTTGACGTACTGGGTGATGGCTGCCTAGAGATATGGCAAATGACTCAGATCGCTCGGGTTTAGCCTGGGGAACGCCCGAAAGCAAGAAGCTTGACCCATCAGTACCTTCGCTTGATTACCTGATTGAGGAAAGGCGTCGGCATCGTGTTCTCAGTCGCAGTCAGTGTCGGAATGTAAAGATTGAAGATGCATATGCTCGGCGGTTTCCTGTTAAGCTGAGCGCCTTGCACGATCTTGCTACTTCTGTAGCTATGATAGCGGGAAAGGTCCAAACAAGTGTCGGCGGCATCGCGTGTATGATAGCGAAACCGAGAGCTTTAGTTGTTGTGTTACTCGTGTGTAGATGCAATTGTATTAAACTAACTACCACCAAAACGACGTCCAGGAGTTTAATCAATTTATGGTGCCGTTTGCGTCGCGGTCGCGGCCGTCCGCCAGTACGCATGGCCTTCCATGGCTGGTGTGGTCGTCACAGGCACGTCGTCGTGACACCTGCCAAACCAGCCTTTCGAGGTACATGTAGTCGTTGGCTCACTAGACGTAGTAGTAGTTGTGCTAGTTGTGCTAGTTGTGCTAGCCGTCGTTTTGTCTTTGCAACCAAACCATCCGGGCTTTAGAAGTCAGCGAAGTGTGCGCAATCATGGAAATATATGAACTCACAGTTTGACAGGTACTTGTACTAGTACTGGTTGCAGTACTTGATGGGCTGGATGAAGTGGTCGATACCATCGTAGTGGTCTCATCACGGCATCCCCACCACCCAGGTGTCTTACACGTCTCAGTCCGCGTCCTTGAGGATGTAGTGCTTGTTGCAGTCGTGGAGCTTGTCGTCGCTGTGGTGTGGGTACCGTTCTCGAACTTCCACAGATAACAATCGACGCACCCAACGTCTTCTTCTTGACATATTGCTGCCTCGTCGTATTTCATGTACACGTTGTCAATGGCGTACCTGAGACTATGGGTTTGCGTGTTCTGTCTCCACCCCCAATCCTTCACCACATCATATGCACATCTTTTCCCGGTATGGCAGAGTGTTTCGAAAGCATATCCGCCGATTGAGCAAAAGCTCGTCGCGCCGTTGCAGGTGCCCATATATACAGGGTCAGCGGTATGCCCGAAATGAAAGCCGCCTGTATTCTTCCTAAGGGGAGCGACATCGCCGGCAGCTGGCAAACCCAAGCGCTTAGCTGCTAAGGCTTGCGGGTAGGCCTCGAATGTCACCGCAGGAATACCGTGCTGCAAGCCAATCAAAGAAGCCAGGACACCCCCCAAACTGTGTCCTGTCGTCATAATGTTCGCATCCGGGTAGAGTTTGAGGACCTCCTGATACAGCTCGACAGTCGCAGCATAGTATCTATTCGGCTTTCGTAACTCGTCCTTGACACATTGCTCGTCACAGCTGTAGGTGCCAGTTTGACAGTCGCACACTTTGCGCCAAAGATATGTCCCGCCTTGGCCGCAACAGCAAGAGCCGTACAGGTTGTCGTTTTCTTTGTCGTGAACTGAGGTTCCATCGCCTTCAAACATGGCTACAGTCGTTCCCTTCACCGCCAGAATGATGGTGGAATTGGTATCATCGCTAAACACGTGACCTCGTATGCCACTATCATCCCAGCCAAAAGGAACTGATGAATTGTAACGTCCGTCAACGTCCATCCATCCAGCGTCATCACGACCGACCTTGTATGCATCCTCGGACATGTTCGCGAAACTGATTACCGTGTTCTTGTCCGTAACATCCGGACCCGGTACATCTTCGGCGATCCACATGGACGATATGGGGATCTGTGCATCGTAGCCACGCAATGCAGGTCGTTCTATCTTCACCGGTGCTGTCTTGATAGCGAAGGGTCCGATGTGAGTATCAAGACCAGCTACGGCAAATCGCTCTGGTGTCACGTCGAATCTGCGTGCTCGTGGTCCAGATTGGCCAGCGCCATGATCTATAAGGTGGCGCAAAGTGAAGCCGTTTGGTCTCGTTGTTGTCTTAACTGTTGCTTCCGCTAACGTGGTCGGCTCACGGGAGTTGCCATAGCTCGTATAAGTCCAGAAGATACCGACAAGCAACGCGACCTGCGCGAGGATGCCAAAGGCGAATAGAGTGTTGGAGGGCCTGCTCCGATGATTAAGAGTCGAGTTGTTTGATGGCATGATGTGTGGACATTGTAGAGGAGGCGAGAGATGGGACTGTTATGATAAGCGCGTGGATGGCTGAGTCGCCGCCTTGCGCACGGCCCGCCCTGGCTCGTGATAGGAGCTACGACCAAATTCGGTTAGCATATTTTATGCTACGTCACGCGCCTCCATCCACGCGCACCTCTCGTCCGGCACGAACTGAGCCTCACGAATCGCGAACGAAGTCACCAGGCATTGGAACAACGTGTCATCGACGCGTCATATCTACACTCATCGAAAGCACCCGTTGTCGAAGAGGGCTTAAGGGACTACAAGTCTCCCAGGCACCCTGAGCGATCGATGCGTAGCAGAATATAAGCACGGTGCAATTGTCGGTGTCGAGTCATCCAAGCTCATGGTGGTGCGCTTTGAGCAGCATAGACTAATGCCAATAGGCTACTGGAGTGACCTGTAATAGCAGCGCACATGTGTCGAGTTTAGACGCGAGCGTTGAGCTCACCCCAAATGCAAGGCGTTGAGCCCTGGTTTCTATGTTGAAACAACATCCCAGATGTTGAAGCCTCATCCATCAATCCATTCGCACAATCATCGCTCATGGCTCTTTTCGATACTCTTCTTCAACTCTTTGATGGCTGCCGGCCCTGCATTCGACAAACTGATCGCCGCAGCCATCGCTCCACAAGCCACAGTAACGATATGACTTGTCTTACAACCATCTAGATATCCACCCAACACCTGCTCCAGCTCGTGACCTGAGAAAAGAGCGCGTATCTGCGTCGCGCCGGCATTTAATACCACTTTCGCATCGACTTGTGGCAAATTACGGGCAAGACTTGAAAGGAGTCCGTTCGTGAAAGCTGCTTCACCCGATGCGACAAATAGAACAGTACCACAATTCTCCATAAACAGCGACATGGATGTTGCTGCTCCCAGGTCTTCAGCGGGAACCAGGGCTTGGTTCGCGATCATCGGGATTTGAAGAGCGAGGCCAACTCCCATGGCTGTCAAGAGTTCGAAGCCAACCCAGTCTTTGATTGGTGTACTGGCGTCCAGGGAGTGTATCTTCGTATTGCCAACCACAGCAAAGAGTGCGCCGAGTAAGAAGAAGGGCTTGTAATGGCGCCAAAATGTGAGCAGTCCATTCGATATCATGGTGAAGACCGAGACGCCCATGACAAGTGGGATGAGCCGGATACCGCTTTGCGAAGCCGTGTTGTTGTCGACAGCTTGAAACTGAATGGGTAGCGTATACATAAGTGGGAAGAAGGCGCCTGCAAGGAACATGGCATAGAACAAATTGGCTGAAACCAATTTGTTCTTGAACAAGTGGAATTGTACCATAGCACGGCTGCCCATAACATACTCGTTGACCGCAAAGCAGATGAAGAGACTTGCGAAGCCCAAAAAACTGCCAATAACACGAGCACTCGTCCAAGGCATGATGCCTATCCAGTGCATGGCCAGAATGAAGCACGAGAAACACCCGGAAAGTAACACTGCGCCGTTAAGATCCAGATTCAATACTTTCTCGCGGAGAGGTACGTCTTTGGGCTTTTCGGGGTTCTTGAAGCAAAGAAACATCGTGAGCGCTGCAGCAAAACCGATCGGTAGACTGATCCTGGGTAGAGTCAGCGCTATGTTATACACAAGGAGGTTCCTATGGCTCTTGCGATATGCACACAGTACTCGATCGAGTGCCTCTCGTGGTGGCAAACCGTATGTCTGAACATATGATGCTAGGTTGACTTACCAGAAGCAATACCTCCATCCGGGGCCATCTGTCAAAGCACCACCCATCAACGGCCCTACGACACTCGCACATCCAAACGTCACACCCAGCACACCCATATACGCTGATCTGTACTCCGGCCCAGCAGTGATTGCGATGATGATGAACGCGCCCGTCATCACCCCACCACCGCCCATGCCAGCCACGATCCTTCCAAAGATCAACACCTCACTCGATGGTGCAGTTGCGCATATTACATTACCAATCTCGAACACTGCAATCGCACACATGAACGTGGCCTTGAGGTTAAAGTACTGGTAAGCTTTGCCCCACGCGGATTGGAACGCAGTGTTAGTGATAGAGTATGACGAGCCATACCAGGCTATATTGCTGATACTGCCGAATTGGGTGGTGATGCTCGGAATTGCTGTAGCGATGATTGTCGAGTCTAAAGCCGCGAGGAAGATGGAAAGGATAAGGCCGACTGTGATCAGAACCAAGCGGATACCACGAGGGTACTGAGGAAGCGGTGCAGTGGAATCAGATATCGCTGCAGCCGTTGGCGCTTCCACGGCTCCGAGATTGGCGAGCTCGATTGGTTCTCCGCTCATCATGCCGTACTTTGCGAATATTCTGTCGAAGAGTTGGAGCCTGAAAGACAAATCAAGACGACTAGAGTCGTATCAGTTTATAGATGCCCATAGGGTCTAGTGTCCGCGCTAGTAGCCAGTTCAGGTTAAACACCGGCATAAAAGCTTGCCTCGGTAGAGGCTTACTCCGATGGTCGACTCCGAGCTATTGTTTCCTTCACGCCTACAAGCATGAACGTGGTGATGCAATGAGCATCGAAATTGAACCTACAGACATTCATGAACGCAGTTGCTGCAAGTCTCACCTAGCAGTCTGAGTATACGTGGGCTTGTGTTGGTTACGAGCAGGAATACGAACAAGTTCATTTCTACAAGGTTGCATCTTGAAGGTATACATGCTCAATTAAGTTACAAAGTATTTAGAGTTAGAATAAAAAGGTTTTTGAAGGGTTCAAAGTGTATACCCATAAGGCAGGCTCTAGCACTTGGGGTAAAACCTAGAAAAGATGAACTCCTTTGTGTACGTGCTATTTTCAGACATGTCTCCAACACATTGACCCAATACGTTTAAGACAACACCGCTCTGAGGGTCTAAAGGCTTACGTCGCTACGCCATGCATCTCAAAGGTAACAAACTGCAAAAACGCCTGAGCACCAATTATCATAGCAGACATTGCGATTTCGTGACTAACCGTATGAATGAGCGAGGGAAAACAACATATGATTTGGCGGACTTCGCAAATCCCGGTCGCGCGAATTCGGTGAGTAACCTGAAAAGCAGATATGGTCGTTAGTGATGTGAAGGTATAGTCTCCGATGTACCATTGACGGATACCCCGTATCATCGTAACTAGACGTCGTAGGAGACATTGGTGATATCCGTGAGGCCTGGGTACTTTCAAGGGTATCATCGCGATATTTGTGCGTCATCCGCGGTCTTTGTTCGATCATTCGTGCACATACTAAGCGCTTGCCTGGGTGTCACCGTGGGCTGACGAGTAACCGTAAATTAACTGCCACAGAAAGTCCAGGGTGGTGGTGTTGATGAGTGCTGAAGGCGTGGTGAGGTTTGGTGGGGAAGTCCAGGTTGTCGGCCCGGGGCGCGTCATTGTTTGCAGCGCGTTTCGCGTTCAGCCCGTCCACTCCGAACCGGCACCCTCACACTTTGACACCTTGACGCCGCTTCTTCCCCCGAATCGTCAGCGTACGCACCAGATTGATGACGAACATCATGGTTATGACGCCCAGTATCGCTACAATGCATGCTAGTGGTGCTAAAATGGAGAATATGGAGAAGACATATGACGCCATGCCGAAGGAGTAATCGTTTGCAAGGGGCTCTGTCGCAAGCCCGACCTGCATCGCAGAGAGCACAATGGTAGTGTATGCGAACAGCGTAATGAGACTGTTGATGTTGTCACGCATGAAAGCCCCGTACGTCGTGCAACCGCTAAGGTAACCGCGAAACTCGCCCATAGTCAGGCGGTATATCCAGTTCAGCCGCCCGAGGCGCAACTCCCCGTAGTTGAAGCGTTGGTTCACGACTGGACGCGCTTCAAGCGAATCTACAGACGATGTAGTCGATGCGTCGATCGTGTGCACCTGTACAGAGGCGCGAACGACCTCGTCAACGAGCGTCAGCCACGCAGACCAAGTAATTTCCTTGGGAATGAGACCATGGTAGATGGCTAAGTTGTAGTCGACTTCTCTTTCGATGAGCGCGACATACGACAGCAAAAATCCCAGTGCAGTCTCGTACAGGTGCCGACGTGGGCAAATCTGCTCAGTCCAAAAGTCTGGGCAAAAGAGGAAGCGAGGCAGCGGTTTGAGAAGAATCAACGACGAAGGCGCCGACGACCAAACAAGATGCAGGTCCAACTGTTCCGTCACAATAATCTCTCGTTTCTTCACCACTTGATAATGAAGAGGCCGCGGCGCGGTTGGCAGACCCACCAACCAGAGCCATTCGTGAACCTCGTTCAAACGGCGAACATTCAGCTCGACATCCAGAAATGCACCGATGTTGTTGTCGATGCGCTCGATCTTGTAGTTCCTCCGGAACGTCGCTGGCAATAACGGAACTTTCGACTTTGACCCACCATCCAAGCTTTCAGTCCTTAGCGGCGCCGTCCGGAAAGGCACTGGGTACTTGATCGACTGCTATACGGAATCAGTGTGTTGACGGAGACCTTTCAGATTGCTACTGACCTCGAAGGAGTCAATCATCATGAAAATGACATCTAAGTCGTGAAGAAGGACTGCGATGGCAAGATGAAGACATGAGTTGGTCGCCTAAGCGGATTCGCGAGCGTCCGCCCCGGTCCCGCCCCATCGCCAACAGCCCCGAGCGCTCGATAATCTGCCACCAATACGGTTGTGGCCAGGGGGTTGTACGCCTGGCTGACACATCCGCTCCATATTTCTGTTTTTGGTAATTTTGGCCCCCAATATATTCGGCCCCCAAAGGTGCGAGTGAAGTCTGGATGCAGGGGGGCAAAGCCATGCGCGGGAGCGCAACGTTCTACAGACCGACCCTGAAAGTATTCCTTTGGTGATGGTTCAAACGTACGATAGCCACCAACTTCTAGTTTGCAGCGCAGTTCTGCTGCAACACCACAATTCACGATGGCTTCGGCCACGAAGGTCCAACATTCGAAGTTCGACGCGCAAGTCAGTGTCATCCTCATCCGTGATTTTCCAGCTATTAACAAGCGCAGTCGTTCAACCCCGGACTGAACGTCCTCTATCCCAGCGATGAGCAGGCAACATCAAAGGTCTCGACCAAACTCGAGTAAGTGGTCACAAACTGAGGACGGAAGACCGAAACTAATAACTTTGAGGATCATTGCTATTCCGGGACTAGGAGCAGATCCAGAATATACATGGAAGAAGAATAAAGTGCATTGGTTACGTGATGCGAACATGCTGCCCAAGAAGATACCGCATGCCAAGATCAGCGTGTTCCAATATCAGTCGCAGTGGTTCGGAAAGGGATCTGTTGACGAGCGCATCGACAATGTTGCAACGAAACTACTACATGGACTTGACCGATCTAGAGTAGGTGAACATGCTATAGCCACGAATACCTTCTAACACTCCAAAGGAAGACGCTAAGACGCCAATCATCTTTGTCTCGCACTGTCTGGGCGGCATCATCCTTGAAAAGGCCTTACTCATGTCAAGATCACGCCAGAAAGACTTCCCCAACGTATATCCCTGGATTGCAGGATGTTTCTTCCTCGGTACTCCTTTTCATGGCACATCCAGCCAGTCCAAGGCAATGGTTCTAGCATCCATGGCTGAGGTCGCCGGCTGGGGCACGCCATCAAGCCTACTCAAGGTGCTCGAGAAGGATTCCGAAATCTTGCGCAGTCTCCTCACGGAATTCTCTTATATGGCAAGAGAAGCCCAGTTTCGGCTATTCTGCTTCTGGGAGGAGAATGATAGCGACCTGGTCAACTACCTTGTGAAGGGAATCTCATGGCTGAAGAGCAAGGAGCGTATCGTTGACCAGTCTTCCGCAACAATCGAGTCGTTCGATCACATGTCTCTTATGTCGGATCATTTCCAACTCAATAAATTCCCCGGGCCAAAGGATGGGAATTTCACTGCCGTTTCTGATGAGCTCCGTGAAACAGCCAACAAGGCAGACAGCATCATTAAAACCCGTCAAAACATGCTTCGACAGGCTCAGGTCGATGATCGCACATACCATAGCATGATGGATGTTCTAAGCAAAGGCTTTGCCGACGTAGACGCAGCTGTAAAGGGTACTTACAGAGGGGCGAAGGGCACGAAACCGTCTTCCGTGCTCGAGATCGACAGCTTTCAGACCTGGAAGACCTCGTCTGCACATCCTATCCTGTGGATTCACGGAAAAGCTGGTACCGGTCAAGGCGCGATTGCCACTTCTGCCCTTGAAAACCTCGGACAATCGCCCGGTAAGAAGGTCATGATCATATCCTTCTTTTGCGACCAAGGCGATACGATGAGAAGATCACTGAAAAGCTTGCTTCAGATGGTTGTTCGCCAGATGATCGATCTGGACCAGGATCTTGCACGGCATCTACTCTCAGATTCTCGCAGCAGCAAAGACGCTGGGAAGCAAAGCTTCGATGCCGAGGAGATACTCAAGGTGCCGGCATTATGGGTGGCATTGCACAAAATGGCCAAGGATCTATCTCGCACCAATGTTTTTATCACAGTCTATGGAGTGGAACAGCTTGCAGAAGAATCTTTGGTGCAGTTCCTGCAGTACATGACGGAGACCTTGGACACCGAGGCTGCTACAAAGGATGCGGAAGAAACCCAAACCATCAAATGGCTGCTGCTGAATCGTAGCGGCCGACGAAACATCGAAAATTGCTTGAGACCGAGATCGCTAGAGATCAACTTGAGCAGTGCGGAGAACTCTGCACATATCAGCGACGATCTTAAAGCAAACATATCTGTCAGTGTCGATGAACTTGAGCTCCCGTCGTCTCTGGCATACTTTGTGAAGCGCCATATCTACTCGCGCGCGGAAGACAATTGGATCTATGTCAGCCTGGTTATACAGGAAGTCAAGAATGCTTGGAGTTCTGGGCGTACTCAACACGCAGAAATTCGCAAACTGTTGGAGTCTTTTCCATATGGTTTGACGGATATGTTCGAGCACGTGCGAAAGCGCGTTCTGGACCCGCAAGCTGAGGGTTACGAATACACAAAAGAGATCTTGCGTTGCAGGGTTTTGGCGTACGTGGCACCGACGATGCGTGAGCTGGCTATCATGGCTGGCCTGCCTTCGGAAGATCGGGATGATCTGGAAGAACTCAAAGCTTACATAAGACGCTGTGGTGCTTTCTTCACGTTGAGAGGCAACGACTGGGATCTAGACAACAGCACAGTAGAGTGGATCGACATCTCTGCACAAGAGCATCTCCGAAAGTATGCAAAGAATGACCTGTCTCTGGACCTCGACGATGTGCAACACGGTATCATCGCTTTACGATCATTGGAGTATATTCATCAAGCCATCGAAAACCAAGACACCTCAGAGAATGATGAAGAGCAAGAGGAGTCAGTAGAACAGGTCGATGTAGAAGAGGAAAAAGTGCCAGATCCAGCCAATGCTGACAGCAGATCAGTACAGGACGACGCAAGCGAACAAAGTGAAGAAGAAGAGACCACCGAAGACAATGATGCATCTTCTGATGTAGAAGAGGATGAAGACGAAGGTATGCTAGATGTGGATCTACGATATCCTGTTCGGTATTGGGTGGAGCATGCGAAGAGAGCCCCACCGGACGTCCTCGAGGAGATCGACTTTGACCATTCATTCTGGCGGCAAGGCTCAGATGCTCGCCAAAGATGGTGGAAGACCATAGAGGATGTTCATGACATGACAGATCAGAAAGACGTGTCACCACTCCACGTCGCTGTGATCCTCGAATTTCCTGCCCTGGTCGACCACATTTTAGATCATCAGGGGACTTCCGACGTTCATGCACAGGACTCGTTAGGATTCCAGCCCCTGTACTACGCATGCGAGAGTGGCTGCGACGAGATCGTTAATGCGTTACTTGGAGCAGGCGCCGAAGTTGACTTCTCGAGCAACAGTGCTAACCCGACTGCGCTCCACGCTGCATCGTCCAATGGCCACTACGATATCGTCAGCACATTACTCGACCGCGATGCTGACATCAATGCAACAACTCCCGATCAAGGAACAGCGCTCTATGCGGCAGCTGGCAATCTTGAAAACCGCATCGTGAAGCTTTTGCTGGACCGTAACGCAGACGTCAACGTCATTGGTGGACCTGGTCGACGAGCGCTAAACATTGCCGCATTTTCAGGCAATACCGAAGCCGTTCGTCTCCTCATCGAAAAGGGTGCCGATATAGATCCTAGTGAGGATTATCTCTATGGATCTGCACTTGGTGCAGCCGCTCGTCGTGGGCATACAGATGTAGTCCGGCACTTGTTGTCGCATTCGTGGAGCCCTAACCGCCCAATGAAGACATATGGAAGCTTTTTGAGTGCTGCTGCTACATACAATCATTTGGAAGTTTTCCAGGTGCTGCTTGAGAAAGAAGAACGAATTCTTGTGCTTGAGCAGGCACTGCAAGCCGCTGCGCAACGAGGCTACGCCCCTATTGTCAAGGCCATTCTGGACAAGGAATCCCAACTGTCAACATGTACCATTCGGTACCAGAGAGCTTTCTCTTTGGCAGCGTTCTATGGTCGGACGGAAGTACTCAAGCTACTTTATCCAAAGGGTATTGATCAAGCGCAACTGGATGAAGCGCTATACCAGGCCACCGATAACGAGCATGTCGATACTGTGGAACTGCTTTTAGACTTCGGCGCCGACCCGGACACGGAAGGACCAACCTACGGGTTTGCATTGGCCGCTAGTGCATACGACGGTACAACCGACATCATGAAAGCCCTCCTCGCCAAGGGCGCAAACGTGAACAAACGCGGAGGAGACTATGGTACATGCCTTCAGGCCGCTGCATGGTACGGCGATGCCGATAACGTTCAGCTTCTACTTGATAACGGGGCTCAGCTAAATACTGAGCCCATCGGCTACTACGGCAACGAATTGCAAGCCGCCGTTCACACTGGCAATGAAGAGACGATTCGTCTTCTGATCAAAGAAGGAGCCGACGTAAATGGTTTTGGCGGACACTTCTCGTATGCCATCATTGCCGCTGTCGAGCAAGGCGATAGCAATGCGACTAGAATTTTGCTCGAACATGGCGCTCACGTCAACGTACGAGGAGGAGAAGATAACTGGCCAGTAATCTCACTGGCGGCGTCTACTCTGCTTACTGAAGATTTGGAGCTGGTCTTGAAGAACGTTGCAGATATCAACGCAGCCTGCGCCAGAGGCACGACAGCCTTGATTAATTGCGCAGATTCTTGTGATGCGGATGGTTTGAGATTTCTTATCGACCACGAGGCCGACGTACACATTTCGAGTGAGAAGTACGGCACGGCCCTTCATGCTGCAGCGTATGTCTAAGTACTCCTGCTACATGAGAGATACTAATCTATTCCCAGTGCTGAAGGTGATGAGGACTGTTGTGAGGTTCTACTCGATGCTGGGGCGAACGTCAATGCTGTTGGAGGTCCATATGGAACACCACTACAAGCCGCTGCATGGGCGGAGGATATGGAAAGCGTCCGCGTTTTGTTAAAGGCCGGTGCCGATATCACCATTACCGAGCCCATATCTGGCGAGTATGGTACAGCACTACAGGCTGCCTGTGCTGCTGGATCTTTCGAAATTGTCAAAGAGCTGTTGCAGCATGGTGCAGCTGTCAATATCCGGCCAGCCAATGGAAAGTTCGGCAATGCATTATCTGCTGCCGCTGCTGGTGGATTTGAGAAAATCGTCAAGCTGCTCATCAAGCACCATGCTGATGTGAACGCCAGCGGTGGTCTACATGGATTCCCTATCCTAGCCGCTGCTCAGTCTGGCGATATAACAGTCGTTCAGCGCTTACTCGACAATGGTGCTAATGCGTCAGCGCTAGGAGGCCTGCTTGGGTCAACTGTAGCTGCTGCGGTTCGTGGGGATGACTTGGATGTCGTGCTGTTACTCATAGAACATGGAGCCGATGTGCACGCTAAAGGAGGCAAGTATGGAGATGCTCTCCAAACAGCAGTAATGAAGGCCGATATGGCCATCATCGACGAATTGATTGATCGGGCTCCCGAGCTGGTCAACCACCACGAGGGCAAATACCATACTGCTCTCATAGCTGCCTCCTACTTCAACCGCATGGATGTGGTTGTCAAGCTTCTAGATGCTGGGGCAGACTTTCGGGTCCAAGGGGGGATGTATCGGAGTGCCATCGCCGCGGCTTCCATCAGAGGGAACAAAGCCATTCTCGAGAAATTCCTTGCGATGAAGCCTCCAGACCACTTGCTGGACGAAGCTCTCGTCGAAGCCTGTGCCTATCGTCAATCGGCTTGCGTTGACGCTCTGTTGAAGGCAGGTGCTAACGTGTACACCCGGCATCCGGCTAGAGGGTTGGCGACTGAAGCACTTGATGCCCCAGAAGAGGAAGGACTTAACTCAGATTTGGAGGATGATGATGGAGAGGATGATGAAGACTCCGACGAGGAGGATGAAGAAGATGACGAGGATGACGAATGGGAGGCCGATGGTGTCTCTGTGTCGGGAAAGACTGACGAAGGCAGCGTCACCGACCTGGAACTGGAAGAAGAGTTGTCTGAAGAGGCGAAGATACGAAAGTTGTTGAAAGAGGCACAGGACCGCTGCAAACGTAATCCAACGGTGAAGCGCTTCAGAACCGTGAAGCGCCGAGAGGTTCCAGCGAGTCTCAGCGTTGGGATTAACCGCCGTCCTCCTGTACCACCATTGCCCTCGATGGCGGATCAACGTTCTTCTAGCGTGCACGACCATGCGATGAAGACCGAGTCTGGCTACGGTCAGTACCCTCAAGAGCCTTGGAGTCTGCCTTTCCACCTCAGGCCAGGTAATGTAGAGGCTCCAACTCATACTGCCAACGCAAGCTCTTCACCTCCAGTTCCATCTTATGCTGGCTATCCTGCCCCGTTGTTTGCTCAAGGCAAAACGCAGTCGCCATCATCAACGCCTGAGCGGATGCGATCACCCATGGAGCACCGACAACGACAATACTCGGCCTCGTCTCTAGCATCAGAAAGACACGACTCAGCCGGATCGATACCTAGCATGCCTCAACCTAATAGGACGGCAAGCGCGGATCACGGACTCAAAAGACAAAGTAAAGCTGTCAACCGCAAGTCAGTCGCTAACATGGAAGCGCTCAGCCGCTACCATCAACAGCGGCAATCAACCTACATGCCACCCCTAGATCAATCAATCTCACAGCACGACTATGCTACGCCTAGCCAACAGGTTTCGTCCCCACCACCTCAATACGGAACCCCTCCAGTGGCTCCGCAAGACAGCTATACCGGAGCTCCGAACCAATCCTACCCACCGCCGATGCCACAGCGACAATCGCAGCAGTTCGTTCAACCACAGCAATGGATGTATCAAGGGCCACCGCAGCCACCGCAACAGCATTATTCACCCCACACCTCGCCCCCACCACCTCCACATCCGGTGCAGCACTCTTATGTACCCTATCCTCATCAAAGTGCAGCGTCATCCACAACCTCGTTCCAGAGCAGCCAGTACACGAACACTGGTAGCCAGCCGGCACCCTGGGATACGCCCAACTCGAGTACTAGCACATTTGGCAATGCACACAGTCAGGGTGAGGCGCAAGGGAGGAGGTGGGCCAGTGGCGGGTACGATGGGTCGGGATATGGATGAGTGGTGATTGATGTTTGGATTTTTCAGGTGATTTAAGGACAGTATCCTTACTGGGGGTACGACGTCTAGCAGAGGAACGCTAGAGAAGTTCCGGATAATCTCATTGACTGGTTGATAAGGAAGAGGAAGAAAAGAAGAATAGACCACATGGAGGTTCATAGGTCTGCCGACGGCTGCTTTGAGTAAGAGCGAGGCTATTTTGAAGCCATCTCACTACGAGACACGATAACGGGTGAGCAAACATGGAGATACGGCAAGATGTCAGTAACGTGGAGCTAGGCACATAACCATTGAGAGCTTTTTGCTTGTCGTAGGAATATATCAACTAGTGACCACCTATGCCACCTTGCCGTCTCTAATCAGCCCACTCAACGTCTCATTCGCGACTGTGTATGCCCCAAATTCATCCTCGTACTTGGCCACCAATAAATCGCTGACCATGCGCGCAAACACGACCTCACCCCATGGGTTCAGATGCGTCCGATCCGTCCCGGTTGTGCCATTCTCACCCCAGTTGTAGGTATCCGCTCCTTTCTGACCAATCGCGTTCACGTAGGCGGTCGACGCCTTGTTTAGATCGATGACGTGCAAGTCGTTGGACTGGGCTACATCTAATGTGATGGCGGTTTCGTTGGACAAATTCTCGATGACGCGTTTTGTTGTGGTGTTGAACGTGCGCCGCGTTAGGGGAGTTACGAGGATGGGCGTGGCGCCTGCTTGCTCGACTTCGGAAGCAAAGGTCGCGAGGTTGTTGCGGTAGTCTGTTAGGGAGACTCCAGAGGTGGGCTTTTGGTCATTGTGGCCGAACTATCGTGGTGTTAACTATGTATTCTCCACCTTCTCTTCTTGTACTGGCATACCTGAATCGTCACGTAGACGTTGTAATCCTCCTTGTATGTGCCCATGTCCTTGGTGACGCTGGCCCAATCGCCGCCGGCACGGAAGGATCGCGTTGTCGCGCCGCTGTGCCCGTAGTTGTGCCCTGATGAGCCGGCCGCAACAGTTTTGGAAAGAAACTCGTCACCCCATCCGCCGTTGGTTGCTGTTGTTGAGTCGCCGGCCAGCAGCCAATATATGGGCTTCTCGGCTTGCCTGGAGATGGCCGCCGGTGCCGCAAGAGCGAGAGGAAGGAGGGAGAAAGGTGCTACGCGCATGATGAACGTTTGCGAATGCCTTTGGGTGACGGTGAAATGAGCCCTATAATGTGAGCTTGGAGCGGTTCATAAGTACGTTGTTAGTAGGGCGACAGCTATCCACGCTCAGCCATGAAGCCGGCGGAATGGAAGACATAGATCTTCCAAATTTGCGTTACGATATTGCATCTTCGCTTTGCCTGAAGCAGCTCTACAAGCGCTCGTGATGCGCGGAAGGAATTCCAGAAGTTGGGTGGTGGTTGTAGATCCCCGTGAAGCTGGAGTAGATGGGGAGGGAGTTGCGGGGTGCGCCGCTAATCGTCAGGCACCTCGCGGTAATGTCGCCCGAGGACGTTAGTAGCGTCACGGGCAGAACATTCTCAAAGTTCATACACTGATGTCGCATGGCGTAACTAACAGTGCAAGATTCTCGAATACCATTGTATAGCGGTTGGACCGTCGGTGACCGGTCAGGTAGAAAGTCTCGAAAGTGGCCTTACTTGATCGCTGCAAGGCATCCACGCTTTCAAATGCTGTATAGAACAAGGATTCAAAATGGAGAGGAAATTAGGAAGACAGTCGGCAATTTGGGTAGGCTGATCGCAGAAGCTCCAGCCGTATGAGAGAGCACAAACGGATGTACTCCAAGTCCCACCGGCACGGATGCGAATACCATACGACTTCCGATCAGGTCCGACCTGCTAGGCGGCAGCGCAACTCAAAGATTTGCGGGTGCCACCAGGAGGACCACTCTCCAAATTGTTTCTTGACTCCAAAACGATGCCTTTCAGAAATCAGATGGACGCCGCTGTACAAGCTTTGCCTGGGCTTTTCTCGTCCATCCTTCCGCCTGCACACCTCCTAGCTTACTCCACACTGCTTGGAACCGAGCTGTATCAAAGTTTCGTAATGACCAAGGTCGCATATCAAGCCCTTCCAAGATCAGCTTTTACGACTTTGCAGAAGCGTGTTTTCCCGGTATACTTCCAAAGCCAGTCCATCCTTCTGCTCGTCGTTGCTGCGACATTCCCGCCTCATGGACCGATTTCGATATTCCAAAAGAGAGGAGATTGGATAGCTTTCGCCATCGCTGGGGTCACTGCAGGGTTCAATTTGATCGTTTTTGGCCCCAGGACACAAGCTTTGATGATTGAGAGGGTCCACCAATGTAGGCATTACAGCGCGCTCAAATCAACATTTGATAGCTGATGAATGGACTAGCAACTCGTGACAATAAAGCACAGCTCAAGGGAACCATGAGCGACGATATGAAGGTTCTCAATCGAGCTTTCTCTAGGGCTCATGCAATGAGTATACATCTCAACCTCATTACGATTGGAGCCACGCTTTGGTATGGGCTGCGCTTGGCGTCAAATTTACATTTCGAGACTGGTTGAGCTTGGATGACAGTGGAACTCTCCGGGGGTTTCAAGGTTCAAGATGGTTAGGTAGTGAGCTTTGGGGATATCAAATAACTCGTAAATGGTGTAGAAACTGGAAAAGTTGTGGATCGATAAGGGCTGGTGTTCTATCGAGTGCTTGTTCAATATGAATGGGTTCGCATGATGCAGCGCGATGATTGTGTTAGCTTCATGGTCATCGATCTGGCCAACGGAATTCCACCTAGGTAATCTGGCGCTGATGAGTCATCCAAGGCGCCCAGCACTACCGGCGGCCGGATGTTAGTATTCGTCCCGTCCCGTGTTCGGTATGACACTCGCGCTCCTTTCGCATCTGCATCGATCCTGCGCCATCGCATCGGATGGAAGACACTGAACAACCCTCCGCTACAAGAGCGGGTACATCGCGAACTGCTCAAGCGTGCCAGCGATGTCGTAATCTAAAGACACGATGTTTGCCAAGCGCCCAATCTGGACTATGCCAAAGGTGTGCTCCATCCAATCAGCGTGTCGGCAGCCCAATGGTGTTCCCAGCCGTCACTCCACATGATACTAATCTGGTTCCTCTGAAAGTGCTAACCATACACAAGATGTTTTTCTGCCGGCAAAGAATGTACTTGGGCCGAAGCGCCACGAAGGACAAGGAAGCTGCGGGCGCCCTCGTAAGTCGTTGTCTATTCCTAATTGGTCTTGACTTATAGTGTTGGCAGCCGAATCGCGCAGGTTGAACAGAAGATCGATGGGCTCGTTGCTAAACTCGTCCATGCGGCTGGTGAGACTGAACTCACGACCGACTCTACAAGTGCAACACAGCCGTCTCCTGAAGAGACCCGAGCAGAGACGTGGCAGAAACGGGGAGTAATCAACGTTACACCAGGAAGCTGGATACCGGCACCATCCTTCGAGACCAGCACCTTGCAACATGAGAACAGCACTGAGGCTGTCTCCGAAAGTGCTGAAGTCGATCGACAGTACCTCGAAAGTCTTCGCAGCATACACAGATACAGTGATCGTGAAGATGCTCCTCCGGCTTCTGAGGGCTTTTTTAGGCCGTCAAGACGCCCCGAAGCACCCATTGAACACGAAATTGTTCAACAAATGTTATGTTCAGGTGAAGCTGACGTACTGTTGAACGAGTATCGTAACATGTCAGCAACGTTCCCTTTCGTAATGCTACCTCCGCAGATCACTGCTAAACAGTTGCACGAGCACAGACCTATGCTCTTACTGGCTGTCATTCTGGTATCATCATGGAAAGAACACACACGCCAGATGCAGCTTGATGGTGTCTTTCGCACAGAACTTGCTCATCGAACGATTATCCAACCCCGCAGGACACTGGGCCTAGTTCAAAGTGTATTGGTCTACTTGTCATGGTATGCCAGTGCTCATATTCCGTCAAAAGATGCTAATCGGTCTAGGTACCACTTCGTTTTCAGCCACAAAACACAGCAGATATTCTTCTTACACAACCTCGTCACAGGACTGGCGCTCGATATTGGTCTGCATCAAGATTTCCAACCCATTGGCTTTCCAATGCCCCAGCGGCCTAAAGCTCCACCGCCACCACCTGGAGAGTTGCGCGAGAGACATCGTGCTTTTCTAGGTTGCTATTACCTTTCTTCTATGTAGGTAGCCGCAGTGATACCTTCTTTGATCCTATGTTGACTTGAAGCAGGGTCGCTACAGGCTTACAGAAGCCAAACTTGTTGAAACATAACTCTATCATGTCAGAGTGGGCGAAAAGCTTGAAACAGAATCGAGAGTACGAGACCGACGAGACTATCAACCTACTCATATCATTACGGCAGATCGATGACCAAGTACAAGATGCGCTCTATACGGCCGATGGTTCGCAGCTCCCAATTTCCGATGGGCGAGCATTGATGCATGTTCGATTTATAGATGCACAACTCGATACATGGAAGAGAGAATGCGACGGTGTTGCATCACAACGACTCCTCGAACTTTCGTTCTCGTACGCTAAGATGCAACTACATAGCGTAGCTCTTCGCTCATCGCCCTCGGAGCTACCGGCGTCGGTACGTTCATCGCAAATCAACAGCTTGCTCTCGTCACTTGAGGCTGGTAAACGATTCTTGGATACACTCCTTTCGTTTCCAGCTCAAGAGTATCACCTGATATCGTTCTCGGAATGGATGCGTTTGCCCGCGGTCATTATGACGGTCGCCAGACTATGTATCCCCTCTGAACAACATGCCACTATCGGATGGGACACGCAAGCCGCGCAAGACAGGGTGCGCCTAGATCTCTGCCTTGAGTCGATCTGCTATCGAATGTCAACCTTAACGGCCTTTGATAAGACAAAGCGGCCTGAGACTGACTTCTGGTACGCTATGCAAATGATCAATGATCTGACGAAGAATTGGTACATTCGCAAGATCCGACCGGAGCGACCTAGCCAGACACCATCAATGCCTACACCCGGCGACTCAATCGAGCACAGTGTAAGCGAAGGCTCATGCCCTATCACTGGCGCTCCAAGAGTGCATTCAACCCACCATGCGAGCGACCGATACAACCACTTACCTGACACCAACTATATGGATGAGTTCAATGTAGAAATGCCTCTCGACACCGAGGCCAACGGCGAACCTTTTGCGCTCATGAGAAGTGCCGATTTCGACATGGGGCAGTTCTTCGATATGGCGGGGAGCATTTGGGGGGAGGATTGCTACAACAGCTATGCTGACATGTCGTTTGGAGGTGGTGCTCAGTTCTGATTCCCGGGCTTGAATCATCGACAGTGTGACACAAGCAGTCATGCGCGAATGGTTACAGCACCTTGAAGCTATGCAGGACATTGGCTCTCGCGGATGCAACACTGGCATCGCAGGTCGTTTGCCGACGAGCTCGTGGGCACGTCTCGAGGCCTCGTTCTAAGCAGGTGTAGCGCGATTGCTGATCCTGCGTTCTTTGTACAGAAGAGATGTATCTTTTATCTGCTGTATTGTAGGCATTTACGCCGGAAGTGTATTCATGCTCATATCTCTGTCCAGAGCAAATCGGCTTCAACCACACTCAACCTCATTAGGCACGTTCCAGTGCCAAATACACCTAGAAAGAGATCAAATGAACAAGGAACAATGTTCTTCGTCAGACACAGAAGTAAAGCATCGCGTACTTCCGCTTACCGCTAATTCATACCTTCCTTTCTGACACTAATCCACCAACCCGGCGCCGTCCAATACCAGTCCCAAGTTACCACCTACACTGCACCCCGCAATCCAGGTGTCAGTTTCAGATGCCACGAGCACGCCACGCGTGGTTTGGAAAGTTGTGCTAGTCCTTTACGGGCCGCGAGATGGTGGTGTCGCTTGGAAAAATGTGATTGGCTGTAAACGTAAAATTGTTGACGCTTGCACTGCTGGGCGAGTCGGCGATCGCTAACCGGTTTGCACGTGCAGGGGCCAGCCCGGAAATTCGTCGCATGTGTGACATCAGCTGGACCCTGCATTCACGCCTTGAAATTTAGGACGTTGACGCGTTTGGGGTGTATTCGCTATAACAGGTCGAAGATATATCTTGTGTGACGTACTCGCGGTTGTTGCAATTTGCAAGAGTGTTAATACTCGCAAGACCCTTTGCCTTTTTCTTGCAAATCACTATATTTGCATCCATCTACACAAGATTTTCGTCTCCCACACCCACTCGATTTGCATATTACCATGAAAGCATTCAAGAGCTTCGTGAACAAGCGTCGGCAGAGTTTCCAAAACCGCGGCAAAAAAGAGAATGATCCGGCACCGGCACCGGTACCTGCCAATGCCAACGCCAACACCAACACCGAGAATGAGAAGCGCGCAGCCGCTCCGGAAGCCAACGCTGACCAGCAACAATTGATGGCTGAAGCCGCACCTGGCACTCTTCAGTTGGCGCTGCAGAACAAGTCCAATTCCAGCACCGTATACGCGTACATTACCGGCCTTGCTTTGGAACGGAACAACACTCCCCTCTTTGTGAAAGCAGACGGCCAATCCATCTACTATCCAACAGCGCCGAAGGATATCCAGCAACCACTCCAGGCCGACGTCGCCATCCCACTTGGGGCTCCTGGCAACACTGTCAACGTCAGGATCCCAAAGATTGCCGGCGGTCGTATCTGGTTCAGCATTGGTGCAAAGCTTACTTTCCTCCTCAACCCAGGTCCTGCAGTCGTAGAGCCCAGTGTGACCAACCCCAGCGACCCTAACTTCGATATCAATTGGTCTTTCTGCGAGTTCACTTACAATGACGCGCAACTGTTCGCGAATATCAGTTATGTCGACTTTGTCAGCATTCCTGTTGGGCTCAGCTTGACCAACACCCAAGGCAAGACCCAAACAGTGCCAGGTATGGGTGCCGATGGTATGCGGAGAGTCATAGAAGAGCTGCGTGCGCAAGCCCAGCGCGACGGTCGACCTTGGGATAAACTGATCTATGAGCACAACGGACAGCCATTGCGAGTGCTGAGCCCGAACAATCTTCTCGTCGGAAACGCGGATGCATGGGGTAATTACTGGGACGGCTACATCCAGGCGGTTTGGAACAAATACCGCAATGAGGACATGATCATCAACACCCAAGCCGCAGCTGGCAACCTCAAGGGCCGTGTTCAAGGCAACGAGCTTCAACTCGGTCAAGCAGGAAACTTTGCTGCTCCTTCAGCTAGGGATATTTTTACCTGTAGCACGGGGCCATTCGCGACTGGATCGAACCAAGCGCGCAATGCAGTTATCCCCCGCCTGGCTGCTGCTTTCAACCGTAGCATCTTGCTGAACACACCCGGTAACCAGTTCCCGAATGGCAGCAACCCAGGCCAGTACTACAAGGACCCGACGACCAACCACTACTCACGCATCGTTCATCAGGTCCAGAAGGACGGTCGTGGCTATGCCTTCCCGTACGATGACGTTGTTCCGGATGGTGGTCAGGATGTTGCTGGCACAATCTTCGATGGCAGCCCGAAGCTTTTCACTATCGCTGTCGGCGGCTAGTGAGCGTACACTATCGACGCGAAGTGTGATGGGTTGGTGATGTATTTACGATTTGATGAGTGCATATTCTCTCTATGCTTCTGTATATGCTTGTTCATAGACTTTGAATGACGTGGGGATTTGAGAGATGACGGGAGGGTATATAGTTGGCTTCTGGTATATATTTGATGATTAATGGATTTCGCATACTTGCTCTGGTATTCCTTTTCATGAATCGTTGCTTTTAGTGATCACTAGGCAGTGTGCACGTCCCGAGCTCTGCCGTGCCTGTCACATGCCAGCAAGTTGCTAGCGCTTACGTCACTGGTCTGGTCGTTTTAGGGGCGAGTCCGTCCCTGCCAGCTGGCTAGTTCTTCACCTACGAACATAGCGTGAACGCGCGACAGGCCAGATGGAAGTAATCGTTTCGTATCGGATCTCTCGAACACCAGTTATCGTGGACTGATAGTCGCCAAGTTCGAGCGGGAAATGACGTCACCGAGATCGCCAGACAGCCTGCGCGTCGTGTCGACAAAGCACATCTTTCCAGCCGTAGACTTCGACTTTCGTACCCCCAGGCCTTGGCTGCTTGGGTTTTACATTTACACGTTTTTTAGCTCCAATTCGTCTCGTTCCTTACTCTACAACCTGGAACCAATATTTCTTCTGTTCACCGAATACTGGATTTTATGACTGAAGACCTTCGAACTACAATAGCACATCAATGAGAACCGCCCCAAGCCTCTTTATCATCAAAGTACTATGAACAGAAGTAAAGCTGATGTTCCGAATTCACGGTTTGATCAATGTATGATGGGAGAATCCTCTGTGAAGAGACCTGGTTGAGCGTCAAAGGCCGTGCAGGAGCCTTTGACAAGTATCAATCCCAAGAAGGCAACCGTGTGCGCCTTATTTCTTGTCCTCTTTATGGATCTCCTATCAATAAGTAAAGTCCTGGCTCGGACGTACCTTTCTTGGCTGACTTGCTGTGTTCACCACCAACCATGGGGGCGCTGCTTCGATTGGTCTAGTATAAGACATTCTCTAGCTCGAACAGTTGACGTTATGGATACTCAATACCTCTCAAGAGCAATGACAGTATAGAGTACACCCGTGTTTGACCCGATAGAGTACGTCTTATCCCACATCGTCCTTGCAACAAAGCGCCATGAGTAGGGTCGCATTCACTACAGATGCGTCACGCACACACCACAACACGCGAACGGTCAGATGATCTCCAACCACAACGACAAACGACTGTTTGGTACTCTTTTGCTGCACCTACACGCCCCGACTAGTCGTCTTTCTGATTTTCGCCTTTCCAACCTCCGCGAACACGTTGAAACTGCGACCGTAACGAGGACGCATATACTCCGACCGCATCATGAGCTCAGCATCATCCGAAGCTGAAGGACCACAGACACCTGGAGATGTGGAAGGAGATCAACCAGGGCTAGAGATTGATGAACTGGGTCGCATCGGGGTTGCGAACAAGTACGCCACGATTATTGCATCCAGACAGACATACGGCCAGCTCTTGTCGCCGGAACAGAGAAGCCGCATGGAATTGTGGGTCGAGCGTCTGCCTCACGACTGGCATTTTGAGGACGCGAACACAACTTGCCTGATTGCAGTCGCAGTGTACAAAGACTGGCTAGATTGGTCAGAGTGGAAAGCATTCTCCTGGCTCGACAAGCTCACCAAGTTTGAGCGCCGCTTTAGAATTGCTGGGGTTGCGTATCACAAGATTCCGTATGCGCTGCGACATGCCTCAACTGTTACTAATAGCTACCGAATAAACCCTGTCATCTTAGTACGTCTGAGTCAAATCTTCGAGACCGATCGTCCACGTGCTCAGCAGTCATTCTTCCGCCCGTGGATTGAAATTTCCAATGCTGCCAAGGAAGTGTTGGGAAAATTGATAGCGAATAAGAATAACCCGGAAGATATCGATCGGCTTCGCATACTGGAGTCTGGATCCGAAGTTACGCTATCATTGCTAGTAAATTCACTGTCTAACTTGGAATCTGCATTGGCGTGGGTCGAGGAATACGTCGCAGACCTCGCTGATCGCTCCGACATTGATGGAAGCGACAATCTGGCCGCCAAGCATAGCCGTGAAGGAGGTTTGTTTCGGAGATGGATACAAACCTTCCCAGAGGTTGAGTTGGGCACGGTACAATCTCAATCTGAATTCACAGAAGGTTTCGTTGATGCTGTGTCCAGGGATGAGGGTATTATGGAGTACAGATACTAGCGTGCGTTGGCGGAAGCGATGAGAATCTAGTGCTGAGTTTTGCAGCATGAGTTTGTAGGAATGACTAATGATACAGCAACTCATCCAACCCACAAGACTGTGTGAGTTACTATTAAATTCGCATCATGTCTGCGTTCCTATTCCTATAAAGTTCACTATCTCCAGCTTGCGATCGACATTTGCGATAGATTCAGAGGGACATTAGGCGATGAACAAGGCAAGCAAGTACACAGTGTCAACGACGTGCACATTGTTGTTGATGAATTTGCATAACGCTCGTTGTCGCAAGATCATAAGTCGCGTTGATGCGCAATCTCTCTTCGTTGTTCCTAGAACTGCTCAACCGGAAACACCCAATAAGGCCTTCGACCCGATCCATATTGTAACGAGGAATTGACTGGAAACTACCATCATGTGTCGGCAATGTACAACTATAGATCCTGGTTCGGAGGCGTCAGTCTCAATAACCTTTCGCGTCCGCATCCGGGACATTTTGAACCGCATCGATCATCTCCTACGGTGTTGCAACAATCTTGAAGACCGGTATAGAGAGGCAGGTATCGCTTTCCACAAAACCGAACGCGCATGTCGCCTTGCATGCGAACGGAACACCGAGTGGGCAGTTCTTTACGCCAACCTCGAAAAGGCTTTTCTTATTGACAGCTACGAGGATATCTTTGCTCCTCTCAATGACATGGTTGCACGTCTCATGCAACTTCGGACAAAAGTGCAGCATGTTCCATCGGCTGCTACGGCCGGCGAGCTCATGGTTACATTTTGGCATGACTTGGCTCCTCTGGCCGATGCTCTGATATCGGAGTTTGAGACGTTCAAACAGTACATCAGTAAACTTCAGTCGGACGCTTATACCCTACGGTTGTTTAACAAGAAGTATTTTCAGGTGAATGATTTGGGCGTTCATAACGCTTGGTATGATCCTGTGGTGGATATGATCAACAACAAACGAACTGTGCGGAGCCGTGTCGGTGAATTCACGCTGTTTGCTGACTGGGTTCATAGCTTGCCAGAGGCGCAGCGCGCCCTGGAGGTCCAAGCTGGGCATGATGGATTCAATCCTTCTGGAACTCTGTTCGAAGACAGGCTGTTTGCTTATTCGATGGACTTGATCTGGCGCATGAATGAGAGGTTCGTTGTCAATGGTAGATCATAGCAGCTTTGCAGTTGTTGAATGGCAACACGTGTTAACACTACCAATTTGAGATCACGGTGATTCAAACAACGGCACTAGCTAAGGGTGGATCGAGAAGATTCTGCTGCATGCTCAATGGTATCTAAATATGAAAGTAAGTTCTTCGTGATTTGTGTGACAAATGTTGTTTTAACATTTCCGAGGAGAAGCTAGCGGCGTGCTCAAGTCCGCCTCAAGCCATATAAGAGATCACCAAGAATTAGATAATAGATCATTATATAGAACCAAGTATTCGTCCAATGCTTGTTGAAGGTTGGAAGCAGTTTGTTTTGGACCCTTCCTTTTCTGGGCCGCATATGTAGCGGCCTGTGTTGCAATGTATTACTGTGGAATTTGTGGCATTTTCGAATGGCAGAATCCTAGCACAAAATGAATATAGAGGCGATTAGTCTTCTTTTTGCCATGCATCACATCTACGTGTAGGCGAGATCAAGCAAAGATTGGTAGGTAACGAGCAGCTGAAGTACGTATCCAAATAACGACCACGACCTTAGCCACGCCACCAAGAGCCATCGAGGCACAGTATTGAGAATCCGTTGATGTTTCCAGAAGTATTCTTTGACAATCACAATGGAGTAAGAACAGATGGTTGAAGCTAGTCGGAGAGCGTTTTCGTTTCTCAAGGTCTGGCGCATCAAGAGTCTGTATTTCTTGGATCTTGAGTCACATCCAAGGGTTGATTTGAATCATCGTTTTCCTGGTTCCAGTATCCAAGGAAGGTAGGCAACCATTCAGGATGTACGTAGCCCAGACTTTTGACGTTGACATTATACTGGATCGGATGGTGGATGGCGAAGTAGATCCTTGATGCTGCAACTAGTGGTGTGGCGCCGTCGTCCATGACGATGGGGATGGCAGCCTTTGCGAGCGGCACTTCGCCAGGTACTAGTGACGGTTGCGTTCCTAGAGAATAAGCGATGGCATGCTCATGGGGAACCACTCCAGGCTTGGCGGTGCCCCTGTTGCCATAAGAGAAGATCGGACTGTCAGATATCAGCCATGTGAAAACACTGGTTAGGAGTGGGGCTGTGCGTACACAGCGAAGCAGAATTCGCGTTTACGTTTAACGACAATGAATCTCCGGACCTGTGTGTGTGCGTATTCGTTGTATTTGACTTCAGAAAGACTTGTGTTATAGTCGGTGGGGTTCAGCCCGTTAACGGCATTAGCGCCCGCTGTCTCGGTGAAGAGAATAGAAAAGACCTATGAAACTGTGAGTGATCTATACTTGATCTTAGGCGTTCATCACCCACCTTTCCTACTTCAAAAAAACTACTACCTCTGACAAAGAAAGCTACAACAAGTTAGAAGGATGTTGACAAGATAATGGATGGATGCTAACCAGGATCAAGCAGCTCATAGTGGCTGCTAGGTTGTGGATTCTGTAGATTGTAGCTGCCCTGAATAGTTGCGCCCGTTGCGCCTCGGTTGTTTTCATAACTGACCCCGTAACCGGCAGGACCCGCTCCAGATGGTGTGATTGTTAACACACTGTCGGTGCCTGTACTCTCAGGGGCCCAGTCGAAGAATACCCAACCTTGGCCTACTTCTGATTAGCCGACGTGCATAGTAAGGGGCGGCCACAGACCTTCAACATGGTGTTTCCAGTAATAGCGCGAGTAAGTTGCATCCCAGAAAGTGTAAAGGTATCTTTGAAATTGCGGATTCCATTCAGGTTGCGAAAGTGCGGCTGACCGTGTACTGGATAGCACCAATGTGGTCTGATCGGGAGATGGGGCATCGTTGGTGTTCCGCTCAGGCGCCTGAAAATGTTGTGAATCTGTTGACGAAACTTCTTGAGGGGGAGTTTGATCAGTATCTGTTGGTTGCCCAGTGTTTGTTGGTTGCTCCTCAACAGAAAGAGGTTCGGCGGGTTCCAACTGTTCTGGAACTTGTGGAGAGCTAGAGAAGGTCAAGGCCGAATTCGATGACAAATTGATGCGATCGCTTTCTAATTCGATTGCATCGTTGGATTGACCAGAGGTATCAGGAGCAGCGATAGTGGGCAAAGCAAATAGGGCGAGTTGCTCCAGATGGTTTGCGAGGTGGCGTTTGAACACTGTTGGGTTGACAGTCAAATTTCCGTTGAGTATTGGATTGCCTGCAAGAACTTCTCGTTCTTTCAAACGCTCAACCCATTCCGTACAACATGGGCAATCCTTTGCAGGAATCTCATTAAGTGGTTCTCGAGCCAAACTCATCTCCGGTTCCCCCTCAGCATTATCGAGAATCTTGGCATGTCTCTCTTTCAGATGAGCAACATAAGTTTTCTCGCTGTAACTTGTCGCATCCGAACATATGAAGCATTTGTAAACCACGCGATGGCAAGAAATCTCATGCTGGAACCATGCATTTATATCCCCATAGTATGGTGCATCGCAGTTTGGAAACGTGCACACGTAAGGACGGAGATCAGAAAAGATGTGATTTCTCTAGACGCGATCGTTCTTGCACCTTTGTATTCGAAAACAGAAGGGGCAATTAAACTCCCTGCTGCTACCGATGCGCAAGTCGTCAAGCTTTGGGATGCGAAGAGTGGTAGATGCCTCTCCATTACCGTCCACTGAGCGGGAGATCGTCGTGTACGAAACTACATCATCTTCCGAGTCTGGCTCGCCGGCATGAAGTAAACTTGGATCAATTCTTTCGGGAATAAATGTCGTTGCTTTTGTGAACAAAGTTGGGTTGCTCATCGGCTGGTTCGTGGTAGAGACTTGTGGTTCTTCTGTGCGATCTTTTCCGTGTCCGTCTAACTCTCCATGGTGATCACGATTGTAGCTAAGGACCTGCCGCCTGTGGGTTATAGCTCTTCCAAGGCGCTGGCGAAGCCAGATGCGATCATCTGCGGCCAGCTTTCGATGCTTCTCGCCGACATGGGCAATATCGAACTGATTATCAATGTGATAACGTTTTCGGCTAAGAGCTTTGGCGAAGATATCGGAAGACTTTGCTTGGCGTATGAGAGTTGTCGCCCTCAAGAGTCGCGTGATAGTCACTTTGATTTCCTTTTGAAGCTCACATATCTCGCTGATGTCTTGAATATTCTCTTCTCTGCTATCCTCGATAGCACGTGGCAGGCTCTGTGCATCACCGGCAGTAATGCCGAGAAGATCTTCCGCCGCTTCATTCAAGTCACCTAAAAGACTTGAAATATGAGTGAGTACATCTTTGGCCCCACTCAACCGTGACTCGACAGACATAGGCGATTCAGGGCTGTGAAGGCCTCCGATATCCCCAATAAAGAGGTTGAGCCTGTCTAGGTCATCGTTCACCTCGTTCTTCTTGATGAGGTCATCTCTGCAATCTGACTGCGACAATGTGGAGATAACCCTTTGTAGATTCTTGACGCAATCACGGCAGTGGTCTGATATAGAGGGGGTCATGTCAAGTTGGTGGGGAAGCTGACGTAGGAATAGCTGCCAAGATGTCGTGAAGACCTACAGAGGCCTAGATTGATAGCGGTCTGCGGGGGAACCAAAACGCGAAAGAAAATCTCGGGAGTTTGAGATGAGTAGCGCAAAGACTCGGTTAACGTTATGATTCCGGCGACTATCTGCTTAGTTGGTATAGACAATCGATATTGTGGGTGTCGGAAGTGAGACGAGGCTGAATATGGGGCGAAGAAAGCGGGGAAGCGACCTCGAGAACCTCGAAATGTTGTGCTGTCCTCCTTTTGTCTCAGCCGTACACTTTCAGTCCATTTCGCTCTCGCACAATCGAACAGGAGATTCGGTGAGCGCTTAGCTCAGATCGTAATGAGCGGTCTAGAGGTGGCAGGCGTTGTCCTCGGCGCCTTTCCTTTACTTCTAGCCGCCATCGAGCACTGGCACGACATTGCAAACACATATGAGCTATATCGCCGGATACGAAGGAAATACAAAGAATGCCAACACGATATCGAATACGAAAAGATCATCTGCGGACGGAATCTCGAAGCGCTCTTAACCCCAATGTTACAGGACGCAGATGAAGTTGACAGACTCGTAGCGGACCCAGGTGGTCAAGGATGGAGTGATCCGGCTTTACAGGAGCGACTGGAAGAAAGACTACATGGATCATACCATGTGTACCGAGAAATCATTACCAAGATGGAGGACGTTGTGCTCAAGCTCAAAAAAGAGTTGAGTATCGATGAAGGCAGTACACCGAGCAAACTCTCAACGCCAGAACACCAAGGAGATATTCAGGATGGACTTTCAAGCCCCCAAAGATCTGCAAACTCCTCGAGAATTTCTGGTGCAAAGGAGACTTGGAAATATCAGAGGTTTCGGTTCAAGTTCAGCCGCCGAGAAAAAGAAAGGAATGACCTGTTTGATGAACTACACAAGTGTAATAAGCGCTTGGATAAACTCTTAAGCTCTAGCGACAGAGTTTCTTCATCTCGAGATGTAGCGTCCGGATATGTCAAACAAGTTTCGACGATAGACAAAACGTTCGCAAGGATTGCGAGCAGATCTGATCAGCTTTTCAAAGCCTTGAACGATGCTTGGCAGTGTTCGTGCCAGGCACATCACTCTGCCAGTCTGCTACTGGAGCATCGGACACTTGCAGAAGTCTGCTTCGAGATTATCCTCATGTCTATCGCCCCCAATGGATACGAATCTCCTTCGTGGCGCTGGAAACAGCTCAGTTGTGGCCATAAGCCAAGTTGTTCGGTCATCTGGAGGGAAACCGGTGCCACATCATCTGCACAGCTCCCTTGCCGTCCAAAATCATCAACTTTACAGATACCCAGAGTTTCTATAGCGTCACCAGCTCCAAGATACAAGCGAGAGGACCCACTCTTGGAACCAAGCCTACCCAAGATCGTCTTAGACTTGATAACGAATGACAAGATAGAATTGTGTCAGCGTTTAAGTGACAAACACTACGGAGAATGTCTGGCAGTCATTAGCCATAATGATGAGATCTTCCATCTCCCTCCGACAACCCGAGATAGCCAACCTGTTGGAGATGCCCCTACCACGCTCGATTATGTACTCTCCCACAACTCTGAAAATGGTATCTCCCGCGTTCAACGCTACACCATCGCACTTCTTATTGCCTCATCGGTCGGACAGCTTCGTTCTACACTCTGGATGCGGAGTGGACTCTGCAAAGGGAACATCATCTTCTATCCTCGCAAAGACGACGACCAGGTTCTTGTTTACAGTGAACCTTACATCAGGCGTAACTTCTCACGTGCTGACTCTCAGTCGTCCCCTGGCATTTTAATGAATGACTGCAACTTTTATTCTCTCGGTATACTACTTTTGGAGCTCTGCTTTGGTCGTAGACTGGAAGATCATCCTCTACGCAAAAGAAAGCCAGTTGCCAATGACCTTGAGACCAGACACGCGTTGGACCTGGTGGCTGCGATGGAGTGGAAGGAAACTGTAAGAGGAGAAAGTGGAGACTGTTATGCCGCGGCTGTCAATTGGTGCTTCTCAAGCGTGCAAGATGGGGCAAAGGGTTGGAGAGGCGATTTCATCAGAAATGTGATATGGCCGTTAGAGATGTGTATTAAGCACCTCAAAACCCCCATCTCCGTATGACGAGAAGTTGGCTAGAAAGGTTCTTGATGGGCTTGGATTTCAGCATGACTCTCCAGCTTGGCAAACAGTACGTAGTCTCTATATTTCTGTTATGATTATATGAGCGTGATAATGGCTAAGCGCAACTCGAATACGTAAGATAGTGGTGAATAGAACGCTAAAAGAACAGCAGATTCGTATTTGTGCTCGTTGCAAGAACAACATGATAGCAGCAAGCTCTGAAGGCCCAAGCTAGGCTCGGTCATTTCAATTCTTTTGCGTTCCTTTATGACGACAGGCTGTTTGCCTATTTTATGGATCTGCTTTGATGTGCCAACCAGGTATATGCTGCTGATATTGCAGTGTAGCATGCGACACTTCTAAGATGTTCCTGTCACTATCTGCCCCAAACCGATGCATGATTCGCATTCTTGATAAGGGAAACACGTGGCGACAAGATTTGATCAAAAACGATGGACCGTTTCACTCTCGACTTGCCTTTGCATGGCGCTCCTTGCCTAGACAATCCTCGAAGTTCACAATATGTAGAGAACTGCACCGCAAACTGGAGGTAAAGTAATGGATACGTGATGTGATGTTCGATACGTACAATTTAGAAGTGTCTGGGAGATGAAACGTTTGAAAAACTCTAACCGAAAATGTCGTTGATTTAGACCCAGGAGAGACAATAAATGTAATCGTAACGTATCATCTATGCAGATTCAAAGAAAAGGTTGAGACGTATAATTGCAGAGTAAAAGAAAGTTCCGTGAGTTCAATCTGGATCGTCACTGCTGTTGGGCTTCGTATCCTAGTTGGTATCGTGATTGGTTGGATCATAGGTCACCTCTAGACCCTGTCCGGGAGCATCCGTGTTCTCCATCTTCCAGTATCCAGAAAAGGTAGCCATCCAGTCAGAGTGTACGCAGCCGAGGTCTTTGACTTTGACGTTGTACTGGATCGGATGATGGATGCCAAAGTAAATCCTAGAGGCTATCGCCAGCGGCTTCTCGTTCTCAATCATCTCGATCGCAATGGGAAACTTTTTAAGCTCTTCTTCGCCTGGAACTAGTTGTGGACTATAGCCGTACGAGTAAGCAATTGCATGTTCGTCTGGTCTTACGCCTGGCTTTGTAGTAGCGCGATTGTTGTAGGTAAAGACTGGTCTACGAACATTAGCTTGTGTAGAAGCAAGATTAGCAGTGAAGCTTACACAGCGTAACAAAACTCTCTCCTGTGCTTGACGACAATAAACCGTCGTACTTGAGCGTGTGCCAGTTCACCGTATCTTACTCGAGTGAACTGGGATAGACGAGACAAGTCGCCGTTATAGTGAGTCACGTAATTTGCAGCATTCGTGCCGGCGGCTTCGATGAAAAGAATGGCGAACATCTGGAGCGATGGTAAGTACAGGGATTATGGTCCTGTTGAGATGCATATACCCTTCCTTCTCTAAAATAGTCGCTGTGCCTGACTTTGAAGCCTGTCGATGTCAGTTTTGCCCTTCGATGCTGATAGTGCAATGTTTACTTTGGTCCAGCGGCTCGTAAGGCACGGGGTTGCTCGTCGTGTAGGAACCCACAACTGTGGTTCCCTCTCTACTGAACAGATTACTTGGTCCTGCTGGTTGCCCGCCAGTATGAACGACAGAGTCACGGCGGGGATCTATGTACGGTTGCACAGGCACTGGGTGTACGGGCAGCCAGTCGAAGAATACCCAACCCTGTCCTACTCGGTGATTAGCTGATGCGCATGTTAGGGGAGGCATGCACTAACCTTCCACATGATGGGTCCAATAGTATCGGTTGTGCGTCTCATCCCATACTGTATGAAGGTACCTCTGGTACTCATTGCTCCATACTGGTTGTTGCGACATGGCTCGAGAGGTGCCACACAGCACACTTTGCGCAACAAGTCGCGAGTCGTGCCACGCTGCAGTGCAGGGTACTTATGGACAGATAGATGACTGATCATGCAGCAGAGCCGCAAAGAGGGGCGCGCCGCGACACCGCGGTAAGTCGTCTAACGTGATTGTCATGATGTCGACGCGACCCTCCTACAGATGATTGAGTGATACTGTTAGATGCGCTGGCTCCGGAAGACCGGGGCTGCTACAGGCTGGTTATGATTGCATGTGCCGATGCTAGGGCGCTTGTGGTTACGCACTAGCACGGATTCCACCACGGTCCGCCGCCACATTGGATGCTGCTTTGACGGAGACACAACCAATTGGAATGGCTTTTGTACGCCAGCTGCATTCTATCAGCCCCCACCGATCCGACACACAGATCCCAGTATGGAACGGCATCAGCCCGCGGGCGCCGCCTTGTCACACATACTAGATTTATTACGTCCTTGGAGGCCGCTGCCCGTCACTCGCCACTGTGCCTCCTTCCCATCACACTTGATGTGCCAATGTTCACCCTAATGTTCAATGTCCGACGAACCGTCAAATCGCGATGTCAGTCTCATCGATGTCCAGGGTCATTCCAGCTCAGGTACTCCACGAACTCAATTCCTACGCTGACGGCTCTGACCCGATCGTAGTGCTCGCCATAGACGATGTGACAACAAACCCCATAGTAGCTACCTATCAGCCCCATCCAGTCGATACATCTGCGACTTCCTGGGGATATGATCGTGATACTCAGCCTGCTACGGAGTCGGGCGGAAATAATGGTGCCGTGTTCCATAGCCTTATGCCTGATCCTCCTCAGCAAGCAGTGTACTTCCCTCCGCCTCCGCCTCCGCCGCCGCCTCCATTACATCATCCGGGGAATCTCGTGTCTTCACCGCTTGAGGCTCACGATGGGGAGTTTCCAAGTATTAGTGCAACGCCAATTCCGGAGCGGCATCCCTCCACTGAAGCGCTTGCCGATGAATATGAAAAATTGCGAGACTTTGGAGATGAAGTAGTGGGCCTTCGCTTTCGGGTAGCTGCAAAGCGCAAAGAACTCAGAGATGTGAGATTCCAGACAAGCGTCAAGGATGGAAACGTCTTCAGCCTCTTGCGCCAACATTCACTTGCAGATAACACGCCTTTTCCACAAAGCATCCTAGATGCGATGGATGAGGCATCAGCATTAAGGGACAAGCTGGGCTCTCTCGAGACGGAATACGATAGCATCGAAGCAGAATATAATACGCTAGAGTGGTCGCATACTGACAAAGAAACCAAGTTTTTCGAAAAACTTGTTGATAGTGGCTTTGTTGCAAATGGTAAATTTGGGCGGCGCAGTACCTCCATACAACATGATGACGCTTTCGTAACCAAGCTTACCAGCGATCATTTGGATTCTCTAAACAACACAATTCCTGCAGAATTAGAGCAGACTGATGATCCATGTGGGAAATTGATAGAGTTGATGGGTCTCGAGAAAGAGCTCTTTGACCAAGAAAGATTACAGCCTCGAGAGGACAACTTGCTAAACAGTTTTCAATCCTCTATCACTTCTTCAACCGAGAGAACAGAGGAACGGCTGGCAAGAACTCGATTTCGATCACTCCTGTTTGGCAAAATGAAGAGAGTCAACTCTTGGTTGCTGGATATCATCGAAGGGTCGCCGCTACAGAAGGGGCAGCTGAACGCAAGACTTGGCTTCAACACTGAGGATCAAAACGACTGGAGGCATATGAGGGAATCAATAGCTCAAGACGACAAGGCCAACATACCTTTCACTAATAACACACTCGTTTCTTCCCGATCCGTGAGTCAGGATGTCGCCGCAACTTCTTCAAACGTACCACACCCAGGAGATGCTGCGGCTGAGCATGACCGGATCACGTCCAGAGCCTTGGAGTCACAGGTACTGTACGGAGAGGGGCACGAAGCCTCTGTCAATAAAATTGACCGTGGAACTCAATGCAACAGCGACGGAGATCGAACGCGGTTGAATCTTCAGTCAGCACCGAGCACCATTGGCCGCGACTCTTGTTCATCGCAAGCGCAAAGTCGTCGCACATCATACAGCGATGGACTCGTTACAAATAGCGATGCTACATCAGGTCATTCTTGTCCATGTAAAAAATGCACGGGAGCTTCACCGTCGACCATGGAGTCTAGTTCGCCTACTACTCCTACACAGCGGGTTCGAGACGAATGCGATAACGACACCCCTCGCCAGCTGATTGATCTCAATGGAGGGCCTCAAGGGGATACTAGCAGGAATCCAATCCCTCCGTTGAAGCTCCAAAACGGGACTTCGCAGCGGATGACGAAGGAGAAATACCTTGAGCACCTCACTTTACCACCAAGCGACTTCACGGACGAGCTTCCGACTACGCCGCGGCATCAGTCTACCACCACATCATCGTTCTCGAAGAAACCATTATCTACTCACTCAGAGCCTGCAACTCTTTCACCATCCCCCATCATCGAGCCAAATACGCACTCGAGCAACGAATCTGCCCCATCAAACGACTGGTCCACGTCGACATGTCTCGCTATGTAAATTGACTTTTCGTGTCATCTATAGCAACAATCTCGGTCATTGCCTTGTTTTCTATTGTCTCTATAGATATTTGATCCATTTGTCTGATTTTAAAGCGCCTCTGTTTCTATAAATCGAATTTCTTATCGATATGATCGATATCTTGTACAAACAGTTATGCAGGCTTGAAGTACACACATTCTCCTTCGAGGCATATTCTCCATTATTCTTCTTGTCTTGGCCTATCTCAGCCTGTCTCAAGGTCGGACGAATCATCTACTTCAGTTATAGGATAGAAGCTTTTCTGAATAGCATGATGCCTTGCTCAGACCAGCCAGGAATTGCCTCACGACAGCGTGTCTACCGATAGGTTTGAGCCTTCATCATCCAGGATCTGCAGCCCCCGGTAGTACAGTCTGAACCTTGTTGTAAGAGCTGTGTCGCATACCTTGGTGCATTGATCGGAGAAGGCGTATCCAATCACATGTCAGTCGAGGCTGTCTGGGACAATGAGGGGTTTTCCGTCTCACATGTCATGCTAAACAAGCGAAAACTCATCTACGGGGCCTGTGCGGGTAAAAACTTTGTTTTCATGTTTATGGCTGTCCTACGCGTCGGAATGTCGTAACCCATGATGCATGTATGTATTCGAGTGGTTGAGCAAGCATGCCAGTCTTCATAAAAGGGCACCTGACGCACATACAGTCCACAAGCGTCATGCATGTATCAAAGGGCATCGCCGCTACGAGGACAGGGGGCACACGAAAGAGATGTTTTGCAGCCTGCACTACCTTATCATCAGCATACAGACTGCATCAGTACCCCGCATTCTCGATTCTCATTCCAACTGCACAGTGAGGTGGGCGGGAAACTTACGGAATGGAACAATAGAAAGCCAGCAGCTGCTGTCTCCTTTCCATGGCTAATGATAACAACGTAAAGTACTGGGCCACTCATTCCAGCCCGGGAGCGTGGGCCATCCGGTAGGCAGCTATTGGAAGGGTCACCGCGTTTGCCGGAGAAGGCAGCAGAAATGACCACCAGGCGCCACAGGGCCATGAAGCATGTAGCCGGCAATAGATAAAACCAACTGGCTGCAGGGTTGCTAGCAGCGAATGAAAGAAGCGCATCGACACATCCTGCAGCTCAGCTCAGCCTGCTGCGCTCAAACATCCAAAATCTTCGTCTTTCGATGTAGCTGCGACGTTGAAATAAAGTTGCTTCGAAGCGGGCGGCAAAAGGTATTTTTGTCTAGCTAATTCTGCACTCTAAGGTCCTCCAGCGCCTGAGGCAGTTTCCGGTGAGCTACGATGGACGCTTTGGACCGGCTGCATTTCCGCAGGGGATGGCAGCCGAGACTGAACGCGGGTAGAGCGACCAACGCTCGGGCGCATCCGACGCAGCGCGCCATCGCAAAACGGCAAGAGTAAGAGATGGCGTCGCATGCCACACCTGTCTCGCGATTCGTGAGTTTGGGAAAGGAATGTGCATGGGCGCGAGGCGTACGCTGATACGCTCAGAGATCGGCGATGGGAGTGCACGCGTACGTGGCGGTCGCGGATCGGGTCCTTTTCGATGGCTCTGCCGTATTTCAGGCAATTCCGGGCTCACGACCTTCCCAGCACGCCACATCTGTGGCCGCGATCCATTTGCCTACGCGTGTCAAGAATACAAGCGATCCGAAGACGATAAGATCACTTCGCAAGCATCTGTTACCTGCTGACATGACGTTAAACCTTGCTAACCAGCTTTGTGGCCGTCAAATACCCAATGCGTTGATAGAGCCCTTGATGCCATGGGTAGAACTTGGATTGTCTTACACCGTATATCCTGGCGCGTATCGTCGTGACCACCTCCGCAAGAGAAGTGAAAGGCCACAAATCTTCACTCTAGAGTCTATTCCCTTGTTCTTGCTACAGTTTCTGCTCTTCATCACTGAAACCCCCTACTATGTCTCAAGTACACCTTCAGTGCCAAGCCCTCAGGCATGTATTCTGTAGCGATAGCGTGGACGTGTATGGAACCATATGCTTGGGTATAAGATCAAAATACCGCGAACCGTCTATACTCAGCTGCCACGATCTATCGAAATACTCGGCTTTACTGTAGACGGCTGACAAGATGTCTTATCTCATGGTCTGCTTTGACTGAACAGAATGACCCGCCTAGCCGCAGTTGACGTGAAGGATGCAGCAACATTGTCATAAATCATCAGCTACCGGTTCATGCTGGAGAATTGGCACATACTCCATATAACACAAGATGCACTAGCAAAAAATCGCGTCGTGTCCGACCCACTCTTGGCAGAATTCGAGATTCCCGTTGTACCGCACAGTGAGTACACATTCATGACCTAGTCACACTACAAAAGAAAGACAAGAAGCGCGACGCGGTTCAAGTCTGGGATGCGAGTAGACGGAGTGCAAATGACAAGAAAGCGCGAGAGAGACTTTGAGGAGCATCATTCGCCAACTCACCGACGAAGCTTGAGGGACAAGGAGTAGCTCGCGTCAATTTACGATTGACGCGGATGAAGAACAGAAGGACTTGACGCGAATAATACAAAAAGATTGTAAATGTTGTACCAAATGAAGACCGTATTCTAGTGGCACTCGCTGTGGCAAATCTGTACGTCCAAGCAGAACGAATGACTCCTATTGCACTGTGGACTGATGCAGTATACTTGAACCCAACTTGTTCAGTCGTCAACAAATACTCCAGCCACATTTCTTTGTTCTTCGTCAACACTACCTCACCGCGAGCGGAGCTTCCACAGATAAGATGCTAGCCCAAGCTCTTGGATGAACGGTAGTGCTTCCCTACGTCATCGTAGTGTCATAGTGTAATAGAAACGGTAAATTCGGTTGAGCATCGCGAGAGGAGCTGAACCGATAGCAGAGGAAGTTGTAAGAGCTGCTGGCTGACTCAATCAAGTCAAGATTGGGAACATATCCATTGTCCGATCAACTTCGCAAAGAATAAGTGACATGACAAAAAGCATGGCAAAAGTCTTCTTATCATATAACATGTAGACCACGGAGTGAACGACTGTAGAACGCTATGCCAGTACGAACCTGCGGGAAATAACTTTCTTATGATGCAACAATAGAAGCAACTACCCGAAAGAAAATCGCGAGTGCAGAAGAACTACTAATAAAGAAAGAGACGGCTGTGTATGGATGTGTGAACTTGAATGAACAGATTGGATAAATCGAAGAACAGACAATGATCTTGGAGGCCTGCGTATGGTGCAGCCCTACCAAGTAAGATAGCATAGGAAAACCCGAGTGACATAGGGAAGAGTCGTGAAGTTTGCGTATAGTGCAAGACTCTCGGTTCCGTCATTCTGCCTGCATCGCAGCATCAAAGTATTCCTTGATTAGATAACGATGGCCTTCTACCACCATTCCCACGTCGAGAACTTTAACATTGTGCTCAACAGCGTATGCCTTACCGTAGTTGACACGGCTTTCCGGCTCAAGGTATTCACCTTCGGTCGATTGTACTTGGATTGAGTATTTCGTTAGTGCCTCACCTGGAAGCAAGTTGGGTGCGATTATCGTAGTATGAATGACGCCGTGATCACTCATTCTAAGACCCGGTTTTGCAGCGCCGCGACCTCTATAAGTTTGGATTGGGCTAATGAGATCGTCAGACTGATGTAACACAAGACATCTTGTAAGGTCAACGTACATGCACTGACTGAAGTCACCCTTGTTGCGAACGACAACGAATCGGCGTATCTCACTAAAAGCTGTCTCTCCATATTGTACGGTACTGAAGTGTGTTGAGTTCCGAGTCTTGCCAGGATTGACCTGGCCGGCAGGCTCTGTCCAAAGCATCTTGAAGACCTAAGAGCGCTCCGTTAACAGCATGGTTGCGTCAGTCAGTGAGTTGTACTTACCCGGCCACTGACAAAGAACGCCGCACGCGACGGCTGCGCAACTCGCCGATACCCTAGCACACGTAAGCATATGTTGATTTATGAATGTATGACGTAGTTTACTTGTGTCAAGCTGCTCGTGATTGGAGCTTTCGTTGAGATTCGTCTGGATGTATCTTCGATCTTTGCTTTGTATAGTAGATTGTACGTCGACGGGAAGAGAAGTGACTGATCGACGTGGCCCTGGATACTGCGAAAAATGTCCTGTCGCCCCACTTGGTGTCGTTTGATGTGATTGTCTTGGCGAAGAAGGCGTGAAAGGGTAGCTAGTCTGAGCTTGATAATTCTGTTGTAGGTATGGTGAACCTCCTGAAGCAGTTGTGATCGAGGCATGAGCAGAAGGATATGACTGAGGGCTTGGTACACCGTATGGTTCTGTCGTATAATTTGTTCCTCCTTCTGCCCCATCCCTCGAGCTACCTATCCCCGTCCCATAACCATATTGCTGTTGTGGATAGTTGTCTACCTCACCCGTTCTCGTGTCATGACCAGACCCCGTGGATCGATGCAGTTGTCTGCTCGATGATCTCTGATCATTCGACCGAGATGGGTATGTTGCTGCGTTTATATGTGAAGACGAGCCGGAGCTCTGTTGAGGATGCTGCGGTATGAATGGCACCGGTACGTTGACTCCTGTGCGTGGTGTTCTGTCGTTCGATTGAGAACCCTTCTTTTGTATGCATAGTGTTGTACTGACCTCGCAGTATTCTCGTAACTTTGCGCTGTCGCAGGCGGTTGCGGGGTAGCAGGACCCGTCACAGGGCCCGACCAAACAGTATCTAACACTGTAACACCATCGTCTGCCAGATAATATGAGTAGTGACGGTTATGTGGTGCTGACCATGTCCAAGGTCCGTAGCTCGGCATAGCTACATGTTCGCGACCTGGTGAGCGGAAAGTAGCAGAGAAGGGTTGGAGTATGTCTTATGCCAGTGCGGGGCATGTCGGAAAAGAGGAAGAGCCTCGTCGCCGGAAGAGATGCCTCATCTCGATGTGGCGTCTCTGCAGACTCAAGCTTGTGACTGACTTCATATGAAAGTCGGGAGTCGCCAGTGCGCGGCTAGAGCGCTATGTAGACCTCGGGAGAGGACGATGCCCAGGTGGGGCGAGCTACAGCGGGAGCCCCGGCCGTGTCTTCGCTTAACCCTCGTGAAACCAGTTCTACTACAACTCTTAGTTGACCATGTCTTGACCATGCTTTACTGCTTCACTACTTGGATCGCACAAGGTATAACACAAATCATTCCTGGCAGTGTCGCCAAGCGGATCAATTCGTATATGCTACGTTCCGCGAAAGCTCTCAACGACGCGCTGACCGCACAATTGGCATGTCGGCTCGTCACGATGTTGTAGATGTCACCACGGTATACCAGTGAATCATAGAAGAAGGGTACCGGGCTAACATCGGAAGGGTCAGTCAACACGTCCTGGAGAGCCACATGTCCTGATCAAGCGCTCTGATCAAAAGTGCTCTGCCCGTGAAGCGAGCATTGATGCACTTCGTGATGATGAAGCTGACCCCGCTCGCGATGATACACCAATAAGGCCCGCGCCAGAACCTCTAATTTCATGTCCACTTTGCGCACTTAGGAAGGGAATACTGAAGAAAGTGCGCTTTGATGAAGCATGCGGGCCCATGGAAAAAGAAAACCACGGCGAAGACGTGGTGCCTGTTGATTCGGCATTGCGCGACCGCCATGTGGCACAGGAAGTTTACCATGAGAGCTCATTGAAGCCAAAAGGTAGTCAGATCTATCCATCAATCCTACCGTCACTCGCACCTCCACCGCCACCGCCTCCTCCTCCACCACCGCCCCCAACGGATGCGCCCCGGCCTCCTACACTCTTCAACAAGGCTATTGAACAGGATGAATATTTGAACGCAGCGGCCCTTCGACTGTACACTAGCTTCATAGATGAACTCTCAGAGTTCGTCCTACAGCAAGATGAGGTGATAAGAATGCGACTTGCTGTTCAGGAGAGGCGGAAGGAGCTACACAGACTAAGAGAACAAGTTTCCAAATGCGACATGATGCTCATCAACTGCATGCGCGAAAGAGTCAATGGAAGCCTTTCATCGGACGACCGTACAATGCTCCATCTTTTCGAAGCATCACAGGCGGCAAGGGATGAGATCGGGCCTGTCGAATCAGAATACGAACCATTTGAGATCATGTTAGGGTCCAAAGAGCATCAGCTAGTCGAAAATTATGCCAAATTAGAGGGAACCTTCGATCATTTCTTCCGACTCAATACAGCACCGGTGACTAAGCCAAAGGAACCATCTGAAATCGAATATGAGGCTTCGTCGGTGGCCTCTGCTGACAACGAAGATGCTGCTTTTGGAGACACTGAGCACCTGCATGGAGCTCTGATCGGGGAGAATGTTGGTATTGGCCAACTGCCAAAGCATGCTGCACAGCTCATACCAGGCGCACGAAAGCATGGGGTGTCCGGTGGTTCACATAGAAGGACCGTGTCTTTAGGATCCACCGACATACCGAGACCTCGCAGCAGCGGTTTTGCAGATGAGCGGACATCATTCAATCATTCGACAGGCACACTCAATTTCATCGGTATTTGGATCACTGATACCCTGAGTTTGTCCGGGACTGGTGCCATGCTTCAGGAACGACCTGACGATGAATCAGCATTCTCTAGGAGTAATTACATCGACATACCTGACGCACTACCAGATTTTATGGAAAACTACCCCGTCAACCCGGGGCTCGAGGAAGGCAATCCTTTGCTCTTGCTTGGCGAGAGCAACGAGACTCGTAGCATCCTTAGTGACTATCTCGTAAACTTCGAAAGCACACCTGACAGAGTAAACCGCTGGATATTGCACCAGCTTCGGATTTCACCACGGGAGATATACACGCTTCACAGAAACATTGCGGAACACATGGGAGAGCCATTTCACGAAGCTTCATCAGTACTCAAAGCATGGCCGCATGACAGTCTTGGTCACGACAGTTCGTACAATCAAGGATCAGTCGAGTTTGAAGGAAGCTATCAGAACCCACAAGCTCTTGGGTACCATGGAGCATGTCCTCCTGAATGCCGTGATACACACGGCTGGCCAAACAACGAAGCGTGGCTAGTGCATCAGTCATCCACTTTCTCTAATGTAGAATTTACACCGAGTTTGCAACATCAGCATAGATCGGAGTCTATCAAGCTGAAGCAGCATGAACTACTATCAGGCCTTTATGACGAAGACTGACTACGGCCTGGGTATGACGGAACGAGCCAGCATAATCTAAAAAAACTAGAATTTGATATTCAGAGAGCTACTTGGTAGAACCTGTTTCGAAAAGCTCAAAGCCACCTGCAACATAGTCATGATATTTTGGCTTGTTGCAGTACACAATATGTTCTGTATCATATCATTGCCGAGTTACTTGTTAATGCTGCTGGCCGCCGATACTGCTTACCTAGTTTACATGGCTTGTGGCCGAGCCAACGTGGATTCAGATCATCCCAGAATGTTTGTATCTGAGAACGGTTCTCTAGCCACAACATGGGTATCCGTAGCCATGGCCTGGACCTCTACGCATGACTTTGTTGATGTGCATATGTCCTGCAAGCCTCCTGCAAGTGTATCTAGTCATGAGTCATATATGCATTAGTATAGCTCCCTCTCATATTCGTCCACCAATGAATGGCCAATGGCAGAGCCGCGCGCCTTTCGACCGCGCTCAGACCATTTTCTCAATCTGGAAATCACCCATTTATCCTCGTCACCTTATTATGTCTATCTCTTTCGCGATTTTCATCTAACTGTTGGCTACCGCATTCTCAATCTCGGTCACTTCACTATTGGCAATCAGGCTTGAGATGCATTCAGCCGTTCCTTCAGCCGTATCGGATTCGCTCACCGATGTGGAAGACAGCGTACAGCTCATTGGTCTATCCATTCGGACTTATCGCCACTAAATGACATCCAATAACCGACCGGAAAAACACATGTATGACCCAAATCACCTTATTGAAGAGGTGCCTCACTCTCAAGGTTGTTTTTCGTGGAACAAGTCGTCCGCCCATGCTGTGCCGCCAATCGGATGAGAATAAGCAAGTACCTTGCCCTCAGGCTTGCCTGTGGTTTGTCGTCACGAAGGGACGCACCTTCAAATGGAAAAACAAGGCATAAAGGCACATGGTTATCCTTTCTTGAGCGGGGTTGTAGGGCAACAATTGGTAGAATGACAACGGGCAGGACAGTAATGGGCTTACGTATGCTGCAGGATGTAAGTCACACATCGGTTCCCTGCTGTTGGATCGTCTCTGGTCTCCAGCTCTATCATATGGACAGATTTATGGTATGAGTGGGGCAGACTGCACCTCCAGCCTTGTAAGGCGCATGCATTGCTTTGATCTTAGCCTTTGGGGAATCGTTAGAGCGGCGTGTGAGACGGGAGCTAGGCACGCTCTTGCAGTCATGGTGGGTCAAGTGGGGTCGCAGCGGACCGTTGGTACCCACCGATGGTGTCGTGCATAAAAAAGCAAAACAGCGATACTTTGTCGTCTTCTTCTGTCTCTGTTCAGCGAGCAGTGAAGTGGGGGAGTGACAAATGCGAATGCAAAATCGTGCCATCGACCATTTTTTGCCACCAATGCCATTCGGACATCATCTTCAGAGCTCATCTTAAATACGATACTCATCAAGACAGTGTTCGTGAGCTTTAGCAAACTCCTCCCATATTGAGCATACCGCGCGGCTACCCATCATCGATACCGGCTGTGATGTACCCGCCGGGCCTGTACCACCGGCACTTGTCATTCTATCGGGCCGAAAGAATGACAGCCGTTCATTCTTCGGGCTCCGATATGCTGACTTCTAATCAGGAGAGGTCACGAACCTGTAAGCAGACGCCCTGCTGATCACCAACCGCGTGGGACATATCAAGTTCCGCCCGACAGAGTGGTCAAGACGCAGGCTGAGTGCAAGCCCGCACGACGCTTGCCAATAGTGGAGCGTTTGTCCGACCGCCTTTCTCACCCGCTTATCAACATGCTCAAGTCGGAGTTTCAGGTGGTCTCGGATCGAATGGCGTCCCACGCTGATGAGCTGACAGATGCATTGAGCTACTCGACGCTAATATACATGAACCAACCACTACCCGACAAGGAGATCCTAGGAATCGGAAGGTCTTTCCGATGGTGCGGCGCGAAGATGAAAAACGTAGCATTACCGCTGTAATTTGTTAAGTAATACACTATCGAAACAATGATACATGACATGGGTCAACAACGAACGCGGGAAGACTGGCCGAGAGATCATACGGATGACGTCTTGTCACAGAAGCGAGCAGACTTACTACACCACTAGGCGCTTTCACACATGTGTGGTTGGATGGTATTCCCCGATAGAAGGAGAGCTCTTACTCCGCTTGTTCTTAGAGTAGGAAAACAGACTCCGGAACCAAGTCATCGTATTTCTACGGGCTTGAGAGGTGGGCCGAAGATTAGGCGTAATTTGATCTGCTGTCGGGTTCAGAGCACCTTTGATGGCTGTAGCGGGCAGCGGTGTGAGTGGTGCGCAAGGACTTGGTGAATCGGAGTGCGCAGTGATGTCGAGGTTTGGTTTGTTACAAACAATCTTGCCGTAGTGAGAACTGGGGGGAAGCGATGGGTGTAGGTCGACTGATCTGCTTTGATGCGTCCGGTCAAAGTGCCTGTCCATCATCATGACTTCCGTCATCGATGCAGCGTCGTCGTGCTCTTGTGCAGAGAAAGATGTCTTGTTTTGACCATTATGCTCGGTTGCCATATCGCAGCCAGTTTGATGGGTACTTTGGACACTATCTTTCCGTGGTGACATATCTCCAATGGTAAGACAAGTACATTTTGGCTGATGTATGCCCATATCCGATAAGACACCGCCCCTGAGTACGTGCTGTCGCTCATTCAAGCCGTTCTTGATTGAACTCATTATTTGATCTTCATCTCTAGCCTTCATTCGTTTCGTGATGTGATCGCTTGGTGGTAGTGTAGGTGACAGAGGCGCTATAGTTGGAGTATCTTCACAATCTTGTCGTGGTATTCCATGAGACTCCGGAGGTCTCGAGTCCACGGTCGCCAATTTCGGAGGTTGTATGTTACCTTCCAGTTGATGTTGCATCAGGAGAGAAGACGTTATGCTCTGTGTGGAGCTGGCGTCGCAAGACCCAGGCTCGTATGAAACTTTACTTAGGGAAGCTGAATACAGCTCGCTGCTGTCTCTGATCTCACTGAGACTGTCTTTACTCCAGAAGCGCGTCGCTCGAACTCTCCAATCAACTTCAGCTGAGCTGTCTATCCCGTTGTCTTCGAGCGCATTCAAATACAGGCGTTTTTGAACGGCACTTTGCTTGAGGTGCGTCAGAGACCATTCTCGTATCTTGTTTCCTACAGCAGGACTACAACGATTGAACGGAGTTGCCTTCTCGGTCTGTGTTCTCCTCATAGGGGCCGAGAGACTCGATTCAGAGCTGAAGAGGTGCGTGGAATCCGAATATCGCCTGGTCGGGATTGACTCATTCAACGCTAAAACCAGCTCTTCCATTTTGGTTTCCTGTGCTTTCGTTTCTGGGTTGAAGATGCCAAGTAAGACATTTCTGTTGTCGCTCGTAGAGGCCGTTACTTGATCTTCACGAATTTTGTCTTCTTCAGCAAGAAACGCTTCATTTTCACCAGCCCATTCGAAATCGTAACTTTCCCTTTGTGGCAGCTTACCGAACTCCCTTCTTAAGGTCTTTAACTCTTCGATGGCTGGATGTTTTCGGCCTATTAGCGCCAGCAAAGATGCGCTCATGCTGACATGAGGCATAAGAGGCAAAGACGACGTCCAAACATGTGGAGGAGGTGGGGGAGGCGGTAGTTTCGACACTTGACTTGGAGACAATGATCCCACCGGGCAAGGTGGTAGATCATGAATTGGCCGTTTTGACACAGTTTCGGATGTTTGTCCTTGAGGAAAAGCAGGGTTGTTGAGCTGTGGACTCGACAGGACCCTGTTGATATCGAATTGGTAAAATCGATTCTCATGGTTCATAAACATCCATTCTGCACCAGTAAGATCCTCCTCGTCCTGTAGATAGTCCGCCTCTGCTTCCCCAAGACCATCGCGTGCTTCTCTAACCTTATCATATGCTTCGAGGAGAGTAGACGGGAGCTGTTCGCGTTGATTGTTGACGAATTCCCGTACATGGTTCATGAATCTGGCTTCGGCACTACCAGCGTTAACCCGTTTCTGACGAACCTCGCCAGCCGCTGTCTTCACCCTTTCTCGTTGGATCAGCAGCTCCTTCCTGGTAGAAGATAATAAAGTTTGTGTGTTCGACATTTCTCCCAAGTATTGGCGGATGAGAGAGGCTAGCGCGTTGGATTGCCTAGTCGGTCGTTCACCAAACGTAGCTTGATGTGAGGTTTCCATAGCGTTACGATGAGCGACTCATGAGCTTGCATATGTGTAAGGAAAGCTATGGGGATGGCTATTGATATGGAATGTTCCCTTGCATAACTGTGGCGGGAGGGTTTCCTTGTTGAGAAAGAACCCTTAGATCACTCAGCTTATGCCTTCGAAAGCATCAGCTATGTTCTCATACCGAAGTTCGAAGGTAGGCGTACGTGGTCACCATATGGCGTTGCGTGCTACATAAGGGGCAACGCAAGACATGTGTCGGCCATTCGGAGGCTTGAGCACGGAAAGGAGCTGAAGATGTCCAGCCGCTCATCATTTGTACCGTGGGTTGCCATGGAACAAGCAAATCAGAATGCAGCTCGATGTACCCATCCGGCCTGTTAGTGCCACGGCTGATATTATCGGGTTACTGGGTGCGGGATAACACAGACCGTTTTTGATTGGGTTGCCGCGTTTCTCATTTCCATACCGCGGAACCTGTCTAATGTGGAAGCTAGCAGTACACTCGCATACTCATCACGTACACGCTCGATACGCAAGCAAGAGCAGATGAAGCGCATATGCAGGTAAGTGTGGAGGTCGATCAGTTTCTCATGGCGCGCACCACACCATTCTCAAGTCGTCTGGTTAAGACAGCAGAGCCGCATCGCGCGACATGATCCCGGCTCCTACCTCTATAAATTGGGGCTCAGTCACCGATAATGGGGAAAGCGTAATCGACACAATCGCAACGCGTAGACCGACTCTACTGACGTGAGTAACACGAACTGCACGGAGTGTATAACCCTGTCGTATGAAAGCCCTTTGAGCGCCAGCAGTTGTATCCGGTAGTATCGTGCAACATGTCGACCAACAACTGGATATGGAGCGACCAATATCAGGACTATTACTATGTTACATATGACGAGTATAGTAGGTACTGCCACGTTTCAAGTTAGTTTCCCAGTCAAACGAACGTCCATTGATCCAAATAGACAACCCGGTTTACCACTGGCTCAAACAAACCGAAATGCGTCCTAGGCAAGATTCGGGATCACAGCAGAGCCATGCCTCAAACATGGCACAGATGCCTGACCCAGGTATGACGCAGTGACCCAACAAGTTAAACGGGTGTCACTAAAGTGTATCATGCAGCTCCACCGCAATTCCGTTCGTTGACAGGCGCTATCCAAGGCACGCCGCAAACCGGATGGTACGACCTTCTAGACTCGAGTAAGCACATCATGAGACGTCTAGGCGCTTGACTGATTTTACGGCTATCAGGCTACAGGATGAGAACTGGCTCTGAGGCCGAAAGTTTCTTCGTGCTCGGCAGAGTTTTTGCCATGCTGTATTCCGAGACTGCAGGTGAGACTTCACATCCGCATGCCTCCGACCAAGCGTATACCGTCGTGCGCTTCAACGAAAAGGTACATACCAATATCCGGCGATTCGTGGTGCTTCAAAACAACCATGGTTTTGTGTACGCTTGGTAAGGTTTGTTTGAGTATTATGCAGATATCTCGACTGATTCAATCCAGCCCCATTGGCACGTATGCTGGTCGCGGAACCCTCAAGAAAGGCTGCTTCCCCTGGGAACATGCAATCGTTTACCTTTCTGGAACGGATCCGGCAACATGCTATCTTCCTGGAGAGTACGAAGGCGGTATGGTTAAGCATCCCATAGAGATCATACCCGTTGATGCCTCAATAAGACTTCGGCCTGAATCCCGGATCCGTTTTGGGAAGATGTACCCCATCGAAAAGAACGTTAAAGTCAAAGACATCGGCCAGGTTCACCCGAGCCATCTAAGCAAGCTTCTCAAGTATTGGAATGAACGCGACCAGCCCTCGGCAGCACAGTATGCGTATCCTGCTGAGAATGCCAGCGTCCCACAACTCTCTTCGCTTTATTGAATACGTTCGCTGTCGCTCTTTAGTCTTGATTACGAGATTATGAATCTAACGGCCTTTGAAACAACCGCGAGCTCCGAGAGCTGCTATGGAGGGGAGGTGTTACGTTTCCGGGCTATCGTTATCGCGTCTTTTACTACCAAATACGTTATATAACCCAATCAGAGTATGATCTCACCCATGGGCTTGTCTTTTGGGCCCTTGCGCGTCGTGAACCATCGTGACTATTCTGCCGTCTATCAGAAGAGACATTCGCGACTGTCTTCCAGCGGGTTATCCTGCGAAGCGGTATGTAACGAAAGCCGCCGCTCTGCCAGTGGCTGTGTTCGATCGAGATGCAAGTGGGAGATGTATGCGCGGTGTGTCTAGTTACATCGTGGTGGTGGTGGTGGTGGTGGTCGTCGTCGTCGTCGTCGTCGTCGTCGTCGTCGTCGTCGTAGTCAAGATCCAACTTCGGTTTGAATGCGTAGCTTCATATCGCGTTGGTGACACTCACAGAGCGCTAGCTGATAGTGCTCGTGAAGTCGTAGAGTCGTGCAAGCGTGATGGGAGGACGCGCAGCGGGAGGCGACAGCCGGAAAGAGGGAGCTTACCGTGCCCGTTCAGTGGGTCGGCGCACCAAGCCCCGCCCATCAACTCGACCATGTACATCAGATAACGCGAAGTGAGGTCCATTTATTATATTTCGTAAAATTGATGGTAAACCTTCGCAGAGAAACTTATACATGTTTCAACGAAGTAAAAAACTATTTTATCTCTTTCCCTTACCCCTCGCGTTGAATGTCTTCAGCGGGTCAACCTTGCCGTTCCTTCGTACTACCCTCCTACCCTTGCCCTTGTTATATTGTTTCCTCACCTTCGGTATGTTCAGACCCACGAACCCAACATCCTCAGGCTTCTTTCCACCTGGCAGCAAATAGTCCGGGACGTGCTTGAGATGTGGTTGTATCCTTGCGGGGTGGTTCAGGGTCTGATCATGGCGGAGATGTGCGAGCGCTTCGGGGTTTTCTTCAAAGTATCGCGATAGCTTTTGCGACTTGGCCAGCTCCATGTGAATTTCCTTGATCCGAGCCTCGCGGATGGCGATCCTGGTCACCGACTTCAACGCATCTGCGAATCGGTATCTGAACGGTTCTAGGCGCTTCATGTCAAAGTTGTAGTTTTCCAGCTTCTGGCCTTCCTGTTGGTGCTTCTCCACACTCGCTAGTACCTTCTCGTCATGTTCGGACCCAGCAAATGTAGTTGGCTTGTGCTTGCGGTACTTATCCTTGGGGATGATGAACGAGATGGCAGTTCCAGACTTGCCAGCTCGTGCTGTTCGTCCAATACGGTGGAAGTATGACTTGTAGTTTCCAGGAAAGTCGAAGTTGATGATACAGCTGACGTTGAGGAAGTCAATTCCACGTGAAACACCAGAGTCCTTGCTCTCTTTGTCCTTTTTCGCCTTCTTCTTCGGTCGCGATCCTTCATCCTGTATGCCGACAACATCGGTCTCGTCACTCGCAATCAGAATGTTGTACATGTTTGTGTTGAATGACTCAACGATATGCGTGCGAGAAGCCAATGGGAGCTCGGAATTGAGCACGATGGCTTTGACCGCAAATTGTTCCAAGAAGAGCTTGACCCGGTATGACCTGTCCACATCGCCGACGAATATAATTGTCTTGCCTTTGATTAGATTGAGCTTGAACCTAAAGGTTGGTGTACCAGTCAGTATATGTTTCACGTTCTGTTCGTGCGACAGGACTTACATTGCGTAAATCAAGAGGAATTTCTCGTCCTCTGCCACCTTCAGTACGTATTGCTTCACTTTCTGTGAGTCCTTGTCCAGGTCTGCAAGCTTGAGTACAACGGGGTCGGTGCAGAGCAGGCTGCCGAGCGACTCGACATCAGTTGAGAGGGTAGCGGAGAGGACGATCTTCTGGACACCGACAGGTATTTCGCGTGCGATGTTCTCCATGTCCTCAGCGAATCCGTAACCGTTGATCAGGTCACCCTCGTCGACAACAAGTGTCCTGATGTCGCTGACCGATAGGTTCGAGCTGTTGATATTTGTCCATGCTCTGGCAGGTGTCGCGACGATGATCTCTGGCTTGTCGGCAAGGGCTGCCTTTGTAACGACTTCTGACTCCTTGCCCGCGATGTTGCGAACCCGAATCTCTTGTCCGCAGTGTTGTGAAAGCGACTTGGCGACTGTCGCGATTTGCAAGCATAGCTCTCGTGTGGGTGCCAGGATGAGGGATTGGCCCTTCTGCTGCAAGGTCTTGTGCAGGATGGGAAGCAGGTAGGCGCCCGTCTTGCCTGTGCCGGTTCCGGAGCGCGCAAGGATGTCGCGCCCCTCTAGAGCTAACGGTATTGCCTGCGATTGTACTGCCGTCGGTGATGCCCATTTCAGGTCGCGGATTGCTCTCAGTAGACGGGGTTCGAGTTGGAGTTCGGCGAAGGAAGCAGCGATGGGCACTTCAGGGACGGCAGCAGTCGCTGTTTTAGCCTTTTTCTTGTTCTTCGCTTTTTTGGTTGGGGTTACTGTCGTTGTGGCAGCAGTCGCAGTCGCAGTCGCAGTCGCAGTCTCGGCAGGTGTCGAAGGTTCGGGCGAGCTGCGGGGCTCGGATTGCGACTCGTCGCTCCATGTCTCCTCCGGCACGTCGTGCTCGTTGAGTTTGCGCTTCGCCATTGTGTGTGGATATGATGTCAAACTATGACAAGTGTTGCGATGTTGTCTCGTTGAAGTTTGCGTTATCCATAGATTCTCTACAGAACTTCTGAACTTTTTTGACGCTAACGCGGCAGGGACTTGGCAGGACCCACAGCGGAGGAGCACCTGCTGAACTCCGGTCTCGAAGCTCCTTCACCCCCACACGCCCCATCGTGATTGAGCTGTTTATCCATGGCATTTGCTCTGCAGAGATGCCCTCTATGAAGCGCATAGGTACCACATGGGATGCACAGCATTACCATACAGATACAATCTCTCGCCGACTAGATTCTGGCTATGCACTCGCCAGGAAGCCAGCACGAGACGCAAGATGCGAGCAGCATTCTCCGCCATCACTACTTAAGTCCTCGAGCATGACATGCTTGTCTTCCTCCGGCCAGACGTCAACCTACAATTCCAATCAAGCCTTGATTCGTCTTACAGTAATCGTCACACGTAGCCTGCGATCTTATATCAGCTTGTATTTTTCAACACATCACATATACCTACTCTGGGCATGCCCCTTCTCCCCCCATCCTGTACCATCCTCTCCAACGCGTCAACGTACTTCGTGATCTCGTCGCTGCCCAGCTTCTTCAGCGCCTCTGTAACAGCATCGATGGTATCCTGGTCAGGTCCTCTATCGCTCGTACTCATCAAGTCGATACCTGCGGGCGTGTCTGTGAACTCCACTGCTGTCGAATAGCTGGCATAGTACGGAACTTTGTTGATATCGCATCCCCAGACGATAATACTGTACTGGCTAGTAGCGCCCACAAGTATCCCTGTTCCTGCGTAGTCGAGCACAGCCGGGAAGTGAGGGTGAGGTGTATCGACACCATAGGTTGTTATGATGCTGTCATTGCCTGGGAATTGGAATGAGAAGAGATCATTCACAAGTCCGGTAGGGTCTGAGGGATTGATCGGCGTCGGGTCATATTGCACATTCCGCATGGCAGCGTACTGAGGATTCGACGCAAGGATCATCGACCACGGCTTGAAGTAGAAGCCAACGGGTGGCGCCGGCCATGCTCTGCCATGATGGTGGCCATGATCCGTAGTGTTGAAGGTAGGTGGTATGCGAGCCCGCACGCCTTCCGCGCCGAGTTCCCGTGGACATCCATCTTGGGTGGTGTAAGCAAGGGCACGGACCCCAATTGCGAGGAGTATCAAAAGCGACAACATCATACCGGTGGCTATTCAGAAGACTGACGGGGATCGATACCCTTCTATATACTTGGGTACTCCAATATCACATCAGATAATTTACCAGATCAGGAAAGAGGCCTGGAGCAGTTGCTTACGGCGGTCGCACTTCGGCGAGATGGACAAGCTCCGCAGGGGCAAAGACGCCACCATATAACACAAAGCGAGATCCGTACAACCCTGGCGTCCTTTACTACACCTTCCTGGTTGGGCGTCCGGACTGCTTCGACATCGACTGTAATTTCATGACCATACGAGAGCCTCTAGCGTAGGAAGGCACTGACAGCTACAAAGCCACAGATGCACACGCAGACCCAGCCCCAACCGTGATGTTGCCTCCAACAATGGCTGGGACCTTGCTAGAACCGGGAGATGAACTCTTCTCTAGCATCAAGGGGAAAGTTGGAAGTAAGATTCAGAACACCAAATCTCCTTGCCCCAACCACGCACTACAACATCGAAATAAAAAAATAAGAAAAGGTAGAAGGATACAATATAAGGCTGCGAGTACTTCTAAAGTTTTAGATTTTGGAAATTCGTACGTTGTTGCAGTGTTATAAGGGCTACCCACTATCAGCTTGTTTCCAACTTTCTCCTTGGTGCTAGAGACTCTTATACAGACTTCTTGCAACCGAGAGGGTTATGACACCATGAGTAAGCCGGGTGAGGTCGTAACCGTCGATTGTTTTTTTTTTGTGGCGCGGCGCCAGCATACACACCTCCTGCGTTGGATGTCAATGTCATTCGTGTAATGATCGCTCGCAATCGTACCTGTCAATTCTGCACGCTTAGACACGCATGCTAGTGAACTACTCGTGGCACCTCCGGAGTCGAAGACAGGGTCAGCCTATCTCTTGCCTGAGATCGTGTCATCGTTTGCTTGTGTTCTTAACAATGCGTGGAGCTTGAGGGACAACTGATACATACAGGGTGGCCGCAGTTCGAGGCCTTAGCTGCCGCTCCTCAACGGCTAGTGCGAATGGATGATGGTGCATGACTGGAACTGGAGCAGAGTTGTTTTTGTGCGCAAGAGAGGCTGTTGTCGAGTAGCGGTGACAACCAAACTTGATTGGATATCAAATCATGGGGATCGAAACGGAAAGTGGACGTCTCATACTGTGGAAATCGGACAGCGGCTCTGTCTGATGTGAGTATGCTGGCGAAACCGATTGGAAGGAACAGACAAAGGGTCAGGGAACTCGAATCGCAAAGCACGCGAAGCGATACAGTAAAGAGACCGGTACCGTGGCCACATGACTTCAACGAGCAACATAGTCCCAGAAAAGCTTGGGATAAGCCTACTTTCGACAAGATAGATGAATGCTTCCATCTACGAACCTTTGGCTATCCCCAGATTTACCAGGCAGAGTGCGAAAGCCAACAAGAGCCGCAAGCAACACGACAAAAGCTAGTTAATGACTAGGATGCGGAGCGGATGCATGATTGGAAAACATCGGAATCTCACAAAGGTGGTCGCCAAAGTCAGCGAGTTAACGTAGGAAAGTCTTCGGAGGAAGGGCTCCATTGAGGCGACCGAAAACAAGACCATGGAAATGAAAAGTGAATGAGCGGAAGGATAGTTGTTCAGAACAACACCAAGCGATGTAACACTTCGTCGCTTCGTTCATCGAAGCGCAACACAAAAACTACGTCTCTAGTACGATGCGAAAGAAAGCCATCAGCAATCATGGATGCCGCTCGACTTACGCCTTCCCTCGTACTGAAGTGTTCCAGCTCTTCACATTTCCCCTGCGCACGACTTATGGTAAGAGTGGCTGGCATTTGTCGAAGTGATCGAGTAACAGCAACATTACAAAGATGCACGTTGATCATCACCGTGGAGAAAGTTGGGACACAGGGGTCAGCTCCTGCAAGCCGACTTCGGACCCCACCGCCAGCGCTGTCTCATTGGCTACCAAGCCATCGCTTATCTTCAATCTCCTGTTTACCTCATCGAAACCACCAACTCCAACATGCCTCCAATATGACCACCATCTCCACGCCCAGACCCAAGTTTTCCTGCCCAAGCAAATACCCTTACCCGGTCGGCCATTCATAATGCAGCAAGAAAAGTTCCGCTGCACCGTTCGGTCCTGCCCGCCACTACGAGACAAGCGTAATGCATATCCGTTTGCAAGCACATGTTCCTTATCAGCATAGGCGAGCCATCCTGCATTGCCCAGTCGGCTAAGAGCTTCACACTGTCCTACAACAAGACTTCGTCGCTGACACAAGCTTCAAAATTGCGTAGCAGACAAGAAGTTTCTGGGCTTGGCTCTCATTCCACGTTCCCTAGTCTTGCAATGTGCCTATCTTCAGCCAATCATGCGCTAGCTGAATTGTAAAGTGAAAGTAGTTGGTATGTGCGGTTGGAAATGCTCGAGATAGCAGTCTTGGGACCGAGCTGAAGCCGGAAGCTGGGGAATGGTAATCGTGGGGATGCATTGGGGTATAGATACATCGTCTGCCCCGGCGAGATGGTTTGACAGCCAACGCTTTGTTCTGAAGCTTAACCTCGAAGCACGCTCCATCTTTTCACATGGCTGGTGGCGGTACTCCCATCGGGCCTTCGGCCTCACCTCTTGGTCAAGCTTGGGGTTATGGCATCGTATTGGGCGTCGGGTTCCTCTTTGCACTGGGCATGGTATGGGAGGTTTGATTAGTATAAGCATCAAGGGCTGACAATGTCAAGGTCTTCACCACCTGGGTCCTCAAACGCTACAACAATGAGCTGCAAACATCCGAGATGTTCTCGACTGCTGGTCGTACGGTCAAATCTGGTCTTGTCGCATCAGCTGTAGTGTCATCCTGGACATGGGCCGCTACGCTTTTGCAGAGTTCATCGGTTGCTTTCCGCTATGGTATGTTTAGAACTAAATCGCCCCAAGGTGAGATATTGACCCCTCCTAGGTGTCTCTGGACCGCTTTGGTATGCTGCGGGTGCCACTGTTCAGATCTTGTTATTTGCTACCGTTGCAATCGAATTGAAGAGACGAGCTCCTCACGCTCATGTGAGTGCAATACACTTTTCATCCTACTATTATGTCTGACCATGCGATAGACATTCCTCGAAGCTGTACGCGCTCGATATGGAAAGGCCACTCATTTCGTCTACATCACTTTCGGCCTTTTTACCAACATACTCGTTACAGCTATGTTATTGACTGGAGGATCTGCCGTTATCAGCTCTCTGACTGGCGTGCCTACGGCAGCGGCTTGTTTCCTACTTCCTTTGGGTGTCGTGATCTACACGATGTTTGGTGGGATCAAGGCCACCTTCTTGACGGACTATGTCCACACTGTCATTCTTCTTGTAATCCTTCTTACCTTTGCTTTCACCACATACGCCACTGGCGACCGGCTTGGCTCGACAAAAGCGGTCTACGAGCGTCTGCAGGAGCTTTCAGCAACGGCCCCTGTTCCTGGTAACGCTGGAGGAAGTTATCTCACGATGCGAAGCAAGGACGGCGCCATATTCTTTGTGATCAATATTATTGGGAACTTCGGGACAGTCTTCATGGACAACGGATGTGAGTTATTCGCTGCTAGAGGAAACCGAACGCTGACCACTCCAAGACTACAACAAGGCTATTGCTGCATCCCCGGTTCACGCTCTTCCCGGATATATCATTGGCGGATTGTCTTGGTTTGCTATTCCGGTAAGACTCTTGTTAGGTCATACCCAAGTCCGATGCTAATACTATCATCAGTGGCTTTGCGCGACCACCATGGGTCTCGCCGCGCTTGCACTACAGAGCACCGAGTACTTTCCCACATATCCCAACGTCATGGATGAGGCTTCGATCAGTGCCGGTCTCACGCTTCCATATGCTGCAGTTGCGCTTCTCGGATCCGGGGGAGCAGTAGCTACGCTTCTCGTTGTCTTCATGGCCGTCACATCCGCTTTCAGTGCACAGCTCATTGCTGTCTCTAGTATCCTGACATATGACATTTACGCGACCTACATCAACCCAGGCGCAAGTGGCCGACGTCTCGTTTACACGTCACACGTATGCGTGTGCGGCTTTGGACTGGTCATGGCCGCGTTTTCAACGGGACTCTGGTATGCTGGCATTAGCATGGGCTGGCTGTACGTCTTCATGGGCGTAATTATCTCGTCTGCGGTAATCCCGGCAACTCTCACGTTGATGTGGAAAGGTCAGAACAAGTGGGCAGCAACTTTGTCCCCAGTACTGGGCTTGTGCTGCAGCATTATCACTTGGCTTGTCACCACCTCTAAGCTGAATGATGGTGTCATCACCGTTGCTACGTCCGGCGCCAACAACCCCATGCTGGCTGGCAATGTCGTTGCGTTGCTGTCGCCTGTCATTTTCATTCCAGTTTTGACGTTGATATTCGGAGTTGGTGAGTTTATAATCCCCTCGGCTGTGCGCATGCTAACGAAGACAAAGACAACTACGATTGGGTATCAATGAAGAACATCCGCCTTGTGGACGATTCGGATGTCACAGCAGCCGCGCACATGGACCTCGAAGCTGTGCACGGCCGTCATGCTGCCCTCTCACCAGAAGCCGAAGCCGCAGAGCAAGCCAAACTATTCCGCGCCTCCAAGATCGCAAAGATCACCACTGCAACCATGACACTCATCCTGCTCATACTTTGGCCGATGCCGCTTTATGGCTCAGGTTATATCTTCAGCCAATCATTCTTCTCGGGATGGGTCATCGTCGGCATCATCTGGTTGATGTGCAGTACTATGGCTGTAGGTGTGTATCCTCTATGGGAAGGCCGTGAGAGCCTGGCAAGGAACTTTGGTGGCATGTGGCGTGACATCACCGGAAAGGGTGGTCGTCGCGGAGGGCCGGTCACAGTGGTCGAAGGCGAAAAGACGGCTGAATCGGGTACGCACACGCCAAAGGAGGCTGACGCGAAGGCATTGGAGGAGTAAGCGTTACATGTAATGGAAGATCATCCATACCGCTCTGTACTGCTACCAGATTGTTTATACCCTGTTCCTACTCTCATATCCTTTGGGAGTTCAGTCTCTACAACGTTGAGATCTTTGGGAGTCCAGTGTTCCCGGTGCGACAATGGCGGAACGATGAAAGCTGTCCACAATAGGTAAGCGTCCCGCTCGGTGTCTTTCCACGCCTCCTGAACTTTACATCGCCGCAAGCATCGACCCGGTTACTGGTACCTCGTGATATCGATTATGGCTTCGTCTAACGCTTCCAAGATGATTTCGGTGCTTCTTCGCCCAACGATGTGGCCGTTGACCACGTTGTGCAGCGAGCCTCATGCCGCGGACCCTGTACGATGCATGCGGAGACGAACGCCTTCCTATTTCCAGAATGCGGACACCGCTCTAAAAAATACGCTACTGAAGAGCGAAGAACTGCGATTGCAGGAACAATGTTAATTGTCCGGGGTAGAATCCAGGTACCCCGCGACCCCAGTGCTTACCCGGTAATAGCTTCGGGGCATCTGCGCCGAGAGGCAAGGGTGCTCTTGTCTAGCAACGCGCATGTCTGCAGCGATATATAATACCCAGAGAAACTATGAATTTATTTCCATCCTCGCCAAGAATACTCGCGCATCATTGTGTTCAAGATGAGCGCATTCAAGTTACTTGGTCTTGCTGCCCTGGCTGCTGCGGCGCCGGTAGAGGAGCGCGCAAAGAAGCCCAAGAGTTTTCTGAAAGACCTTGGAAACTCAACTTGGGTTATTGGCAACGAAATCTGGAACGTTACACAAAACCGCCAGTATGCTGATAAGTTGTGGTACAAGGGAAAAGATCGCGTCGGAAATGCCGTTGGGCATTATGTTAGCTACAGTACGTGCAAGCAAAGCGCTGGACGGAATGAAGGCATCACGTCGCTAACCAATTTGTAGATGGCGCTGCGTCTGATCTGAACTGGACTTCCGCGGCAATTGTCGATTCTGATACCGACTACATCAATGTCAAGTTTACGGCGAAGGAAGGCGACTTCCATTGGGTAATCTACGACGATCTCCCAGGCGCATACCAGTACTTCGTTAACCACGCCCTGCCTACACTGGGCGAGTTCCGTACTTTGTGGCGCCTCGATAACGTCTCGTTTCCTCGCAGTCACAACAACGTAAAAGACGGTGTACTTCCTGCGTTAGAGGAATATTGTCAAGCTACCAACGTCCAGGATGAAACCTGGCAAAAGGCTGACGGGTCGTACTTGACAAAGTACGACTGGAGCGGCTTCGTCCGAGACCAGACATACTACGGTGTCTATGGTGACGAGGTCGGAAGCTGGTACCTCAACCCTGGAAAGGACTACTACAATGGTGATCATCTCAAGCAAGAGCTCATGGTATGTCCGATTCCGTCCTGCTAGTAGATGATGTCAAACTGACTGATGAAAGACTCATCGTGAATCCCAAACTGGAGACGCAGTTCAGCTGAACATGATCCACGGCACACATTACCAAGCCATTGCGCGCGATTCTTTCGCTGATGGCAAGATCTGGGGCCCATGGCTTTGGTACCTCAACGACGGAAGCAAAGACGATGCTGCAGCTCGCTGGGGGAAGGAAGAAGCAGCCTGGCCTTACAAGTGGTTCGACAACAAGCCCTACCAATCTCGCGGCAAGATGCAGGGCAAGCTCCTCTTGAGTGACGGACGTCCAGCTGCTGGCGCTGCCGTTTTCCTTGGGGATAACCGCAATACTACGGTTTCAACTCTTGATCAAGGGCAGAACTACTACTACACCACTTATGCCGACGAAGACGGCAAGTTTGACATCCACGACATCCGCACCGGCACATATGCGCTCTACGCTTGGGGCAACGGCGGCGCAATTGGCGATGTTACAACAAACTTTACACAAAACGATGTCGAGATCCGCGAGGGCAAGAACACAAATCTCAAGGAATTGACCTGGAAGGTTACCGACAGTAAGAAGCGCATCTTCCAGATTGGCGACTTCGACCGTACGACTGACGGGTTCAAACTTGCCGATCCGGCTCACCCATTCGAACACGGTCGCATCTCCAAATGCCCAGGAAACCTTACCTACACCGTCGGTACCAGCTCTGCTCTTGACTGGTGCTTTGGTCAATCTGCACTCGGCACCTGGTCTGTTCTCTTCCCATCCAAGAGCACATCCGCCGCTAAATTGACGGTATCCCTCGCGGGTTTCTCACAAGGCTCGAGCTGCGACATTCTGCTCAACGATGTCAAAGTGGGAAACATCACGAGCGCTAGTCTATTGAACAGCCAAGACACGTATCGTGGTGCCACACGAGCGGGCGAGTGGAGATTGCTCGAATTCCCGATCGCGGATGGAGCGTTGAAGAGCGAGGGTAACCGCCTAGACATCAAGGTTACTAGGACTACGCAATGGAGAGGGTGGCTCTGGGATAGCTTGGTCTTAGATCAGGCATAGATAGCATAATGAATAATATGCAACATATATGCTACCACTGCGTTTAATTCAATTCAAACTGACCTCAATTTATGAATGTGCAGGCTCAATAAATGTACAGACTATGCGCGTTTTGGAAGTACAATACAAGGACCGTTGCCCTAGAAATCAGGCCTCCAGCAGACCCAAAGGCACATTCTCCATTCTCGTTCTGGCAATATGATCTCAGTGACGAGGCCGCCAGATTTCCTTGTTCTGCGCGGTCGCCGACGTATGTGGCTTGGATAGGCTAGCGTTGTTCTGGGCGCAGACGTCATACGCTCGCCAGATTCAGAAAGAGCACGGGTGTGACGCCCCATTTCGCTAAATACTTCGAAATTACTAACAACACCTTGATTACAAAGTGAAATCGGTCATGCTAATCCATATATCTAGCAGCCAGCTCTGCTGTGACGAGCTGTGCTGTCTTCTTCCTCGAGACCCGCCCTAAGGGCTCATGACTCAATGAAAAAGATACTGGGAGTTAAATCCCAGTAGGGACCTGCCAATCGACGACAAGAGTCGTGTAGTTTGGTGCTTGGTCTGTAAAGTGTGAGAGTATCGCTGCTGATGCTAGCGCACACTTGGAGTTGTCGAGATGTTGAAGTCTCGCCCAGTCACACATACAGAGTGATTGAACACGAAACAGTCTAGAATACCTACGGCGACATAGGATTCTTCACCGAGGACTTTTTACGGCCACGCGATGCTCGGCAGTCTTGAAATCGAACGGACCAACATGGATCAACGTACCTAGTCAAGTGCCGCGGTTCGAAAAACACATTCGCGTCTTAGGTTTGTGACAACCTCAGACGATCCTTGTGTTTTTCTGTCGTCGATAGGAGAGCCTCTTACATCTATGCCATATATCATGGGCCATTTGACCTGTCAGAAGTCCTCCGAAGAGAACATCTTATCGCAGATATCTTCCGCACTCATAACCCGAAAGGGCACACTGGCGGCGAGTCGAATCGGAAGTGGAATCGAACCACTATCGTTGTGATTTGTAATAAGGCCACCAAGAAGACAGCTGGGGCAGCCGGTCTCTTTGCGATGCTCAACTTGACATACATGCAGAGATTGCATCCTACCTGAACCAGACGACGGACCCTAAAGCATGAAGCCAATCGATCTGCCTGGGCACCCCTCTATCTCCGAGAGATTCAGTGAGGTGTCGGAGTCAGAGGTGATTGTGTTGCAAGACCACTGAATTCTCCGATCTATGCTGCCGCAACACGTACGGTCTCCTTGATGACTTCGATATCTTGTTAGGGAAGGCATCACTTTCCCAATCTCAGCATAGACCCTGCAGAACCTCCACCCAAGAAGGCTGGAAGCCAGCCGACCGATAGTTCGAGCTAGCGGTCGCTGTGGGGGTCCAGCAAACCTGTTGGATTCACTCAGTCGCGTTCGCCAATCGACTAGTATTCTCGGTTCTGTAAAAGTGCGAACGCATGGGCGCGCCAGAACCCAACAATCTGTACGTGTAGCATGTCAGATTGAGTTGTAGTTGATAGACGGTGAACTGTACGTTACCTGGATAACAGAAGTAGAAGTGTCGGGGAATATAGTCGATCGAGCGGCGGTGCGAATTGAGATACCAAAGGCTGCGAAGCGCACCGCACCTAGCGGTTTGAGTGCGAATTCAGAGAACGGAAGAGAGACAAGGTGGAGAAGCGACGTGCGATAAATAATGAACGACGCTAGACCTGAGCTTGGGCCGAGCAAAGTTTTGATGGTGAATGGTGAACTTGCGGGTCATACGACCAAGCTGTTTCGTCATTATTTAGGCTACAGCGTTGCATTTGACACTTTCACTATGGTGAAAGCTTAGCTCGGCAAGTAACAGAGAAAATATGCTCGTTGGGTGTACATGTTCTTATGAACTATCACGCCTTCCGACAAAAAAGATTGAGATATCCGACGGGAATCATCCCCTTACCGACCTCGATTTGATGTAAACAAGCCTGCAAATATACGAGAGCTCATCAACGAAGACTTCCCGCTAATAAAGGGCCTGTAGACTATCCTTGATAAGCCATTAGCGGTCCGATGCGTTTCCATCCACCTCCTTTCATTTCCATCTACGCGCCCCTTGACGCAACAGGCCGTAAAGAAAAGGTGGGCTAGAAAGAGAAAAACGCGAATCAAAACTCAAAAAGTTGTTGAAGAAGAACAATGCGACTGAAATCGAGGTTGATAAGACTTACTCGCAGAAGAAGCGTAAGGAAGTTCTGGAAGCTAAGATTATTAGCGATATCAAGTAGAAGAAGTGCAAGATTGTCGCTGACTCTGCATTAGCGGGTAAGGTTGACAAGCTAAGCGGATTTCTAAGGTCTCCTGGTGGAGTTGTCGAGTTGCCTCCCTGCTCTCCAGGCTTATTGCAGAGTATATCCTCATGTACAGTCGCGGACAGATTGATCGGCCTTTAGCAAATAATCCAACATGACTCCATGAACGGACTGAACTTATGATTCTCCCCAGTCTTGACCAGCTACCTCTACAATCCGACAGTAAAAGCTCACAGCCATACAAACACGAAGCACATCTCACGAGGCGAAAGATCAGTTCGAGTGACTCAGTATCATTCCTATAGTCCCTTGCTCCCAGTGTGATGCAAGTATCTTTCCAGTCCCTACTATGCCATACCATGCCATGCCTAACCTATGCACCCACCCTAGCCGCTATTGAACAAACAGAAGTTCAATCAAAACGAAAAAACAAGGCTAAATTATGGATACATGGAAGAAAGATCAAAGCGAGTGTAATTGGATGCACAAAAAGCAATCCACCTCCAAGCGTAGAACCAGAAACGCGCTAAAAAGGTTTGAGGGGACGGAGGCCGAGTCCACCTGAAGTTTGAAAATGCAGAAAATTTCATGATACAAACACCATCGCTGAAGCGCAAGGTTGAGAACGCTTGTTTAAAAGGATTCGCTATGAGAGCACGCGAAGGGCCGGTTCAGATGAGGCGGTGTGGTAGTTTGCAGATCGAAAAAGAAATTCGTGAACGGCTGTGGAGCCGAAAGAAAGGCATCGCGTTTGCTGATGTCGCAGATGCCGGGCCGGACAAGTCTATGGTGTCGTGAACTCGTGTTTAGTGGGTATCAGTTTCTTTTGGGCGATGTTGCTGGGGCCGCACGTTTGTGCAGACCCCTCTGGTTCTGGAACGTTGTGTTACAAAAATGAACAGTATGCTATCAGGGACTCCAGAACGATAAGGCTCTACGGTCGTATCGTCCCCGTGGTTTTGTTGATACATATGATATATTCCTCCTCTTTTCTTTGCTCTCTACGTTGTCGAGTTCCTTTTTGCGCTCGATATCCGGGTCGTAGTAATGGGACGCTGTGACGGGGACCTTGAATTCCTGCGTACTGAGAGGTAGTGTGTACTTGAAGTTGCCTCTCACGATCAACTCGAAAGGATATTGCAAGACTTCCTCCCAGCGCTCGCTGCCTCCGGCTTCTGTTTTGTTTCCTGGATGCAATAGTCGGATCTCGCCAATAGATTCGGCGCGTTTCCGCTGGAAAAAGGAACCTTCAAAGTTTAGTGGTGAGTCGAAGTGGGCAATGCGGCCTAGAAGCATGGTCCGAGGTTCGCCCTCGATGGGATCGGTCCCTTCATCTACGCCAGCAATCGAGATCTCTGTAGTTGCTTCTTCTTCGATGGGTGTCCAGTGTTCTACGTCGTCGTGTGGACCGTTCCCGTGCTCGCGCCACCAAGCATCGGACCCAACGTGCTTGCTCTTAGCAAACAGCGAGACCTCCATATCAGAGACAGTAACGCCGATGATATTGGGGTTTACCGCGTTGACTATGAGATCCAGCATAACCTCCTCTTGACTCGCTACAACATTCTGTATGTCTCGCACCACGAGACTAGTGAGAGGCTTCGTGGTAGCAAAAACAAGTCCAATAGCGCAGAACACAACGACGAGCAGCAGAATCGTAAGGACGAGGCAGCCAGCGAAACGGCGACACCATCCACCATCGCGATGGTGCCGGCGCTCTAGTTGGCGTATGGTGGTGGTATTGCGCTGGCGGGAGGTTCGGGTAGAACGCGGACTTCGTCCAGATTGAATCAGCGGTGTGCGCTCATCATCGGCAATGTTTTCGGCGTCGATATCGTATGCTGCAGAATATTCTCCGCTCTTCTTGCTGCCATTGCTATGACCGTTCCCAACATTGAACGTGTGGAAGCGAGGGCTGTTGGGTTGCGACGCATTTCTTGATGACGGGCCACGTGCACGTGAAGACTGTGGTACCGATGTGTCACTCTCCATAGCAAGGTGGCTGAGTGCGCCGCGACCCTGGCCATGTCGTCCAATGTGGTGATGATGACTACCTCCACCCGCTCGCCCGGAGCCTATCCGGATGGTACCCTCGCCTCGATCATCGCCGTCAATGCTCGGGTTGTTGTACGGGTTGGTGAACTTTATGCTGCTCTTCTTGCTTGGGTGCTTGTGTGTGTCGCGTATTTGGAGTCGTGGGTCCGTGAGGCTGGCTAGCGACGTCATGCTTGGCGTTCGCGAGTGATGTTGGCGGCTGCGGTGCGGCTGTTCGGGGGGGTTCGACTCATAGATGAAGGTCGCATCGGAGTCAGAGGAGTCGGCCTCATCAACCGCGCTGGCCACCTTTTGTTCGAATACATCGGCTTTGGATGAAGCTGTGCGGGTACTTGTGTTAGTGCTTGAATAAAAATATTTGAGAGGGGGGCGAAGAGGAGCCATGCGAAGCTCTGAACTTGGGGGCGACATGGTCAATAACGAGCGCCGGTCGTCATACGAACGGTATGAGACGGGGCTGCCGAATGACGGGTTCATGCTTGAGCGAGACCTGGGGTCCGGCCGGCTCGGGGTGTAATAGTGGTACGAAATGTGTTGCAACCTACCAGTGCCTGCATTGATGGACGGGGCTTTGCGCTTGGGGGCTTTCCTTTCCTTCTTGGGTCGAATCGTCTCGTTGCTGGCCTTGAGTCGTACTCCGCCATCTACGCGACCAGACGCGGACCGGTCCTGGTTCACAATGGATGGCTGAGCGACAGAGGGCACGGTCTCGGTTTCGACCGTCATGTTGCGGAGGGGCGGGTCTCGCGATCGCGTCGACATTGAAGAGAGGGAGGGCTTTGCGGAGACGGTGTGTGGGCGATGGGTGTACGTGTTGCGCTGCTCCTGCATCTTTCCCTTCTTGGCGCTCTTGGTCGCGCTGTCGCTACCACTCTCCGTGTGCTTGGTGTTGTCGTGCTTGGTGCTGAGGTCTTCAGTGACTTTGGACGAATTGACGTCATTTCGGTCCTGATCGGTTTTGTGGGCAGTCGCTGAGGGAACAAAGCTAAGAACGAGGTTAACAAAGTTTGCGGATGGGAACGGAAATTGGCTCCGTGGTTAGTCTAACGTGCGTCGCGATGACAAACAGTGGGGCCGTTGCGGGGAAAGCGTACCTTTGCGGCTCTAGACCATCAAATCCGGGTGTGGCAGGCAAGCTAGATTCTTGCACCGTTGCGAGCTTGGGAGCCACGCCGCCGGAACTCCGCGAGGTTGCTTTGGGCGCGGGCTGTGGCTGAGGCTCGTCGGGGTCGCTTGCGGGTGCCTCTTCTCTCACTGGGAAGCGAGAGAGCGAGGCGGGCGATGAGCTCTGGACGACAATTGAGGGTGCAGATTGAGCCTCGGGCTTCCTAATTTGCGCACGCAGCGAGTTTGTGCGCGAACGTGAGCGGCCGTCATCGCCCGGTGGTGGTGATTTGAGGCGCGGCGAGAGGGGCCAATGGGGAGTCGTCTCGCCGGAATTCGACTTTGACGATGGCTTGGAAGGGCGCGGGGCTCGTACAGTGTCGGTCGATGAGGTAGGCGTGAGCTCCGGTATACTGGTGGAGGACAGAGCCCGCTGCACCGTTGGGGTGGCATGGCCTGAGGCGGCGGCGGCGGCGGCGGTCGTCGAGTTGGACAAGCTGGAACCTCGACTTGGGCTGGCATCGGCGCTGCTCTTGCGTGTTCTGAAGGAAGGCCTGGCAGTCGTGCCTGCGCCCGACGGGGTGGCATTGCGCTTGTGCGGGCGAGGAGAAGCCTCTCGCGACGACAGCGGCGAAGGCGAGTTGGCCGCATGGAACAGGCGCTGGCCAGCCGAGTTTTGGCCCATGGGCGGCGCAGACGTGTCTCTGGCCATGTCTACGGTGGAGTCGTCGCGGGTGGTTGACGTAGTGGGCTCTGCACTCTCCTCGACGCCTGTGAAGGACTCAAAGGCGTTGAGTTCGTCAGCGGCGGTGGATCTGGACGAAGCCATCATGGACGTGCTTTTGCTTCAATGGGCCAAAGCACTCGTGGCATCTCGTGCGGGTTCGGGCCTGGACAACAGCGCGGCCCGGTACGAATAGGCGGTCAAAGCGATGAGGCTGCTGTAATGAGTACGACTACGCGTCAAACGGTTGTTGGGTAGCGTGGGTACTGAGTTGTCGCTGTCGGAACAGGGGGGTTGGCAATAGGCGACGATGTAGACGGTTTAACGTCGTGTTGAAGCGCTGCAGGTCGATGATGTAGGGTAGTGTAGGATCGATCCAAGGCAGCATGCCATTGTCGGGCCAGCCCTGGGCGGGAACGCTGACGAGGCGCTTTCAGGCTGCAGGCACAATTTGACAGCGCATCACAAAGACGTACCCGGAATGAGACGAATAACACAACTTCGCCTTGTCAGCTGCGGCCTGCCCGTCTTATGCCAGACGCCTCAGAATTACCCGTGGCCTGTACAACCAACACCGTGATAGCGATAGCCAGAAACTAGGTTCCCTGAAGGGTTTCGCGCCATGTCGGCACTCGAGCAGAAGCAAATCCCATGCACAACACAACTGGCAAGTGAGCAGCACCCCACGTACTTCAGCAACCATCCCACTCCTGCTCACGTAGTTTCCTGTCTGTCACTCGTGGGTCGGCACGCTCTCACCTCAGACGGGTATGAGTCTATCCAATAGCCCCTGGGGGATTCCACTGTGTGCCGGCTGCTGCCCTTTAGCCGGCCGAAACCACTGAGACACTGTAACCTCGGGAGCGCATTGCCATACATGCCATGTTGAAGAGGCGCAGCACTTTTCCGTGTGACATGATGGATGGTCATCGATCATGGTCCAATTTCGACTCCGTTTGGGCCCGCGCAACATAGTGACATCTCTCATGCCCAACCGCCAGCGTCGACAGCATGCACTTTCAACTTCTTCGGAAACACCGAGGAGACTTGCCAGCCCCACAAGGCGACCAAGAGATAATATAACAGTCTCATTTAAATATCGAATTCACGTGCAAACAACACGTCGCATGTTCTTCCTCATCAATCCTAGATCCGAGCTTGCACCGGGCTTTTCCGACTCCGACTGTCCGCGATAAGATCATCTTTACATCTAATCAGATTGAATTTTCCACGCTAGTCTCCTTCACGAACGCCTTCACTCCACCCTACTCATCCTTGTTGCTAGTCTGGGTATCGATTTTCTCGTACCAAGCTATGCCAAGTCCTCGAGACTGTTGTATAGTCATATAACCAGTGCAAAAATCGAAGGTGCTTCCAGTGATGTGGTTTGGGAGGGGCCAATGGTGGATCGATGGTGATCTGAAGGAGTGCGTTCCTGGGTCTTATACGAGTGTTGAACGGGTGTATTAGGCCTCTAGAAGCTTGAGGGTGGTATAAGAGTATGTAGTGGAAACTTGTACTGCTTGACCGTGGCATCTCTCGTTGCTGATCTCTTCCGCCTCGTTCTCTGGTCACACTGTGATCACTCCGCTCTCTTCAATTATGCACTTCTTTGATCGTTCCAAAGACAGGGCCACTGACTCGGTCGAGCCTGTTGAGGCTTCTCGTCAAACCAGCGATGCGGAAAAAGGCGCCCAGACAGATGGCCCCCACGACACGGTCAGCGACGAAGAAAGTCTCTCCAGCAACGCTCAGGCAGGTGTCAAGGCCGTCCAAGCTGCAGCATCAGTATGGACAAGATACCATCTTATCGGCGCCTATGTTATGTTTGTCACCCCCTTTCGTTCACATCATCGTCCAGTATGTTCACTGACACCCACGCAGCATCTGGTGGATCTACTTCGTCACCGCCCTCCAAGAAGTCGTCGTCCGCGCCATGAATCCCTATGTTACCAGTGCCTTCCGTCTACACTCTCTTACTGCCGCTACTGGAATCATGTCATCCATCATTGGCGGGCTGTCCAAGATCCCCTTGGCTAAGCTGCTCGATATGTGGGGTCGACCTCAGGGGCTCTTGCTCTCACTATTTGTATGGATGGTGGGATACATCATGATGGCTTCGTGCCAGAATGTAGAGACATATGCTGCGGCGCAAGTCTTCTCATCTACAGGGTATGTAATTCTTGTTCATTACTGATCAAGATAAGAAAATGTTAGCGCTGACACGATGATATGCAGATCTCAAGCAGTATCGTACATTCTTACTGTCTTCATCGCCGATACTTCGACCCTCAAGAACCGCGCCCTCATGCTCTCCTTCGCAACCTCGCCCTACGTAATCACAACTTGGATCGGCGGCCCTGTCGCTCAATCCGTTCTCGCTGGCCCCGGCTGGCGCTGGGCGTTTGGCATCTTCACAATCGTCATCCCTGTTGTCGTCGTTCCTCTTGCAGCCTTGGTCCTCTTCAACGATCGCAAAGCCCGTAAACAAGGTCTACTCGAGCCACGCCAAATTGACTGGAGCCCGGCAGCCATCAAGAAGTTCTGCATCGATATTGATGCCGTGGGAATACTGATCTTGGTAGCAGGCATGGCATTGTTCTTGCTACCGTTCAGTCTATACAGCTACCAAGTGGAGAAGTGGAGGAGTCCCATGATCATCGGTATGATCGTCGCTGGTTTCGTCCTTCTCATCGCCTTCCCCATCTGGGAAAGATTCTTCGCGCCTGTCACATTCATCCCGTATAAATTGCTACTGGATCGAACCGTCTTCCTTGCCGGCGTCATGTTCGTCTTTGTTTACTTCAACAGCGCGGTTTGGGGATCATACTTCGGGTCCATGTTGCAAGTGGTTTGGAACCTCAACGTCACTACGGCCAGCTATGTCCAGAGCATCTATCGGGTTGTCTCCTGCTTCTGGTGCTTGGCAGCCGTGGGACCAGCAATTAGGATTACAGGAAGGTTCAAGTGGGTTGCTGTCTTCTTTGCACTGCCGATTGATATCCTAGCGCTGGGACTAATGATTCACTTTCGTCAACCTGGAACATCAGTGGGCTACATTGTCATGACGCAGATCTTTACAGCAGTAGCTGGAGGTACCATCGTTATCGCTGGCGAGCTGGCCATGATGGCGCCTTCGGATCACCAGCACATGGCTGTCATCATCGCCGTTCTCAACCTCTTCTGCTCTATTGGTAGTGCAGTTGGAAGTACCGTCTCGGCTGCTATCTGGACTGGAACCTTTTACAACAATCTCGTCAAGAATGTTCCGGCTGGTGTCAATGTTGCGGACATCTACGCTTCATTGCCGAACCAGCTATCGTACAAGTGGGGATCGCCGGAGAGAACTGGTATCGCACAGTCTTACGCCGACTCGCAGCGACTCATGTTGATTACGAGTATTTGCATGCTGTCATGCGCTCTCATTGCGGCTGCATTCTGGCGCGATATCAACGTCAAGAACATCAAGCAGGTCAAGGGACGAGTCGTCTGAGCAGTATCCAGGTACGAGTAAAGAGGCCATCATGCTTTTCCGCACGGAAGTATGAAGGCAATAGCAGAAGAAGTGTACGTGCATAGACAATTCCCCGTGTGATTGTTTCAAAACGTCCATGGGAAACTACGTAGATCAGATACATCCAACAACCACCATCATCACGCATAAAGCTCATCCCCGTCGCACATCCTCTTATCGATAGACAACAGCATGATCCTAGTCCTTGTAAGCCTGTGTAAGGTGCGCATAAACGTCGTAATTCCATCTGATACAGGTCCGAGCTGGGATGTGTCAAACATGCCACCAACCAGATCCCAGCTGTCAGTGTTTCGAATCGACCGACTCCACAGCACATGGTATTTTGGAAGCTGAGCAACCTTCTGGAAGGGCAAGAGAGATTACACAAAGTACTGTTGCGTGAATCAAGAGGAAACAGCGACGTAGGTCGAGTATGTGTGTGATGCGGGGGCTGAGCCTGTAGCCCATGCTGAATGTGTAGCGACTCAAGATATGTAAAGAACAACTCGCCAGCAACACAGATGCAAGATACAGCCTTCCATCTTACTCAATATCGATTCTTATCGTATTCACAGTCTTTTCCGATTCACTATGCCGTCATTCGCTTTCTGGAAGAGCTCCAAAGTCGATCTTACGAAGACACCACTGCTTACTGAGGATGTTGCGACTGAGCAACCCAGTATCCTCATTCCTTTGGTAACAAAGGACTTGGACCTGAATCCAGATGGCGAAGATTCCGGTGTCTTCCTTTTTGACGATGACGCCATGCCACTACAATCACCACGACCTGACCTAGTATTAGAGACCGAGCCGCTTATTGCATCGCCATCTGCTGCTGAACAAGATCTTTCGACGAGGGAGTCGGAGCAAGAAGTCCACTCCAAAGTCAAAAACTACTCGAAGAAGTTGATTTCCACCGACAATGATAATCCGCCAGCACCACCACCCAAATCCTCGTCATCAGGGCAACTCCAATGTGCTACTGCAGCGGATGAGTCGCGTACCATCATCAACGAAGAGCGATCGGAAGCTCCCCAACGGACTCAAGAAAAACTTCCAAAACAGCTGGAACCTTTGTCTTCCTCTCTTGAACGGTCCCCCAACCACGAAAACTCCCCCAAAAGACCAGTACCATCCGCAATGGACAAAACCTCGACTCAATCCCACGACCGAGACTCCGGCGTGTACGTCTCAGACGACGAAAATCTACCACCACAATCGCGGCCCGCATCTCTTGCGCTCAGTGACTTCAACCAGCGATCAAGAAATGCATCCGTCTCTTCAAAGCACACTGCTTCAACGTCGACGTCTTCGCCTCGGCAACGCACAGATTCAATCGCACGTTTGAAGCGACCCGCAGAGCTGAACCTGGGAGCAAACCCAGTATCCGACTCATCCAAGCCACGCTCCGAGCTCGAGAAGCGGTACGATTTGATCCGTAATTCAAAGACACAATCGAAAGCCGCTCTGAGGTCACCCACCGCACTACTACAGGAACGACTGAACATGTCGACGAAGAAAGAAAGGGTTGAGGAAGAAAAGACGCGTGTGTTTACACCACCGAGGCAGATGACAAATGGCTGCTGGCTGCCTGGTCCAGGTGCTCAGATGGACGCGTTCACCAGCACATCAGTTCGTGCGCGGACAGAAGCTGAAGGTCGACCTGCGTGGTGGTGCAAGGTCGACAAGCTCGTTGTGTTCGATGGTGTCGACATTAACAGCGAGGGAGACTTGAAGGTGTACACACGCACTAGCAAGGGTCTCAGCATTGCACGTCGACGCGGCGATATGGAGACGATTGTCATTCCGATGGACTGTGCACACTGTCAGGAGATGTTGAACCGACATGAGTGGAAGTACGACATGCGCGTATGTAAGAGAAATGTATGCTGGGATTGCAAAGAGAGGTGCAAGTGGGAATTGGAACAAGAGAAGCTTGTGCATGAGGAGACAGCAGCCAAGGCGGATGGCAACAGATATCGCGCGGACAGTGTCTTGCAAGACGAAGAGCCAGAAGAAGAACATATGATGCAAAAGATTGGTATTGAGCAAGAACGGTCGATGAGCCCGATCGAAGCGATGGGTGGAATTGAGGAAAGACTAGAAAGTAGGTCGGTGGTCGCTTGAGACAGAAATAACGTAACGCGAGCTCGAGGGGAAGGGGAATACAGAATGAATCCAATCATATACACTGGGCAGACGAGCGCTGCGGCTCAGTTTCTGTGCTTATGGCGAGGCAGACAGAAAGGGAAGGGGCGAGTAGGAGTAGATGCAAATCAAGAGTATGTAGTCAACTGACCTTGTCTTGTTATGCATTACTACATATCTCTTGCGGTTATATGCTCTCGCTATTCCCAGAACGTTCTTCATCGGTGTGGATTGAAGATGTCGGCGTAGTTCGAGGAGTACATCTCAGGAGCTGCACTCGTTGTGTGCTTGCTCCATCTGAGAAGTGAAGCCAGGGTGTGTGTATACTGTCGGGTACGTTGGTTCGCGGCGCGTGAGTAGTGGAGAGTCTTGTTCCTCCATAGACAGTACTCTATAAATCAAGAGATCACATTCAATCCAGTTCCATCGCGTCGTCCATGTATTCAAATGGTGTATCCTCAATCTCCATGCTCATATGTCCGTACATGTTCTTCGGTTCAAAGTCTTGGCTAGTCAGTGCACGCCCATTTGTAGTATCATCGGAATGCTGCTGCACTGCTTCGTGAGCAAGGTCACATCCGCCAATGATGTTGCGCAAGACATCCTCTAGCTGCAAATTTTGAAGCGTTATATGTGCGCGCTCATCGCCGTCAGATATGTTTGCCTTGCTATCCGCATCTTTCCAAGCATTACGGTATTCTTTTGCGATACCCAGTTGTACACGGACCTCTTGTAGACCTAGTGATCCTGCCAACGGACACTTCTCGTTATCCAATGCTTCTAGAAGGTTGGCGTGGAATGCATGCGAAGCCATCGGTCGCGTTCGGTGAAGCTCGGGGTTGGTCTCGTAACGGAGAGCATTGAAGTTTATGCGCGGCGCAGAGGTAGAAACAAAAACGCCGAATATAGCGAGACAGTCTGTGATGTAACGCTCTAGTAGCGTGTAAAACTCGAAGAAGTCTACCTTGAACATGGATTCGGCTTGCTTCTGCGCAATGTCAGTCTTGAGGCGTCCAGGCTGTTGAGGCTCGTAACCACTTACACTCGACGCGCCGCTACCCATTGCATGCTGGGACTGGTGATCCCCATTCTGCTGAGCAGCTGCCTGTACAATCTCCATGGTCCGGAAGTAAGACACCATGAGCATTTCTGCTTTCCACCGGACGCGTCCTAACAGTCGCGTAACTCGATCTTTGTCCTGCTTGAGCTTATCGGCTTTTGATTGCGCTAGCCTCTCTGCGGGCGTCTTCGGTGCAAATTTGGAGGCCTTCATTGTAGCCGTGATTGGTGTCGTCTCGGGCGGGGGTGGATACTGAGATCAAGCTATGGAACTGAGTAGCCGTCAAGCAATTAACTACCTATCAATTGAAAAGCACGAAGGGGCGGTAATATTTATTGCTTAGATTGCATCGAGCTTTCACGGAGATTTCACTACACAAGTTGAGCATTGTAAGAATATAGCGTGAACATGAGCGCGAGCTGTTGCGGACGTTGTGTAAGAGCAACTGGTGTTGACAGTCTGTGCCGAGGCTTGCCGCTGAGTCAGCCCCTGTTCTCGAGCACTTCCACCTAATGGTTGACTGAACATCCAACATTCATACAATTTGAAGGACAGTAGATGTCTCTGAAAGAACAGTGGCAGAACACGATGTCTATTCAAATGCAACGCGACTACTGAAATGCTTGCAGCTATCCATCCACCACATCACATCATTACCTCATGAAGGTATGCTTGTCCCATAACCCCTCGAACGCCATGCCTACAATAGTTGATCTAGAAGTTACCAACAACCCTCTTGACCATTCTCCTCATACCCTCACCAATAATTTGGACAGCACCCTCAAGCTCGGCACTGCGCAATACCTCAAGGAACTCCTGATTTTCCACTTGTTCACTAGCACCTTCCCTGACCTTCTTGACCAGGTCGTTCATGCGCACGCTCTGGCCAGCAGAACCAAGCTCGTCGAGCGAGGCAAGCACCGCGCGCTTGAGGTCTTCTTTCTTGCGGCGGTCGCTGGTCGAAGTGCCTTCAGTGAGAAGCGACATGTCGATAAGACCTGTACGTGCATCCGTAGCTGCCTGCTTGAGCGCTGACTTGATGAGACGGACGGCTTCGTGAACGTCGTCAGCCGTAACTTCTTCAGACAAGCGCATCTTGGCGTGGGCTTCAGAGAGACGAATCATTGATTCTAGTTGACGTGTAGTTGCTGTAATTCTTCGCTCTTGCGAGCGAATATCAGCACCGAGACCACGCATCGCAACGTAAGCATCCACAAGAGCTTTCGATGCAGGCTCGGTGATCTTTGGGTGAATATTTGAGCGCGCATAGGAGATGTATGCGGTCAAAAACTCGATAGGCATTACTTCGCTCTTGGAAGCATTCTCAGGCGTATCTTCGAGATACATGCCGACCAAATGACGAGCCATGCGACGATCGTTTTGCTCGTCAATGCGATCCAGGACGAGGTATACAAGATCGAAACGTGAGAGGAGTGTGGGTGGGAGGTCGATGTTTTGAGGGACGGGAAGGTTGACGTTGTATTTCGATCCGATAGGATTGGCGGATGCAAGAATCGAAGTACGGGCATTGAGAGTTGTGATGATACCAGCTTTGGCGATGGAAACTGTTTGCTGTTCCATGACTTCGTGGAGAACGGATCGAGTTGCCTCAGACATCTTGTCGAACTCATCGATGCAGCACACACCACCATCGGACAAGACTAGCGCACCAGACTCAAGCACTAGCTGTCGTGTCTCAGGATCGCGGGTAACGTACGCAGTCAAACCGACAGCAGAGGAACCCTTTCCAGAAGTGTACACACCTCGTGGCGCAATTCTGTGTACGTACTGCAGAATCTGAGATTTGGCTGTGGAAGGATCACCACAGAGCAGAACATTGATATCGCCACGGTATTTCGGGCTACCTCCTTTTTCGAACTGCTTGTTGGTGCCGCCAAAAAGCTGGAGCAGAATGCCCTTCTTGACATCGTCCATCTCGTAGATACTGGGCGCCAACGAGCGAGAAAGGAGTTCGTAAACGTCAGGACGAGCACCAGTAGCCTTGATCTTTTCCTCTTCCTCTTCGGAAACCTTGCGGGTTTCTTCCAGATCACCAGCTGCGTGCTCAGCGAGCTCTTCTTCGATGGTCGATACATCAATACCAAGTCGCTTCTTGTCAACTTTCTGAATGTGAAGCGCATCGACATATGTCTTGAAGATGTTCTTTACCGATCGCTGACGAGGATTGATGCGAACCTGGTTACACTTGAAGATACCAGTGATCTCAACACGGTCACCGGCTTTGCATACATCGACGAGCTCGTCATATGCGCACAGGGACACTGAATGTGGTGTCTGACCGTCCGGCATGTCATCTGGTGTCTCTTGTAGCTTGATAACCTGTTTGTTTGCAAAGCCTGAGCGGTTGTGCACGATCTGCATCGAGTTTGGCGACTCGCACACGGCGCGCGGGCACTTGGTGGGCTCGGTGATCTTGCCACGGTCAATATCGACCCTGACGGTATGATTACATACAGAGCAGCGGAAGAAAGCTAGCCAGATTAGCCAAAGACTTTGACAATGTTCTTGTGAACTTACCGTCCTTCATGTCTGGGATGATAGGTGTAGTTCTAATCACCAGGCCCTTCACACTGACAAGCTTGTCCATGTCGCCAGGGTTGAGCTCGCGTAAGTTGATTGTATGATCCAGACCGAATGGCCTAACATTATATGTTTTCTGGTCAACTTCGCTGACCAGATTCGGGATTTCCGCGAACGGAGCAGGAGACGGGGCGCCGGGAGTAGGCGCATCAGAGCTCAACATAGGCGGGAGCGAACTGGAATCGCGACCCCTGGGCTGAGCGGCACGCTGTGCTTGTGACATCTGAGTTCGCATCTCCGCCATGCGCTTCTCAGCAAGTTCGAGCATGGTGTCCTTGATTGCAACATCCATGATGGGAATGATTTCGTTAGGGTAGGCCTGCAGTTGGTGCCAGAGCTTTCTGGTCGGTGGGTAAGCCTTGAGATTGCGCGCGTCCAAGTTCAAAGGCGTAACACCAAGCTCCAGCATCATCTTCATGATATCAACATATTCCCTAGCCATGGCCGGATGATTATCTGGGAGATTCATGCCCTCGTTCAGCTCGCCGTCCTGGATCATGCGATACTTTCTTCGGAAGTTCATCAAGAAATCTCTCATGGCATGTCTGGCGTCTACGAGCGATACGTTGGTTCCCCAAATGACTCGAGAGGAGTTCCCACCCAAGACCTCCGCGTCTGAAGTATCCGGGTTGATGTTGGAGAAGGTTGGTGCGTCTGAGGGTTCCTGTACAGGCATGCCATTTTCATCGACAAATAACCTGCGTCGGCGATTGGTAGAGCTCGTGCCAAAGACGTCTGAGTGGATGTCGCTTCGTCGGTTGCGAGCCGCGGATTCGGAGCCACGTACGAAAAGGGCACTGCTGCTGCTTCCAGGGACGTTACTTTGGGCATTGCGGGCACGGCCAGGGCTAGAGCTAGATGCGTAGTGAATGGGCGACGAATCTAAGTTTGTCAATGACATGTCTAACACTTGATATCGAGTACGCCGTACCCCCCATCGTCTGTGCAGACGCTTTCGGTGTCGCACCACCATCACTCTCATCCTCGCCATTAGCTTGTCCTGCGCCGGAGGGGTTGGCAGGCGATGAGCGGAAGAAGAGCGGGGATTGCGTCGAAGTGGTCTGGAATCTTGCGTTGCGTGGAGTTGCTAGCGATCCACGCTGCGAGGCCTGCGAAGCCTCAGACTGCAACTGCTCGTCTGGACCCGCCGGCGCTGGGCTGCTGTCAGGTATCTGAGAATTTTGACCACGGGCGCTTCGTCTTGGAGTCGCCGATGCAGATGTGCGCTCGGAGCGGCGCTTCGCTGGGGAAGAGTCCATGGTTGTGGCACTCTATGCGGCAGCAACAGTGAATGTGTTGTTGTTGTTTTAGAGGGGTTGCTAGGGATGGTGGGCTTGTCGCGCGCTCTCCTTTCGACGCGTGGGCACAGGGACGCGTTCAGTCTAGTCTGCAAATGGACGTAAGTGGTCTTGGCACCTCAATTGAAGCCGCAGCTTGGAGGCTGAAAGACACCTAACAGTCAACTAAATTTTCAGGAAAGACTGGAAACAGATGCAAGATCGTCGTAGTTCAACACCGCAACGTTCCGCCGGTCCATATGTCTACACGCTGTAAACTAATTCCTAGGTAGTGGGGCGGCAGCTAGCCCCGCCGTGAACAAATGTTTACAAGCAGGCAACCACATAAACCGACGTATATCAACTGAGGTCTTTGTTCTTCTGTCTCTCCAAATTGCAAACCCGTCTACTTCAATTCTCATTCGAACATGGCTCCTCCGTCCAAGCTCGCTATTGCAACTGGCGTCGTGACCCGCCTTGTCAAGGAAGAAGCAAGCTACCACAAGGAAATCGAGCAGCAAGAGGCGCGCATCAAGAAGGCCGAGACCAGTGAGGGCGACGATAATGCTGAGTACACCTTGAGGCAAGAGGTACGCGTGGCCACCAAGAAGGATATCTGGCACACCGGGTCTAACAATAGCACAGCGTCAAGCCCTCCAAGAAACCAAGAATGTTCTGCCTGGCATGAAGATCAAGATCGAGCAGGCAGTGGAGAAGCTGGAGGAGGAGCTGGTAAGTCGACATATAGTTGAGCTGAGTACCTAGTACTGATAACTTGTAGGAGAACAACAAGGAAGGCGGCGGCCAGGCATCACCAGAGGAAGTCACCAAGGCGAAAGAGGCTGTTGAGAAGGGCAAGGCAGCCATGCGTGAGGCCGCTTAGACTCGTGACCACTGGAGAGATAGATAGATGGTACTGCAGCTGGACATGGCACCGCTATAAAGAAGATGGAATGATACCCAGAACACCGCGCTATGCAATCAAATCATCAAGCAGACTGCTGTTCAAGCACAATCACGACTCGTCCATCTTGATCTCTGAGCGATCTTCGCCATCTTCCTCCCCATCTTCAAGGTCTTCGCCTTCTTCAAGACCGGAAGAATCACCATCGTTTCCATCTCCTGAGTTTGCCCCCATATCTACCATCTCTGCGTCATCCGCAGCACCAGATCTGGCAGGGGATGGCGCAGCGCTGACGTCCCGCGATAGAGGCTTCAAGCGATCCTGTGGTGGTACCCTCAGAGACGAACCTTCTCCACTTTGACTGGCATGCCCTGGAGTCATGCCACCATCCGGCCTCGGGGTGCCAGCATGGCTGACATCTCCTCTAGAAGTGCTGCCCTCGCCCTCACCATCCTCGTCTCCATCCTTCATCATGCCCTCCTTGCGCTCAGCTTCCTCTTTCTCGTCCTTGATCATGCGTAACATGCCGCGTGCCTCTTCCTCGATTCGTCCGAATTGCGTGCGGCGCTCACTCCAGGTGTTCTTCGCCGATTGCACTTCGTTTCTGAGTTCTTCTATCTCCTGGTCCAGCTTCTCGTGGGCATGTGCTTGCTCGTCCCGCGGCTTCAGCATCTTACTGCTGGTGATCTTCTCCGTGAGCTCGTCATACGTCTTACGTACGGCGAGTGTCTCTTTGGCCTCGACTAGTCTGATGCGCAGATCTTCTATCGTCTTGCGCACGTGCTCTTGCTTTGCCTCGATGGCCGTCTTCTCAACAGCGTAACGCTCGCGCTCAGTGTGATTGCTATTTGTGGTGAACTCAGATCGCAGTATCGCAAAGTCTAGTAGTGACAGCTCATTCATGATGTCTTTCCGCCATATCTCGATATTGTGTGCTTGTTGCTCGCGCTCGACAGTGGCTGCCGCTGCTTCCTCCTCTGCGGCAGAGGCATCTGGGGGCGGAGAGGGGAGTTGTCTGGGGCGCGCATCCTCGAAGAAGTCCGGCTTGAGTATGCGACCGGCGGTATTTGTGTATGGACGAGCTTCGACAGCTAGTAGGCGGGATACATTGTGAAGCGCATCTGTTGGAATTAGTAGAAGCTACGTGCCAGATGTTGGGTGGCCTACCTTCGTCCGCCTGAGATAAGAGGCCCCAATCCTTGATCGCCATTCTTTCCCGTTTCGGCTACTGGCGTAATGAGGTTGTTGGTATAGGGTAAGTCGTTGTCGTTGTTGAAGTCGCGATATTGAGGTTCCGCGGGTTGATGAACGCGTACGACAAGGGTCTCTGTTAGCGTCTAGCACCGCTACCAGACGTCAGCGACATGTCCCCAACACCGTCCTCATCACTTTCGCCTTCACCTCCCTTGGTTCACTTTTCACTAAGTCGCTTAACATTGTTCTGGGAAGCGCCATCTATCCAGTAAACCTCTCTTTCCCAACTAGCCTACCGAGATGCTGTCGTGAGTTCCGTGGGGTCCTCAGCCCCATCCTACGGTCCACGCTGCCCTCATTCCGCCTATTCATGATTCACGTCACGTAGCAGTCACCCTACCAACGAGATTACACGGCAAACTATATTTATACAACCAGCGGCCCTTGCATCACCGCATCGTTCAACCCTCGACTTTCGCCTCGCAACATTCTGTACCCTACGCTTTTGGATAGACCCCGTAATAAACCGTCCCATCACCATGCCCGTCGCAAGCCTCTTCGAGCTGGCTCGACAGCGCCTGATTAAGAACATCGATATGCTCCGCGATGTTGGCGATCTACCCTACTCCTTCCTGCAACCAGTCCTCCGATTCGTACAAAGCCCAGACCAGCTCCTCGAGCTCGAGGCAAACTGCCCACAGTTACTCGGAGAGACGGGCGAGATTTGGCTTCGCTTCATCAAGCGCGACATTCCGGACTGGGAGAAGAAGCCACACGAGCCACGCGATCCTCGAAATTGGAGCAAAGTTTACCGCAAATTGAAGAAAGATGCAGAACTAGAGAAGGAGGCCGACAAAGAGGCCCTCAAGCAGCAGATGCAGGCACTGCAGAAAGATCGCGCACAGAACAAGACCCTGATTGTGGAAACCAGATTCGGGTACGGTGCTGGCGCTAGTAAGATGTTTACTGGACGGACTACTAGCAGCTGGGGCCAGCCCTCGGGTGCACCTGCGAAGACTGGCAAAGCCGCCTTCGATAAGCTGAAGCGTGGCATGTTCGATCACGGTCGCGAACGCCCGAAGGCTAGCCACATACCACAACATCTTCTAGAGCAGAGGAAGACCACCGTTAGGCAGGCACCGGCAAGGATGGTTAGAATGGCGGAAAACGAGGCTCCACGAAGCATGGTCGTGTCCAGACAAGCTTCGGCATCTGTTAACAACAAATCCGAATCTCGCCCAACGCCATCGCTATCCGCAAACCGCCCGAACATTACACAAAGGCCAGCACCACAACAGCGCAATCCTCCACCACCCACGCGGACGTCGTTACCGCCCGGAATGTCGTTCAGCGCACCCAAGCCAAGAGCGCCAAATGGGCAGTCAGCGCCTGACCCGACTCTGAAGAGGAAAAGGCCAGAATATAACATGTTTCACACAAAGAAGAAGAAGATTTAAGATGCTAATGAGGCTGGCAGTGGCATGAGGTGTGTATAAAAGTTACACGTATAATCGGGCTTGTTGATACGGGTCACCTGGATGACCCAACACTAGGCTGGCCACATTTGGCTCGTGGTTCTGGTAGCACCTACTTCTGGAGTTCAATTCGATACACTGGTTTGCGGAGTTTAGAGACTCATTCGGCGGCGTTACACTCTTGATATCTCCATACTTCTGGTACATGGCCATAGACCTCTTTTCACGTTTGTACATTTATCATTACCTTTGATCAGCCTCTCTTCATCCTCAAATTATGCCAGTGTGTGAGATGGTTGGCTAAAAGCGCGGCGTCCAAGGATCACTGTCCAGCATACTGTATCTCGTAAGAACAGTGATGTTGTATCCCTTAAGCAGTCAAGAGCAAACCTTATGCTGCTATGTTCTCAGTGGTGCCTTCTTAAAGTGATAGTTTGGCTTATCATCGAAAGCGCATGACCCTGGTGTAAACAAGTGGGCAAGAACGTCTCAGCCACGACAACAATCTTCTCTCACTCACAACCGACTCGAACTCCTCATTCCCACTTTTTCTACCACCACTAGGATTGCACTACCACCATGATCACTGCTTGTGACGGAGCAAAAGCGGCTCTTGTTAGAGCGTCGCAACTGCCTTTTCGACTGCTCGACTTGCCGTTGGAGGTCGTGGGCGCCACCTTCGATTATCTTGAGGATGAAGAACTTATCGGTGTACGCTGCGTATGTCGCGCGTTCAACGCCAATTCGGCAAATGCCTTTGGACGACGCTTTTTCCGTCACCTCGTTGTCATCCTGCACCCTACCAGTCTTACCACGCTATTCGAAATCTGCCATCATCCTGTATTGTCCAAACATGTCCGCCAGATCACCGTGAGCGGCGAACGTGTTGGACACAGCATATACGAGGTCAAAGAAGAGGAAACCCAGAAAGATCTCCAAGTCAGTGTTCAGCGCTCCGGCATGGATTCGTTCATTCTTAATCAGGTATTCCGCGAGCTTGAAAACCTACAGATTATTCAGATCGATGTGATTAGTTTCTATCATTGCGATCCCGAGCCCGTCGATGCCGGTATCCGGTGTGGAAAAGCTCACATACTTTCAAAAAAGACACAGGAGGACGAGCAAAGGGAGAGGCGTGGAGATAGCGGCGCAAATCGAGTATATGACTTGGTTCTGCGGACTCTTCAAGAGGCCAACTTACACAACAAGATAGGGCTGGGTTTCGAATTCTGGAACACAGAGTATTCCAACGACGACATGATCACATTCTTTGATCTCGACTCCGCAGTCTGGAAAGACCATTTCTCAAAACAAGTACGTCAGGTTTCGGTCCTCGGTCAAGTCAGTCATGCATGGCTTCAAAAATTGCTCAGCACAGCTTCAGATTTGCGCAAGTTCGAGTTCCAAGGCAATTACACTTTCTTAGAGCTATCTTACCAGCCAGCTGGATCATTCCAATTCCACTGGCCTGGCTTCTCGCATATCCATCTTACAGATGTGTTTCTTTCGCACAATGAGTGGACGAACTTCCTACGCCTGCACGCTGCGACCTTGAAACATATATCATGCTCATCCATAGGCTTTCCGCAAGGGAATTGGATCGAACCATTACAGATCATCGAGACAATGCCCAGGATTGAGTACCTATGGCTCTTCAGACTTCTCGAGAAAGCGCCCTACCCACACTCACCGATGACTGTGAGACGCTGTAGCCAGGACGACGATGGGGTCTTGCAGCTCTTCGACTCGGAGCCGGTGGAGCTTGCTCTTAGTGCCATGCGCAGCCAGCCCAGAACAGCGTTCATGGGCCGTGGCGTTAAGAGTGAAGCAGGCGAAGTATATCTCCACAGGGTCGCGTTTGATGTTGGTGAAGCGGCACTGGAAGGAGATATCATCTATCGAGATGGTGATTGGGTATTTGCTGAAGTAGCGGCAGACCTCTGAGAGCTTCTTCGACGCGAGGGGGAAGCCGGCCCATCCATGCACTTCCCTGGGCTTGTGGTTCCAGAATCCAGCATGGTGATCTTCAGGTGGACTCTGGATAGAGTTACGATGTACTGCTTCTGTGAACGCCGCGTTGTTCATAACATGCATATGCGTTTAATAGCTCGAATACATGTACCCGAGTTATCTGGTTCTAATGCAGTCGTCTCCCTTCATCGCGCCTCATCTCCAACCCCGCGAGTTCAACAGGAGGCTGCTCAATCTCCACAGGATTATGTTTGTACGCTACCGCTCCTGGACCTAGCTCCTGGATGTGCTTTGCGTGCACCTCAACTGGTGTCACGGGTGTCACGCTTGTAAGCTCTGCAAAACCTCGTGCCTCCTGCAGACGTGCTGAGTTTCGCTTCTTCATGAAGAAAAACACTGCCAGTCCAATTATGATGCCCAGCGATATTCCTCCACCGACTGCTGCCCCCACTATTACGCCTGTCGATGGGCCCGAGGAGGCTGGGGGAGGTGGGGATGGCGACGGCGACGGCGACGGCGTGGAACTAGGCGTAGGTGTTGCAGACGGCGAGGCACCGATGGCACCAGCGTCACAGAAGTCGATGCTGTAGTATACGAAAGTTGAGTTGTAGCAGTCGATGGGTTGAATTTCTTCTTGGTAGCCGGAACAGATGTCGACCGTCGTGTCGTTCATGTAAATGGTGACTATACGGATGGTTAGCATAGCCGTCCGGACTATCGCGTCCTCATTCGCACAAAGCACATACCAGCGCAGCCTGGGTCCAGTCCCACGACCTGGAAGCTTCCGTACGCGCCATTGCGCCTGAGATCTGTACAGGTGCCGTTGGGGTAGCCGTTTGGGCCTTCGAGACCTCTCAACGATTCTTGACAGTTATCATCAGAGAAGAGCGCGATCTGACTCGTCGCGGCAACATGCGCTACGAACGCGCTAAGAAGGACGAAAAAGAGGTTGTTCATCGTCGCGATGGTGCGCGGTACCCTGCCGGCAGATTGCGTATCGCGATGAGGCTAAACAGACTACCAGAATACGAGAGCGCCGGATCAGCTCGTGGCTGTTATACCTACAGCTGGCGAATGGGGCCAGGAATCACTAGTCATTTCGAGCGACTTGGATTTATCTGCCCAGCTCTTGGGAGACGTATCGATTATAGCCTCACAGACCTGACCACTCTCTTCCTTGCCCCAGCATGCAGGGTGCGGCATGGGTAACGAGGGGCAGCGAATGGAGGCCATCGTTTAGATTGCATGAAAAGCCACGAATCGTCTTTGCAGGACCCGCGTGCGGCTGTGATCCTTGTTTCAGTTTCGATGCTGCTAGCTGAGCTTCCGCATGTCAATGAATGGTGTATAATTGTTTGTGCGATGTTGCATCCTGAATGATAATGTTATTGTGGGAGCATGTACTAAAAAGACTAAGCTCGTGAGTAAAACTGTCCTGCCAGTCAAATTAGCTTGGTGATTGAGCATAAAATGGAGTATTGGCCGTTACCGCGGGTGGCTTACTGATCGTGGGTAATGGAGTGCCTAAACGATTTTGAGAGGATACGGGTCCTAATGCCGGGGCGAAGGATTTGGGGGTACGGCTATCGCCGTGAGGCTAAGACTCTAACATCCATGCAATCTTCACATTGCACTGCAACAGACCTAGCACAACACCCTTCTCGATACCGAAGTTTTGCCATGTCTTCTGAGTCGCAGCCTAGGATTCTTCTTTTCGGTGCCGGTAGCGTGGGAACAGTATATCTGTACCTTCTCAGCAAGGTAGCTTCAACTACTGCCGTCTGCCGCTCGAACTACGAAGTCGTAAAGAAAGACGGCTTCACCATTAATTCATCGATATTTGGCCAGAATCTGCACTTCAAACCCAACGTTGTACGGGATTGTGAAGAAGCAGCATCTCAATCGTCGGATCCATTCGACTACATCATCGTTTGCAGTAAGGCTATCCCGGATACGGTACCGAAGCTTATCGCTCCTGCTGTAACACCTGGACATACGGCTATCGTACTTATTCAGAATGGCGTTGGTATCGAAGAAGAATATCTAAGGGCATATCCGGACAATTCGATCATTAGTGCCGTTGTGTATTTACCTGCCACCCAGCGGCCAGCCGGTGTCATTAAACACGGCGAAGTCGAGCAACTCCAAGTCGGAGCCTACCCATCATCTGCGGAAGGAACGCATGCGAAAAAATTCACAGAGCTTGTCACTTCTGCCGGTGCTACAGCGGAATTCTATGACGATGTTCAGCAAAAACGATGGTTCAAGCTACTTGTGAATGCGTCCTGGAACCCTATATGTGCTCTTGCTCTAAGCAAAGACACGGATGTACTCATTGCTTCGGAAGAAGCGAACGGTGTGGTTCTAGCCGTGATGTTGGAGATTCGCGATATTGCGGCTGCTCACGGATACGAAATCACATTGGAAGAGGTAAACGTTCAGCTCGGGCGGGCGCAGGCCAGGATTCCGAACAAGTCCGGTATTGAACCCAGTATGCTTCAAGATGTTCAGTCGGATCGAAGAATCGAAGTAGAGGCTATTGTAGGTAACCCGGTCCGGATGGGTAAAGAGAAGGGTGTGGCATGTGTGCGGTTGGAAATGCTCTACATCCTTGCGAAAGCTTTGGATATCCAGATTGGACGAAGAAAGTGAAAGTCGGTTTAATTCAGAAACCGTGCATGTAGGTTAATCTCCATTTCACCCCAATTATCTTACTTGGTTGTGGATGTTTATCATCTGTTCTATGCACCAAGTCCAGCGAGTCCCTCGTCAACGATGCATTCATAGCACCATCCTTTGAAAGGGCGTGCTCCTCTACACGCAGATATCATTTAGGATCTGATGATTTGACTTCGATAAGTTCTATCTATGGTCATCGTTCCTTTCACTCCCTACTCGCCACCGATATCGCGCCAAGCCCTCCGTTTGTCCAGCACCGCAATTTGCGACTCGCTTCTGCCTTGCGATATCAGTGTTATTGTTTTCGTAGTGAATTGTTATCTGAAAAGGACCCAGCCACAGTCGCAGCCGAAATATCTTTTTGCCCACGCACACTAAAACACATTTCCTCATCGCCCAACCTTCGCTCGACTGCGCGCAACCGTACGTCTAAACGATCCAACTCCGGTACCACAACTATCAAAACATCCACAAGGCATTGTTTGATCCTGAGAGCCCGTCATGCCCCTCTTCTCGAGCTCGTGTGTCGCACGTTTTGCTACAAAGATGCATCCTGACACTATCGCTATTCTTTTCTGCCTTCTCCTAGTAACTCTCGGAATCGGCCACACCATCGTGTCCTCTGGAGTTGTTCCCAAGGTCATCGACTGTCTTAGCGAGTGTTTCGATGAACTATACTGGGAAGTAAACTATCTTTACTGGAACATCTGCTATGAATATAGCAATAACGGAATCCCAACCTGGCTCCGCGTCCTTGGCCTCCTCACGATCGGTGTATATACACCACGTGTGCTCGCCGAGTTCCTTCTCAAGTTAGGTGTCTTTTCAGTCGTCCCCAAGAACAACCTCAATGAACTTGCCGAAAGAAGAAAATCGCAGAACACGAAGAAGGCTAGTACTCCCACCTCAACACCCGTTATACCAGCATCTCCAACACTACCGCAAGAAAAACCAGCTCCCCCCGCATATCCGCCACCCTTTCAATTACCCTTCAAAAACTTTCGTGGAACCGGCGAGTCATTCGCGCATCTTGATCGGAACAGATCGATGCAGTATCCAAAGATTTGGGGACAACTACGCTGCGCTGACCGCAAGTGGATGGCTATGTTCATGTATATGCCAGGAGCATGTATGTCTACCGACGACAAGAACGTTGACACGGAAGATACTACGTCGAAGCCTCAGCATGTTGCGGAGTCTGCGACGAACAACATGAAGGATGATGTAGTTGTCACGCCTGCTCATAAGGCCGTTGAACTATCTGTCCGATCTGCTCCCAAGACGACACCAACGCCGTCTGCTTACACGTTGGCGCCTTCATGTGAACCTCAAACAACTACAACGTTCACTCCGGCAACTGTTTACAACTGTCTACAAACAGCGAATTCGGCAAGAATGACGATCGAGTACCACGCAAGACAAGCGCCTATTCTCCAGGCCGCGATGAAGGCTTTTCTTATCTCCGCCGATACCAAAACCGAATGCAGGTCTTCGGCAGGTCAGATCTTTAGCTTGATATCGGGTGCGGCGAATGACCTGAAGCCCTACTTTGAGAATGGTATGACTGTGGAACAGTCCTCCGGTCTTCGTTGGAACGCCTCCATAATTGAGTTCTGGATGTTCTTAGTTCCTGTAGGCTGGTACATTCAAAGGTATTGGGGCCCAGAGCTTATAACTTTCCTCGAGCTATATCGTGAGTTCGCAAACTATCTGGGTTTGCAGGACATGATCCAAGACTTGGATTGTACTGAGCCCCTACCATCACTACCCGCTCTCCAAACCGTGGTACAGTCAACTCAAACACCCCGTGATCACCCGCCGCAGGTGGCACAAGTGCCCTCGTGGTCGACGCCACAGTGCAATGTAGCACCAACCATCTCTAACCAACTGTTATCATATCAGCCATTGGTCCAACAACAGCTGCCACCATTTCCTCAATCGAGTACGCAATTTCCGCCAGCATCCAACATGCAGACACAGCTCCACAACGCCATGGCTACTGGATGCAGCCCTACTACTACGAACCCCATCACATCGCAGCCACAAAATACGCCGAACAATCCCAACCCCTCATCAATACAAAGCCAGACGCTACCGCCAGTGGACTTCAAAGATATCAACACATGGTCTGGGCTGAATCATAAACAGCTGGAGCAGCTCGTACCGAGTTCTTTTGGGTTCAAAACGGATATGGTCGCTGGAAATACATTTTGGAAGTTCACTGCTTCTGTTGACTTCCATGAGATCTTGAATGGTAAAGCGCCCAAACAAATGACTCCTGATTTTGTGAAGGCCAGTTTGGAGAAGGTAGCGTTGAGCTTTAAACGCGCAGCTGTCGTCCTCCGACTACAGGCGAAACTCGGAGACTACAGCAAATACAGCGATACATCTCAGCCTACCATCAGTGATATCACGGCGCTGATCAAACAGGCGGCACAAATGACAGATGCTTGTGGTGGTCTCGCGAAGGACGACGCATCCCTGAGAAATTGGAAAAATGCATGCGTCTTCTTCCACAACGCCGTGTACTGCGAGGACAAGGAGGTTGGCGACATACTCGATCGACACTATGACGAGGGCGTGTGGCCTCGCCTCGAGAGGACATGGGAGAAGAACAGGCTGAGGTGGATGGACAACTGAGTTCTTTACGTGCTACCGCCAAGGATACTTAGGTATCTATGGTACGCGCTCTTTATCGCATTGACATTTCTGCAGCTTCTAGAGGCGTCCCGATCTCAAATGACTGGCGTTTTGATCAACGTGCATAACTGCCGTATACTTCAAGGCCCATTTTTGATTTCTCGTTTGTGTATTTTGCGTTCCAGCGAAAATACCTAAGTCATATCCATAGTATAACTTTGTTTCTAGCGTTCTTGTTCTTAGCGGTCAATGTCGGGTCAGCGCATTCGCACCCGCATTTGTATAGATAGAAGATTTCAATGTCACATCATTGAAGCGAGGTTTTCTTGTGGAACCTTGTATTAAGAGACACTCCCTAACTAGATATGCGAAACAAACATAGTGTACATTTATCCAAGCAGCCCGGGCACGATCATCTCTTGACGATATACATTATTCGCACCGTGTTGGATGAGAGGCGACAAAACGCGCTAGGTCGGCCTAAGCGGCAGTGGTGTCGGCAGTAGGGTTGACGTCGGAGCAGATGAGGGCCTGGCCGAGGATGGGGATGAGGCAGCACTTGGCCTGCTGACCTGCGGAGGCACATCCATCGATGAAGGCGTTGATGGTGGTGGGGGTGACGGCAGCTAGGGCAATGTTAATAATCTGACTAATCGAGAGATAGAGGATGGGAAGTCATACGGGGAGCGCAGTCCAAGTTGGCAAGGTTCAGGACGTCGGTAGCACAGCAGACGGGAGTGCCGGAAGCGCAGAGTCCAGCCTGGCGCTCATCGAGGGGAGCGGCGAAGGCAGCGGTGGCAGCAAAGGCGAGAACGGCGGTGATAGTGAACTGCATTTTGAAGGTTGATTGGTTGGTTCTTAAAAAGAAGGAGGTATTGGTTTGGAAGTGTGTTGTACGGTTGTTGATGTGGACGGATGGTGTGTGATGATGTTCTAATTGTCGAGGTCTCATTGCCCTCTTTATATGTTCTCAACCCTCAATTTGTCCAAGGTTCATTTCAAGTACACTACACTTGATCGCATTGACATCGTCATCAAACACCAGCATTCCCAGAGTATGATCGTCATCGCCGCCAGGGGATCAGGTCAGAACGGGAATGCACGTCCATAACGGTCAACATAACGGTGACGGGGTCCACCTGGCGTCCCCAACTTCTTCATGGCGAGTCTGTACCCGGTAAAGAGTGACGTCGATCGAAGCGGGTTCAGCTTTAATGTTCCTGGCTGATCCTGTTGACTGGTTGGTACCGAGGGTGGAGCATCTATTAGGGCTGTTGATCTCGAAACGTGCACGGCTGGAGTTGCTGTCGCATGAGGAATGGATACTGTTAAATGTAGATCGATACCGGAGGTTTAACTGTTCATGGTAGGGATCAGATACTGAATGCAAGGTGTTTACAGACTGGGCATCTTTTGGCTGCCCCTGGCGCGTACTTTTGCGGCAGGTTGTCCTAGCTGTACGACCGGTGGTGGCACAATATTATCATCGAGCCGCTCATAGGGGCTTGCGACTGCCCCGAATATTGCCATAGGACACCCAGACACCACCTAAGATCTGAGGCTTCAGCGCCAGTGACGTACATGGAGCTAGGGTGCCGGCTAACGGAGCACTCGCTCACAGACCTTGCATGATGCTCATCTCCGAGCGTCAAGTTCATAGTCAACTCCTGCATAGCCATGTTGTTTTATGTGGTCCATTTACACGGCATTCACGATGGGAATTGTATCAATGCAAGCGTGGGAATGCTGTCCGACATTCTGGTCACAGCTTCGCCATCTCTCAATGATCGACTTGGTGGAGGCGGAGCTCTCATGTTACCCACATTATGCGTTTATCTCAAATCTTTCTTTAGCAACCGGTAGATCTGCAGTAACTGATGAGCCACAGCGAACAGTGGCAAAAACCTCTCAATCGTCAACGCGTCGCTGAGGCGTGCTCGCATACAAAGAGGGTGTGTGACGAGGTCTAGAAAAACAATCGAAACGTGGGGCTAAGGGGTCTGACAGGGTGCGGTGACGAATGGAAATCTAGAGCCAGCTTCCAAGGAAAACCCTGTAACACGATGAAAACCTGGCGATGGTTCGGTTAGCGGGTGATATAGCACAAGGATGAGAATGTATAGGCATGTACAAACAAAGAAGTATATCGGATTCTGCAGTTCTCGCAGGGCTAGCCGTTATATCCGAAAACTCTATTAAACTTCAGGTAAGGCAATCCATAATCATTCGGTAGGCACAATGGTCGATTTATTCGGTCCTAAATCGTCGAAAAGAATGTCTTCAACTCAGGAGACGTTGTGAAAACGCTTGGAACGGAACGTTGCAGGTGCATGCCCAGGCGGCCGTTAAGCCCCACACGTCCACGCCTTACCTCATTCAGGCGTGACAACCCGACCTCGCTTACATGGATCTACGTCACAGCAGGACCGGTTCCTGACAGCGCAACAAGATCTAAACAAGTCGTGCAGAAGGATTTACATCATTACCATCTGAAGAGCCAATAGCACAGAGTGCTCAATGTATCTGAAGTAAATTCTTTCAGGCGAATTGCATTCTTCCACGCGATCCTGTCAACGCGACAATGGCGTCCTGGCAGCAGTGGCGCAGAGGCGAAACCGCGAGCGGACCCTCGGCAGCTGAAGGCGGGAAGTGTAGTCTATGTAGCGGACAGTCGGCAAACCTGACGCGACGCGACGCGATGGGAAATGCTGGGGAGTATGCTTCCGCCTCATGATGGGTTGTGGTTATGCGCAAGCAAAGTTCAACACACATAGGGGTTCTGTCACCATACCCGAAGCTCCTCTGCAGCAGCCCATGTTTTGCGCTCCTCCTTTGTTGAGAAATTTCACTGAAACACATGGCAACAAGCCTCATTTTTGGCACGTCCATATCTTGAGATGCTATTTCGAATTTGTCCACTGTTCAATGCAAACTTGACCATCTTACCCTTCACACTGTTTGCATCTAGACTACAAGGCCAAGTACGTTCGGCGCTAAACAGTCGTGAGATGATGAGAATTATCGAGACGCAACGGCAGTAGTGAGCGACACACTGAGTATCTCGAAAAGCCTGAAAAATGTCAGCGGATCAGGCACCTAACTGACCATGTTCACTGCAGGAGAGTGCAACAATTCAAGGATCTCGCAATAGTGCGTAAGCCAAGACGCCTCCTTAGCCACCCTCGACTGATGGTTGCATGAAGTCAATATCAGATTCAGCTCCTCCGTCCTCTTTTGGAGTTCGCTTGACCATGTAAAAGGTAAGGTAGAGAGCATGAAAACACCTGGAACTTGTTTAGCCACCGGGCGATATTAGATCTGTTCGTGGCTCAAGACTTTGTTCGTTGATAGAAGAGGGACCGCGATGAACGGGTCATAGCCGGTGTTGATCGGTGCGTCGAACTGTCTAGTGCTGACCAAAGAGGCACTCACGTCCGCGTCACGAAGCGACATATAGGGTGTGTTTTCGATCCTCGGCGTCATAGCAAGATTGAGACTGCTATGTAAACACGCAACAGCCGAGCATGTTGTGAACTAGCTATTGTCTTACTGACAGTCTAGTTGTACAAAACCATGAAAGCCGTCGCCAAGCTGCTGTCTCATTCAGAAAGACATGTACAGTCCCAGAAACGATGACTATACGGTTGATATGTGTGCTAGCGACAGCCTCCTAGAGATTCACAGGCTGATTTTTAGATCAGATCGTTTGCTGAGTGCGTGCTTGCAATCATTGCGCGACATGCCTTGTTGGCTGGAAGGCGAGACGCAAAGTCTAGACTGACGACAGCGACGGTACCATGTACAGGAAATGAGGCAACGTTGCAGATTTGCTTGTAAAATCTCGTTGAGAGTATGCGGTACTGGTATCAAGATTCTCCGATCTCGATACGACTAAGTGAACAAACAGAGGGATACGAAAAACCGAAGCGGACACTGTCTTCATTTATTGCGTAAGCTCGAACAGTCTTGACAAAGAGAGAATTGCCTGCGTCTTGATTGGAGAGAAGGCTACGGCAAACGAGTGCATGGCGCTTATCCCAGTGCAGATGCTACCGCTGGAGAGGGCTCTGACAGAAGACATCGTAGCGACGAAACGACATACTAGCCTCCGCTCAGGTACTTCAACCGTTCGTAACGGGCGGATCTACCCCAGATCACTCGAAAGCATCTTAATATCCCCAGAGCTAGGCCTGAACGATCCGGCGAGCGTTCGGCTGGATCCCATGTCTCAGCGCGACGGTAGCACCACACTTAGGCACGTCCTGGAGTGCATAGGGCTGAGATATCTGGGGCCTAGTCTCTGTGCTACGTCTGGGCATGACTAAAAGTAAGTCCAGCTTTCAACGTCGAAGGAAAGATAGTGCGAAGCTACATGCGAATGTGGTACATGTACGCTCTCTTGCCTTGGGAAGGTGTTGGGCTGTAAAGTACGGTTGTAGTCACTCTATACTGTTACGCCAATGGTATCCTGTTGGTCTGGTTGGATCACTTGGCATGTACTGTGTAGCCACAATGCTGAAGCTTGTCCTTCACGATGATCGCGGGAATGTTGCGATGGCCAGAAGTCACGACAGGCTCTCAAGCTGGGTATGTAAGGAACACAACTTCAGCATTACCTCGGTATTCTAGTCTCCTGGATACAACGGATGAAGAAATCTCTAACCGCCGGTTGGAGAATGGGGTAGAATTGAGAATGTGGTGACATGCGACGGAGTCATGATAGGCCTGATGGGGTTTTCCGATGGGTGAAGTCTGATTCGCACAACGCCAATCCCGTCACCCGATGAAGGGCCGGCCCTCCCACTATACCTAAAAAATGTTGCCGCCACAAAGTTCCCCGAAAATGATACAGCTAAGCTGCAGATTTTTCCTGCTGGGAACGCAAGGAACGGCCAAGCTACACATTCCACACGGTAATCCCGCGATAAGCATTGCCGCTTGTACCTTCGCGATCAAGGGGACGCGAACTGGCGGCGCCAACCCGCACGTAGCCGACCTAATCCCGGCTCGAAAATTTCGATCACCCTACCGTCACGGTTCAACTTCTGCATCTTGCGCGGCGAAACGAGTGTGTTGCCCGCCAAGTGGAGCGACGATGAAAATTTGGACGGTCGACTGGCTTTCCAGAGCGTGGAGTACGCCGACGGCTAACATGATGGCTCATGGAGTATTGCGCGATGACTCCACTTCCTGTGACCGTGTGTTTGATTGAAATATCGATTTTGTCCCTGGCTCTTGCGCCTTTGACATCAACCATCACGACTTCGTTGTTGTTGTGCACCTTTTGAAGCTCAAGCCCTGTCTTCGGGTCCTTTGCCGACACCACCACCAACATGGCATCCGCCTCTGAGGAAATTACGCCCAAGATGGACCAGCGGTCGGACAAATCGGTCTCGCACTCAGCGAGCGACGTTGAGAAGCAGGCCGCTCCCCCCAAGGATGAGCTACAGCGCAAGCTTTCGTCCCGACACTTGCAGTTCGTAGCTATCGGTGGAACAGTAGGAACTGGTGTCTTCATCGCCAGTGGTGGCTCCATCGCTACTGCTGGTCCTGCTGGAGCACTTTTGGCTTACGTTTTCGTTGGTACCCTGGTCTACTCTGTCATGCTCAGTTTGGCTGAGATGGCTACCTACCTACCCATCTCTGGTGCATTCACACAGTATGCTGCTCGTTTCGTCGATCCTTCGCTAGGTTTCTCCATGGGATGGATTTACTGGTTCTCCTGGTCTATCACATATGCGCTCGAACTCACAGCTGCTGGTCTTATCATCCAATGGTGGGACTCGGACCTCAGCATCGGCATTTTCATCACCATCTTCTGGGTACCGATCACGGCTGTTAACTTTTTGCCCGTCGATATTTTCGGAGAATTCGAATTCTGGTTCGCGCTGATCAAGGTCGTCGCCCTCGTTGGCTTCTGGATCTACGCCATCTGCATGAACGCAGGTGTTGGTGCGCAAGGCTACATCGGCTTCAAGTACTGGGACTCCCCCGGTGCTTTCGCCCCTTACCTGGCCGAAGGACCTGTTGCCAAATTTGTCGGTTTCTGGGCCGTTCTCATCCAGGCCGGTTTCGCGTACCAGGGTACTGAGCTCTGTGCTATCGGTGCTGGAGAGTCCGCAAACCCCCGTGTTACCATGCCTCAAGCCATTCGCAAGACTTTCTGGAGCATCTTCACCCTCTTCGTTTTCACCATCTTCTTTGTCGGTATCTTGGTCCCATACGACAACGAGGCTCTTCAGATTGGTGACACAAACGCCGGCTCATCGCCTATGGTCATTGCTTTCCAACTCGCCGGTGTTTCCGCCCTTCCTGATATCTTCAACGCCATTCTACTCACTGTGGTGCTTTCAGCCGCCAGCTCCAATGTCTACTCCGGCTCCCGTATCCTTGTCGGTCTTGCGGAAGAGAAGTGTGCCCCTGCGTTTCTCAAGGCCACAAGCAAGCGAGGTGTTCCATACTGGGCAACTGCAGTCACTGGTGCCATGGGTCTGTTGGCCTACATGAACCTCAGCGCCAACGGTGGAGAGGCGTTCAACTGGCTCCTCAACATCGTGTCAGTCGCGGGTTTCATCGCCTGGACTTGTGTACTGGTCTGCCACATTAGCTTTATGCGCGCACTTAAGGCCCAGAACATTGACCGCGACACCCTCCCTTTCAAGTCATGGGGCGGCCGTCCTCTCGCCATCTACGGTGTTACTTTCACGGCCATCATCACCATCACCCAAGGTTTCACCGCATTCGTCCCGTGGAGCACTGAAGACTTCTTCATCGCGTACATCAGCTTGATCCTTTTCGCCGTGCTTTACATTGGCCACAAGATTGTTACCAGGAGTAAATTCATCAACCCTGCCGAAGCCGATCTTATTACTGGAAAGTTTGAGGATGAGATGAGCGAGACTTGGGAAGAGTCATCTGCCTCAGGATGGAAGAAAATGATGAACAAGTTCTTATAGGCATTGCTCCATGCTTAGACCTTTGCAACGAAAAGTGTTTTGGATTCAATCCGATGGCATAGCGTAGCGTTTAGAGCATTGCATGGCGTTTTGATTTCTAGCGTTTGGGTTGCAGATACCAATGTTAATGTTTACTCACTTCACACTTCACTCCCTGGTCGTTTGTGTCTAGTCCTTCAATTTGGATCAACATAACTTCTCCTGTGTTTATTCAGCAGTGTGGCTGTGCAATGATCATCTTGATCGTCTTCAGTCTGTTGATCTACACCGCCACACTGTGGCTATGTGACTATGTTCATCCACCATCGCGATCGCCCATACAACATGCTAGGCTACTAGGTATCAAGTCCATCATTGTACGCCAGTATTGCGATGTTTGTCTAATGTACATCGGTAGGAAAACAGGTTGGGTTGATCACTGAAACTTGACTGAGGTACGACACGCGCAGAGTGACGTGGTGGGCGTCTCGAGCCAAGCCTGCAAGTCGAAGATCGCACTGTTTTGAAATCTCAAATTCATATTCCCATGTTGTGGTATCATGCTACATTGTCGTACAATCCAAACATAACTCCGTCGCTAAGTAAAAACATCGTGATCAACTCAAAACTAGGTCCTCGCCTCATTAGGAGCCGACCGCTGGCTACCACTCACAATCACCTGAGATGCCTCGTCTTCCCTCTTCTAAGACCACAGCCTCACAACTTCTACAACACCCAGTCCCAGCGCAGCTGCCTGTAAGACGCGGCTTGGCGATAGCATGTCCGAGGCAGCGCTGCTGGAGTTTCCTCCACTTCCCTTGCCTCCTTTTCCTCCTTTACCACCGCTGGATGCTCGTTCTTCGAGCTGGATTTCTGGCGCTGTAAGCACATCGCGTGCTGATAGTGCGTTGCGGAATTGTTCGCGAGTCTCGATGGTGACGGGCTCGGCCACCGCGTCTGGGTTGGCGACGGGAGCCGGGCTGGTGAGCGCGAGAGTCGCAAAAAGTAGAGTTGTTGCCGCAGTAAACTTCATTATGGATGATGATTGAGGTGGGTTTTAAAGAAGAAGATTGCAGGGGCAGCGGTATAGAGGTCGGAGTTTTGTAAATTGACCACTTTATCAAGATTGCTTGTTTGATAGATAAGTCGTTGGAAAGATACTTTCGTGTTACTTGAAGCGTACTGCGAATTGTTTTGTAAGACTGTACAAGAACAGCGGCATGTGTTGCATTTATGTATTGTAGCCACAAGCGGTGTGCCCTATGATGCACACCGTGGACGCCTTACACACAGCCTGTGAGATCGCCAACACAGCCTGCTTCTAACCTGTCGCGACACCTGTAGTGGTCTGTGACGTTGGTGAAGTTTGCACCAATAGCGACAACTCTATGCGACCAATTGTAGTCAGCAGCGAAATTGGCTGACGACTTGGCTTTCTTGGCGGTCAGCTGAACAAGCGTCCTGTCCCGCCTTCGATCGCCTGTTGACAGAGCTTGTAGAACCCGAGTTGGGTATCGCGTCGTGTGTGTAACTCATTCGACTTCCAACCAGTCGGCCTGCTTAACACATGACAGCCTCGAGGGATACGTGTATCCTGGTATAGGGTTGCATCTTGCCAGCTATGCGGCTAGTGAAGATGAGCGGAGGGATCGTCCACGTCCTGGTAGTTTAAGCCACTCAAGGTTGTAGCTGATGGGGCCTTCGCGAGCGTGGAATTGGTTGTGTACGAACAACTAGCAAGACACTCCTGAGCGCGTCCCGTACGACCCCGATAGGTTCTGTTTGCTCTCTGAAGTATACTGGTCCTTGTCCTGACTGGCAGGCATATGCTGGAGGCGAATGGGCCATGCACGTGGTTGAGCTGATGAAGAAGGAGAGTTTCGCATTGCCTTTGGAAAAAACTGCCGTGCCATCGGACGAAGAGCTGCAATGCTAACGAAGATGATTCCTAAGCTGCATTCTCCTACTGTCAGGATAAGACAGACGACGCTTTGATCTAGACGTTTGTTAGCTGGTACCTCCGAAATGCATGAACACCATCCACGCAAGTCCTGCGGCTAACCAATACGATGTATGTTTCTTTGGTTGCTAGATCCGAGAAGGCCCTAATGCTGGCGCTTGAAGTAGAATCTTACTTACAGGTAATATCCAACACGCGTAACTGATGTAGATAGGCAATGCGGACAATGCCTACAATGCATGCGCTGCGGTGGGTCAGCATGGTTTGACAGCATGCCATATATGTCTTTGACATACCTTGCACCTCCTGCCAATAGCACACAGAGAATGACTCGTTGCTTTCTTGGTAGATTCAACTTCCAAAGATGGGATAAGGGTAGCACAAAGAGGAGGAGATCCGTCGCGACATTGACTGCGGAGCTAGCATAGAGATAGCTCACGTAATCCACGCATACTGGTTCAATAGTGAAGTTCCACGCTCCTCGGACAGGACGACACTGGAAGATGGTGACAAAAATTCCTGTAGATGCTTTAGCATGTGTGAACATAAGGGGGTCATTGTGTGTCTTACCCGTAATGAATAGGCCTAGAATGATCACAGATATCGCGTACAGCGCCGCGCGAAATGATTTGTCGGGGATGAAGCGAAGGTACTGTGATATGATGGCGAGTTTCGTTAACGCAATAGCGAAGCAGTATAGCACCTGGCAGACGAAGAGATACTGCAGTGCATTAGTCGCTGCTCTTTGGCTTCGGAATGTCAAACTTTCTGGTAACCGAACGCTAGGTAGGAACGTGGCCCTGGAAAGTGTGCTTGCACTTACCAGTATACAGTTCTTCAGTGTGTCAAACAGCGTTGGTATAGGCAACAGCCAAATATGTCGCCCAAGACCATGGTGAGTTGCTACGGTACCGTCAGCCCGAATCAATATACCAAACGGTTGCTGCTTACCTGCGATGCACATTCCCGCTAGAGCGACCGTGAAGACCGCGGCGAAGATGATGAGGACTGTTGTCCATTAGTGATAATCTTTTGTTTTCTGTTCAACACGTACCATCGTCTAGAAAAATATGCCGAACGTATCTTGCTCTAGAGAAGATTCGTAGAGCGACAGTCAAGACGACCAGGGCGATAAAAACTGTACAAGTTATTGTAACAGCGCCAAGTCGTGATGAGTGGTCGCTGAAATCGAACTGGCTGATATCGACTTCGATGCCACCAAAGTAAACGGGGTCCAGATTAGGTCCCGACTGGCTCGCCATCCTGCAGGGACTTGGTGATTCCTGACAAGGTGATGAGAAAGAGTACGTTCTGCATCAAGATGTATGAAATGAAGAATCCCATGGGATTTGAGTCGCCGAATAACTGGGCCGCGACCAGCGCATTGTTAGAGAGGCGAACCGCTTGCAATAGATGCGTAATAGACGGGTTGTAACTTTGATCGTCCTTAGTGTCACCTTAGACCATGTGGCGTCTTTCATAACTTTGGGTGAGACCATACTATTATCGGCCGACTACCGCCGGTGAACGCAACACTAGAGGTTAGTCCAGAACATGGCGAAGCTGTTCCCCGGATGAAAAGCAAGATGTGACCCAGATACGTGGAACTCTAAATAGGTAATGTGCTGAACTGACTTTTGATGCCTTTCAAGCTGAACTCCTGCTCTCGTATCATCAGACGACAGGGCCTCCACGATACATTGATAGATGACTTGTCTACCGATGTTAGGTCCCGAGGTTCGAGCTATTGAGGGTGTGCGGGCCTGCGCTGTGCGGCTAGGTGCCAACCTCCTTGATTCCCACACCCTTCCAGAGAAGAACGAGCCCATATCACCTTATGCAGGCACCAGTAGAGTCGATGACAGGTTCAGGGCAGACCGCACCGTTGCTTTCACACCCAATAACCTTCGTGATTGGCCACGATAAAGAGACTGACAGGACATATACCTAAGACATGGTGACCCAAACGTTTCGGGCGGCCATGCATTGTCGATCGTAGATGGGTACAATAACCATGACATTGAACTAGTAGCGCTCTGTGCAGAGCCGAGGTCAAGTGGTCTGTAGTATCGCTGGCTGACTTGGGCATGGTGAAAGTCTATTGCAGATGGATCTCCTGTGGCGTCATTTGATCCACGATCGCTCCTTTCCGCGTTCTATGACGGTAGGTAATCCCATTTGTCGGCAACAGTCACTAAGATAGTTGTAGCTCTTCAATAGCTGCTCTCTCCTTCTCGCCACGCGTCCAGGTGGTTAGAAATTCGATAGGGTACCAAGGTAGGTCGCACACAGCAGGTGGTGGTGTGATTTGGCTGAGAGGCAAATATTCACCATTCCGATAGCCACGCGGTGGCAGCGATGTGTTTCGATGAGAATTCTGAATCTGCGGGCAGGTGCCTGATAAGCAGACCATGGCGCCGGACTACGTTGACGGCGTGCGACAAAGAAAGCGGGATGGAAGCGTCCTGACGGGACGCATCCTGACGGGACGGATTCGTGTCCGGGACGCTGATCCTGTGGGGTCCGCGGCACGGACTTCAACGCCTCTTCTCCCCACCAAGGTCGCAATCATCCATCTCTTAAGGTACCCGTGCATTTCCATCGATTTGGCGCAAACCTCCATGAATCGTGAACATCTCCATGCATGCGCTCATTTCCACAAATGTATCGCGCACTGTTACATACCTTTTTTGTTGAGCTAAATCTTCTCAATCTCCGCGGTGCTCACTAGTCGACATGTTCGCCCAGCAAATTATCCATGGGTGGCATAACCTTTCCCCGAGTCTTCCTCGCCAAAGTTCAACGTCCTAGAACTCACCTCATATCCGAACTGGTTGTTCCTGCGTTCTTAAGTGCCTCCCAAGAGCCTTCCAAGAGCCCCCGCAAACCTTCATCCTCGGTATACTTATATGTAGTTCATTGCGTCATATGCTGCCCAACCGGGCTTAACCATGCCTGCCACACGGACAATACAATCAATGCATAGGTATAACTACACCTCAGGAACAAGAGATGCATGGCTACGTACCCCCGGCGGTGGTGGCTTCCGCATCTTGGCGACTTCGACAACAGCGGAGCCCCGGAAGACGCGTCTCCCACCGCACGCGGGGAGCTTGGCCAGCGGAGACTCAACAAAAAGAGTGGCAGACTGAGGCCTGTAACAAGTAAGGCCAAGTCAACAATTGTCCAAGTATATGGGATAGAAGGAGGCTGAGTCGCCGACAAGACGCCCTAATGATGCCGAGTTCGAATGAGCGATAGGTGCCGCGACAACGCCGATGCTTGAACCCGGAGCCATGGGCGGGAATGTCGTCTTTGACGTGCGCTATTCTGAGACATTGGTATATATGTGGAGGCGGGGTAAGGTATTCTTGCTTTAAGAAGTGTGATCTTGTTTCTAAGGTATCCCCGAACTTATCTACAATCGGTAGCTGATATACAATTTGTTGTTGAATTACACTCTGGCATCCCCGGCCTTGCTCGACTCTTTCAATTAGACTCACAATGGCCACATCAACAGACCCGACTGTGCCGCTCCCTACCACGACCGACAATGACGATGATGACGACGATGATGTGACTTCTCTCGCACCTGGACCACCTGGACCACCAGCCCCAACACCGAACGCCTCTACAACATCAGCATCAGCATCGGCATCGGCATCGGCAACAGCAACATCATCATCACCGCTTTCATCTTTAACGGGCGTCCCCACTCCAAATTCGACTGATGACCCAATTTCCTCAGGCCCAGCTGCCACGTCCGGAAACAGCGGACTCAGCGCTGGTGCTAGCGCGGGCATTGGTGTAGGAGCTGCTGTTGGGATAATTCTACTATTGCTAGCAGGCTGGTTCCTTGTACGGAGAAGACGTTCTGGATTGTTGCGCCGTTTATCGAAAATATCCGCCGTCAGCGGCGGCACTACGCACGACCTAGAGAAATCCGGGATGGGAATGAGCCCAGAGATTATAGAACATGGAGCGCTTGGCCCGGCGGAGATGGAGGCTGGAAATGCAAGTGAGAGGCGCCCTTCTGAGCTCGCCAGTCCTGTGGTTCCTGTAGAAGCTGCTGGTGATCGAAGATTTGCTGCAGAATTGCCAGGCTCCGAAGTTCCCCCCGCAGGTGCGAGGAAGGGAAGTAAGGAGCGGCTGTTCCTAGATTCGCCGATTGATGAAGAAGAAGGCCGGCTCGAGAAGGATTTGAGACCAATTGACGAGAAGAAACCACCATTTTGATAAAAGACATGTTGTATGCTAGTGTCTCCTTTATACGTTATAGGTGTCATCGGAATATACCCATATTAATCCATCCGTTATGGCTGGCAGTGTCCGAGATCCGATGGACCTTCTTGTGTGCGGCTGAGAACGTCGACGGTTCTGTCATGTTTGCTTTGTTTGTGGAAAGCCCCACAAGGTCGTCGCTCAAGTGTTTGTGTTTTCGCGATGACCCAATGGGAAATGCGCATTTGGAGGCGGTGAAATTGGTGAAGCGTCTTGCGAGGAATAACACCATGATGAGCGTAATAATGGTGAAACCTCGCCAGAAGAGGCCTCAGGTGGTGAGACTGTGAGCAGTGGTAGGCGTGAATATACAGCCTCAGGGGTAGGGCCTGAAGGTTCCGGCTCAAGTGCCATACTCCACGTTCTCCATTGCTCGAGTTTCTGTGCGTACAACTCTTCCGCTTCTTTCGACTTGTCGTGGTGGTTGCCATTTCCGTCCACTTCTTGCGCAGCGGTATCGCCGTGCAATTCAGGTATCTGACCTGCATCCAGCTCGTAGATGATCTGAGCATCTACTTCGACAGGTGGTGGCGGTGGTGGAGGTAATGATGGTGAAGACGCAGGCGTGGCGGCCCACCAAGCCTTCTCTTGCGGTCCGGCTTCGGCATCCATGATCTCTGCCTTTGTTGTATGGAGTTGTGCTCTCCGAGCTAGTACTCGGTTTCTCCGTCTGATGGCAAAGAAAGCGAGAATGGCAATAACGACGACCGACACGGAACACGCTACTCCAATGGCAATACCACGCTTGATACCAGGGAGTGCCAAGTCGGTTTCCAGAGCAGTTTCTGCCTCAGTCGTCGTCGTGAGGTTCGAAGGTCTCATAGTGGGCGATGGTGCGAACGTCGCCATGGTTGCGGAATTCACTTGAAGCTTCGCATATGCATGAGACGTGGAAAGAGGAAAAGTTTAATGCTTCATTGCAGAGTGCGGCTCTCGGGCATATGCAGTACACGGTCGGGGCATATATTGCGGCGCAGTTGTGAAGCCTGCATGATCGCCGCACCAACCTAGCAACAAAACCATGCCAGAGGTGGCTTCGGCGGCTACAGCTCATGAGACTGGGGGTGAACACGCTGCTCTGGACCAACCAAGCCCCGGCGCGTAGGGGCAGTGCAACAGACATGGAACGCAGCATAAGCCTCTGTGATGGGTATCACGATAGTTCTCGCGTGGTGGAGAGGAACTGGGGCCGGTAAGATGTAAGGGGCATGAGGCTGAATGCTGGTGTTGCGGCACCGTAAGCGTGGTTGCGTAACAAGGCGTCACGTCATCGTCTGCCTTCTGAGCATGAAGCCTGAGCAACCACAGATACAATGCTTTCATCAATTGAACATTTATACTCAGGTCGTCTATGTCGCTTTGCACCAGTCTTCTCTGTAGCCATGAATGGTTTGTTCGATGTAGGGCAAAGCCTGGCGCTAAGCGAGCACCTTCGAACCACATCCTGCCCAACTTTGCGACTCTGTCCTGGCATGGAACAAACTTTGTTTTCTCCACCGCCCTATCCCCGGAAACATGAATTGCCACAAGTTCGGCTTTCCCGCTGTCAGCCACGGGTTTGACGGCAAGCAACATGCTGCTAGGCTGTCTCGGGGTCGCGGGGATCTGAAATCGCTCAGCCTCGCTGGCAGCCTGAAGCTCAGTTTGGAAGCGGCCCCATACTTTGACGTGTCTACCTAGTATACAAAGCTTGTCTCAACTAAGATACTTCTGTCGGTGTCTAAAATAACCTTCAAGGCGAGTCAGTTGTTAAGCAGCCGTTCGTAGCAGCTGTTCAGAAGACGGAACTAGATAGCTATCCATTCATGATTTACCGACATTGCCATGTGGTCTCACGCCGCCTTCAATGCAACCTGTGCAACCGGAGCTCTTTGACTTTGATGCTCTCATTGTGAGGCACAAAACTCTTACGGCTAACATGATAGCATGTGCATGTGTGCAAAGAAAGATGTCGCGAAAGGAAGGCTGGAGTGGAGAGTCGGCCTAGGCCCAAGATGGATTAGCGCAGCAGCGGATGACGCTAGGCCGAGCCTCATCCATGTCCCCCCAAACGCGAACATGGGGGCATTGGTTCCACGGCGACACAGCAGTTTAACAGCTGCGCGCATGCGATATTGGTTGATGCGCATGGGCCCAGCATGAATGAAGAGGACGACTACGAGAATGGCAACAGTGAGAATACCCAGCCCTCTCCACATAGCTGTCGACTGACGGCGCGCAACAGGTTCCGCCGAGGAGGAAGATGAGCAGGAAGAGGCAGATGCCATGGACGTAGATGAAGAAGAAGAGGGCGACGATGGGGACGACGGCGACAACGATGACGACGACGCAGAAGGGGATAACGACAACGACAACGACGATGAGGACCAGGACCAAGATCAAGATCAGGACGAGCCCGACAGCCCTTCACAGCGACCGCGCGGTAGCATACCCAACGGAGGCACGCCTGGACAATCAGACCCAAACCCTGCCGTCACCTTCACATCGCCCAGCCCTCGGGCAGCGGCTTCAGGCGTGCTCGGCAACCTGCCCTTCCGCCCCAGCGTGCGACAAGAGGCCTTGAACGCGCCCATGTACGATATAATACCCACCATCGCTGCCCCACACAGTACCTCGATCAACGCCATCACGGCAACACCGGACATGCGGTGGGTCTTTAGCGGCGGAGCGGACGGCTACATACGCAAGTTCAATTGGGTAGACACGGCCAATGGAAAGCTTGCCCTGACCGTGGCCCAGCGGCACCCTTTCGTCGACTCCGTCACAAAGGCGGGAGTGCTCTTGTCGTACTGGGAGAACGAAGACAGTGCCGCAGCCGAGACCTTGTCTCCAGTATACTCGCTCGCAGTCCACCACCAGGCTCTATGGCTGCTGTCGGGCCTGGACTCGGGAGGCATAAACCTACAATCTGTACGCCATCAGGAAGGAACACGCATACACACACTCAAGAACCACACCTCGGCCGTGTCCGTCTTGACCTTGTCGCAGGACGAGACATCAGTATTGAGCGGTAGTTGGGATAAGACCATCAACGACTGGGACTTGAATACCGGCCAAGTCAAGAGGAAGTTCGAGACGAGCGGCGGTCAGATCTCCGCAATCGAGCAACGCCCGCTATCTACACTCCCTATACCGCAGGACACAGAAACCCTCCCGCTCTCCAACGGCACTTTCTCTTCCAACAATGCCGCCCGACCCCGACCCAACGGCATCCTCTCCAACGGCGTCGATACAAAGCCCGTCGTACCAAAGGAGGAGGGCACAGAAGATGCTCAAGGATCTCCAGACGACTCGTTGTTCGGAGACAAGGACCAGGACTCGTTGTTCGGCGACGGCCAGGAGAACAACCTCTCAGCCACTCTCCCTTCGTTCGGGGACGATGACGACGAGTTCTCGAGAGCCATTGCGAATGGCATACAACAAGCCGACGAAGATGCCAATGCCGATATGGATATGATGGACATGGGCGGTCCTGTGCAAGCACCCGAGGAGCCAGCTGCAGAGGAAGCGAAGGAACCCCCAGCAGCCGCCGAGACACAACCAACAGCCAACGGAACTGCAGAACCCCAACCCAATGGCACCTCCAACGGCCTGCCACATGCAGAGGATACCGAGAAACCTGCTGCCACGTCCGCAAACCAAACCGAACAGCCAGCTTCCTCCGAGACAACCTTTGTCGACGCGTCAATGGACGGCACATTACGTATCTGGGACCGCCGGCAACCAAACCCGGTCGCACGCATAACACCACCACGAAATACACCCCCGTGGTGCATGAATGCATGCTGGTCACCAGACGGCAACTTCATCTACGCTGGTCGGCGAAACGGCACAGTGGACGAGTACAGTCTACACAAAAGCCTACGAGAACCGCGACGAACATTCAGATTCCCCAGCGTAAGTGGCACTGTAAGTGCCGTCCGGGCTATGCCCAATGGACGACATCTCATTTGGTAAGTTGACCAC